>NC_080700.1:5655203-5959507 GCF_030445035.2 Dasypus novemcinctus | reverse complement strand
TAAAAATGATTTCTGGTTGGATGGGGCGGGGAGTAAAATTAAAATGTCAGAAGTCAAATAACATATGAAAGCATTTTAATCTTTGTATTCTTAGGAGAAAGGATATAAATTGCTTTAGAATTCATGTCAAATGTGTATGTTATCATTTTTTAAATTTTAGAATATTTTGAAATTTTAGAACGTATAACTTCCAAGGCAGGAATGCAAAAATAAAATAAAAATGATAAGGAAAACTTATCCAATCAAATAAGATAATGATAAATAGAATCATAGAATAAAAATTAATTTGCCCTAAAATTTCCAGATGAAATATAAAAATATCTTCTTCAATATATTACATGGGCATATTTGGGCCAAAATCCAGAGAAAGGCAGGAACCTACAGAAATAAGTAAAAGCTCACATTTGCATTTAAGGCATTTATTGAACCCAGGGAACTTAAGCTTAGATTTTATGGACTCAGAAGAATATCAGAGAACAGAGACAAAGACCAGGACCCACCTCCAAGATGGGGAATATGACAGGACACTCATTTATAAGCCTGTGACACCTACAGGGCTAGACATTTCAATGTAAGGTAGATCAGAAAAAAGCTCTGCTCCCTTGCCTTCTCCTACCAACAGGGGCCTGCAAGAAGACTGGCTATCTCAAGTTCTGTCACTATAAGGGGGAAAAGTCCAACAATGTGAATTTACTTAATACTACTGAACTGTATACTTGAAAGTGGTTAAAATGGGAAATTTTGAGTTGTGTATATGTCTCTACAAAAAAAAGTTAAAAATTAAAAATGTTTCTCTTTGAGAACTAATAACCACAAACAGCCTTCCCTTGAATAGTTCCTCAGATTTAATGGTCTCAATTTGGTGGTGCTACCAGTCATATAGCAAGAACTACTGGAAATATTCTCTGAAAGAACCCATGTTCATCCCAGGCTGAAAAGTATTCACAGTGTTAAAATTCCAAGAAATATGGGCTCACAGCAAACAATACAAGATTCAGGTGAAAACAATGTACTATGAATAACAACCAAAAGAAACAAGAGAGTAAAATCTGGCCTATAAATTCCAATATCAGAACTGTCAAACACAATATAAAATAAGTATTTTTTAATATATAAATATATTTAAAAACACTGAGGTAAAGTTTAGTGACTAAGAGTATTTGAAAAACAAAGTAGAATGTTCTAGGAATGAATATTTTTGTAACTGAAATATAATATATGATTATGATTTATAAAGATATATGAAATATATAATTGAAGCAATAATAAGCTAAATAGGGCTAAAAGCAGTTTAGGTGCAGACATAATACAGTTGAATAAATTAACAGCCTGAAAGATAGAACTAGAAATTATCCAAAAATGAAGTACCAAAAAAACAGAAAGATGGAAAATATTTTTAAAAGGAGTGTATTGAACATGGAGAGGAGAATGAGGATATTCAAATACAGCTACTAGGGGTTTCAAATGAATAACTGAAAATTATTGGCTCAGAGAAAATGTTTTGATGAAATAATGGAGAAATGTTCAGAAATGATTAAAGGTAGCAAACCACAGAATCCAAATTCCCAATTAATCCCAAACAGAATAAATGAAAATGTACTATCAAGTTAAAAAATGGTAGATCAAAAATATGCAAGTGATATCTCAAACAAGGAGTTAAAATGTTTAAAATAGTCTAAGGTCTAATGTCCTCATATTCTTCAAGAGGAGCATAAGTTATTAAGTAACTTTAGAGTTGAAAAACTTAAAAACACTTGACTTTCTATGATAAACACTAAAATGTGATTACATGAATAAAAAAATATGAAAAATCTAATAGTTAATGGAGAAAGAAGAAACAGAAAAAGCAAGACAAATAGAAACCATGAAATAAAAATAGCAGAAAGAATTATAAGAAATGTAGATGGACTAGGTGCACTTGTTAAATGTGAAAGATTACAAACTGGAATTAAGCAAATCCAGTTATATACTTTATGATGACATTTAAGGCAACATAGGCTAAAGAACAAAAAGTTTGAGGGGAGGTAGAGAGGATTACTTCTTAAACAAAAGAGATTGAATACTCTGGGAAGAAAACAAAAGCAATTCTGAAATATAATGTACATAATGTTAGTCTCAAGAGTATATACTGCAAAAATTGAAAGAATTATCAAACAGAATAGATAAATTCACCTCCACAGTCAATTATTTTTACACCATCTTTCAGTAATTGTTAGATCAAGCAGTCCAAAAAAAATCAGAAAGGGTAGAGAAAATTTGAATGATAGAATTGATGAACTTAAACTGACAGGCATATATGGAATATTGCATCCAATAACTGTAGATAAGTTTTTGGTATAATCCAACCTCAGACTTAAGGATTCTTTTTTATTTTATTTTATTAAGAGTGTTTGAAAGAGCAATGTTCATAATTTGCCATAAAAATGCTAAAACAAATGAACATTTTTTTCAGGCTCCCATGATCTAATGTTCTATAAGGAGTATTATTGGTTGCAAATTATTAGTTTCCTATAACTGATGTACCAATTAGATTTTTTTAAATGGGCCTCATTAGGTTAAAAACAAGGTGTCAACAGGGCTGTTATTTTATGGAGGCTCTAGGGGAACATCCATTTCCTTGCTCTTTGCAGTTTCTATAGACTGCCCACATTCCTTGGCTAGAATACCTGTAGCAGTTTGATATAGCTATGAATTCCAAAATTAGATATTGGATTTTGTTTGTAAACTGGTCTATACCTGGGCATGATTAAATTATGATTACTGCTTCTCTTGGGCCACATCAGTAGGGTGTTGGTGGGTAGGGATTCACAAATAAAAGACATGGCAAAGGACAGAGTTGGGGATTTTGATGTTGGATTTTGTGGTGTTGGAATTTTGATGTTGGAATTTGGAGCTGGAGCCCAGGAAGTGTACACACAGAAGATGAACACAGAGTAAAAGAGACAGCTCCTTACATATGGCAGAAGCCCTGGGCAGAGAGATGGAGCCATTTGCCTGATAGTCTACAGTTGGCCTTGTGGAGTGAGCACAGCAACTAAGTCCGGAGAGATATGCAGCCCCATGAAGACAGGAACCCTCAGCCAGAGAGAAGCAAGTCCCATGAAGAGAGGAACCTAAGCCCAAACCCTGGCAGACATTGGCAGCCATCTTACTCCAACATGTGGCAAAAGACTTTGGTAAGGGAAGTAACTTAAACTTTATGGCCTGGTAACTGTAAGCTTCTACCCCAAAATAAATACCCTTTATGAAAGCCAACCAGTTTCTGGTATTTTGCATCAACACCCCTTTGGCTGACTAAACAGTCTGCTTCCAACTTCAAAAACCAGCTCTAACTGATTAAGTCTTTCTCATATCCTAATACTCTCACACTGACCTTCTTGCTTTCCTCTTCCATCTCCAAGGGCCCTTGTTACATCTACTGTGTTCACCCAAATAACCTAGAAAAATCTCCCTATCTTAAGGTTAATTAGCAGCCATATTTCTATTGGCTACCTTAATTCCTCTTTATCATGTAATCTAATATATCCACAAGTTCTAGGAATTAGAATATGGACATCTTTGGGAAGTCATTATTCTACTTACCACATGAGGTATAAATATTTTTCAGCTTGAGTAAAGTTAATGTGCTTTACAAAGCTTTATATATTTTTACAAGTTTATTTATAATGCTGTGTAATATAAACTTATGAATGTGCCATAATTTTTTGTGCCTTCTGGTTATTTCATGTTTTTTGATTGTATGAAATAGTGAAATGTAACTCCTATGGTTAATCATAACACACTTTTTTTTAATTCCCCTCCCTTGTGGCTTTCTTTTTTTTTTTTTTTTGCATACTGTCTGCTCTCTGTGTACATTTGTTGTGCTTTCTTCTGTGTCTGTATTTATTTTTATTTATCCCCCCCTTGTGACTTGTTTGCTGTCTGCTCTCTGTATTCATTCACTGCACTCTCTTCTGCATTTTTGCTTGTCTCCCTTTTTGTTGCATCACCTTGCTGAGTTGGCTCTCTGCAGTGCTTGTGAGCCAGGCGGCACTCCACGGTGCCCAGGCCAGTGGCTCTCTGCAGCATGTGTGCGAGCCTGCCTTCCAAGGCAGCCCTGGGATGTGAACCCAGGCCCTCCCATATGGTAGATGGGAGCCCAACTGATTGAGGTACAGCTGATTCCCATATCATACATTTTAGTATGAACATTTATAAAGTTTAAATATATGTGTGTATTTTCCATACTATTCCATAATTTTTAAATGGAGATAAGGGAAGTTGATGCTGTATCAGCTATAAGACAAAGATGCTGCCATCTGGTCACCTAGGTGATTTTGACCACATCTAAACTATTGGCAAATATGAAACAACAACCAGCCTATCAATTCCAGCTCATAGTACCTGGCACAACTCTGATGTTGACCTGCAGCTCTAGGACCTATATTCAAGTCTATGGAACTTATGTTGAACCTATATGCTAGAGTGGAAAACTTTTTAAAAACTCTGAAGACTTAGGGTTCAATGCTGGATTAACCATGGATTAGTTATGCATTGTCTGACTCTGAGTTTACTCATTCTTAATATTTTTTCACCAGTAGTCAAAGCAATCTCACATAATCATTAAAGAATTAAATCAGATAACAGTCATGAAACTCTTGGAAATTATACCAAATGTAAAATGAAATTTTCCAGATTTATAAATTGGTGAAAATCACTGGCAGTTTTTTTTAAATTTTATTGTAGTAATATATATACAACTCAAAGTTTCCCATTTTAACTAATTTCAAGTATGCAATTCACTGGTATTAATTACATTCACAAACTCAAAAAGACAAATATTATATGACTCACTTATATGAAATACCTGGAAGACTTATTTTAAGGTTTCATCAGTAAAACTTAATAATCTGATATAGGAAATCATAACTTATCAGTTATGTATAAAACAGAGATTAGTGGGTATATGGCAGCTGTTCAGCACATTGAATGAAAATTAAGCCATTTTAAACATTAAATTCTGAAACTTGAGAGAGAATATATTTACATCAGAAATGAAACAAAAAAAATCACATTTCACCATTTACTCCTCCTGTTCATGTGGTAAACATCACAAATTAATCATGGACACTCCTTTAAAGAGTAATGCAAGAAATATGAAAAGAATAATAGAAATATGATATGCTAGAAATACGTGCTTTGCAGCTGCAGAGTAATAATTGAATCACGCAATGATTATTGTGATCACCCAAACATTACTGGGGAATACACTATTTATATCTTGCCACAGTATCATCCTACAGATTATTTTTTAGTTAGGAAAATATCATAAACCAAAAATGGGCTTCAATGAAGTGGTCACCACTTTAACCAAATGATCATAGGTAGCATCATTTATACTGAGACAATACAGTGGTGACAGCATGAAATTCAACATTTTCTGTGAAGTATTCTTTTCAATAATTGCAACCCCAATCTAGGCAAGCCTTCAGATTAATCTTTCAGTTTACTAAAAACACATGGCATAGAAAAACAAGTTAATGACATGGCAGAACAATAAGACCAATACAAGAAGGGGAATTTCTGAAAGACAACTGGCCAGGTCTTCTCATAAGTCGATATCATTTTCAAAAAAATAAAGGAAAAAGTGGGGGACTAGTCTAGATTAAATGAAACTAAAGAATAAATTTTAATTTGGTCAGCATTTACATAAGATTATAGAATTAGAAGGTTATTGTCAGTTTTCTTAGGTGTGGGAAAATATTCTTATTTTAGAATATGCAAACTAAAGTATTTAAGGGTGAGGTGGTTTGATGTCTGCAACTTACTTGCAAATGGTTCACAGAGAGATGAACAGATCAGTAGATAAAATAGATACAACCAAATGATAACAAGGATAAAGTTAGGAGGATAGACTTTAGAGTCAAACCGGGGTAGTGTCAAGTCCTAGATCCGTCTCACTCTAGTTCTGAGGTCTTGAGAATTTTTAAAAAGCTCTCCATGTATTCCATTTCCTCTCTGTGCAATGAGATTTATACTGGTATCTGTTTCATAGGATTGCTGTAAGAATGAAACGAGCAAGTGCATACTAAAGCACTCAACATCAGACCTAGGACAATAATGCTAGCTAAAATAATAATTATCATTACTACCTAAAAAAACTCAATCTTTTGTTACCCTGTGCCCTACCCTATATTCTACAGTATTAATGATTTGATTAATCAGTGTCAGCAACAGAATCCAAACGCAGTCTGTGGTAAAAGGTAAATAAACTTGCATACCTCAAACTCTATTATCCAGTATGACAATGGATTCAGGACTCCCAATTTTAGTTGCAAGTTATCACAGTACTTTATTGAAATATTAATTCTCAAAGTTTTGTTAGAATATCATGCACTGATGATTCCGAAGGCACTCAGTATCTTGCCATATGAAGGTTATCACAAAAAATTGTGTATTACTTTATTGCTTCACATAAATGGTATAGATGGCATGGATTTCTAGCTGATAATAAAAGGTGGAGAGAGAAAAAACTGGAGAGAAAAAGGAAGGGAGAGATACAGACCATGAGGATAAAATTATTTATTCTGTATGAAAAATGAGCAAAACTGGAGACTGCATCAAATTACACCTGGGATGGAAGCGGACTTGGCCCAGTGGTTAGGGCATCCGTCTACCACATGGGAGGTCCATGGTTCAAATCCCGGGCCTCCTTGACCCATGTGCAGCTGACCCATGCGCAGTGCTGATGCATGCAAGGAGTGGCGTGCCATGCAGGGGTGTCCCTGCATAGGGAAGACCCATGTGCAAGGAGTGTGCCCCATAAGGAGAGTTGCCCAGGGTGAAAGAAAGTTCAACCTGCCCAGGAATGGCACTGTACACATGGAGAGCTGATGCTCTGACAACAGAAGTGGACAAAGAAGAACACCCAGCAAATAGACACAGAGAGCAGACAATGGGGGGTTGTGGGAAAGGGGAGAAGAATAAATAAAAAGTAAATCTTTAAAAAACAAAAACAAATTACACCTGGGAACACTGCAGAGAAGCACATTAAGATTTTATAAGCAAAACAAAGGTCAAGAGAGTGGAAAACTGGATGTTGGAGATTTGGACCTGAAGGGTATCAGGAATGAAAGAAAGAGAAAAGGAGAGAGTGAAACAAAGAAAGAAAGAGAAAGCTGGGATCAGGGGGTCTGTGAGTAGTCACTCATCAGACAACTTTATTTTCTACCTGTGGCATTATATATACTCAAACTATAGAGAAAACAAACAGTGTAACTACCCATTAACAAGACTGGTAAATTAAAGAACTTATCTCTAAATACAAAGATTTAGTATTCCTTTCAAACTACAAAGTGTGTTTCCTCGTATTTCTCCCTGCCCGGGACAGCTCTGTCCTGCTGACTCAAAAGGCTTAATTGCTGCATTCCTATGTTAAAAGCTTAGCCCTGGAAACAGCACATCTCCCTTTGTGAGACCACCATGCCTCAGTTTCCAACAACTGGATAGCCAAGTACACAGCTAATACCAACTCAAAAAAGGAAAGAAAAATATGTGATTTCAGGAAGTATTGTTTCACATGATAGCAAAATCTTAACTTATCTTGCACAAAAAGTGAGGAGAGTGTCAAAAAGCAAAATCTTTCAGTCTCTAGTGCATGTTCGTTTTTAATATTTACTGTTCAGGACATTAATTGGAGGAAATTTTCTTCATTATTAGCATAGGAGCATTTTACATGCTTGAATTCATTAAAACATATTTTGAGAGAAGCTGATGTGGGTCAAGTGATAGGGCTTCTGCCTACCGTATGGGAGGACCTGGCTTCAATCACTGGGGCCTCCTGGTGAAAATGAAGAAGAGAAAGCATGCCTGCGTGGTGAGCCAGTGTCTGCACAGCAAGCCGAGTGCCCACACAAGTTTCCATGCACGTGCCTGCACAGCGAGCTGAGTGCATATGGCAAGGCAAGTGCCTGCACGAGTATCTGTGTGGTGAGCCAGTGCCTGTGGAATGAGTCAGTGCCCATGCAGTGAGCTGAGTGTCCCCACAGTGAGCCAGTGCCTGCACAAGTGAGTCACATAGCAAGATGATGATGCAACAAAAGAGAGATGAAGGGGAGAGTCAAGGTGAAGCGCAACAGAGAACAGGAACTGAGGTTGTGCAGCTGACAGGGAGACTCAGGGAAACTCCCTCCACATCAGAGGTCCCCAGGATTGAATCCAAGAGAAGAAGAAATGAGAAAAGAAGACAAAAAGAGAAATAGATACAGAAGATCACACAGTGAATGGATACAGACAGCAAAAATAGGAGGGTGGGGTGGGGAGGGGGGAGGGGGAGGGAGAGAGGAGGGAGGATGAATAAATCTTTTAAAAACATATTTTAAATGTTCAAGTCACCAATTTTAATTTTAATTTTGGCCCTCCAAGTTAATATTTTAGTGAGTTAGTATTTAGAATTTATATTTTATGTTTCAGTTGGTGCACTGATTTATGAAGCAAAAAAATGCAGAGGAGAAGACCATCGAATGACAACAGATGCCCTATGGAGGAAAGGGTGGTCTGGCAAGGTCGCTCAGATTAGGTGGCTTTTGAGTTGTCATGTAGAACTGAATATAAACACATAAATGGATAAAAAGTAATGAAAAATTGCTAAATTTAGTAACATAGGAATACCAAGGCAAGAAAACCTAGTAAATTTTCTAAATATTTTATTCTTGGTCTAATGTTGGAAGAAATAGGAATTACCCATGGAATATAGCACTTGGAAATGAAAGAGCATCTGGTTTTGTTCCATCAATTATATCTATCCATTCTTTTCATGCTTACTGTCCTCACACCACCATATTCAAGATGTCTTTGTTTTTCTTGCCTCTCCTCTGTTTACCAATGCCTCCTGAAAACTCTTATTTTGAGTCTTCTGCCTATAATTGACTCTGTATATAAACAATAACTGGGGTTATGTTTGGATTGAATTTCAGAACAGCATCTTGAAGTTCATACAACTAATATCACCTTCTCATCCATGGAGAAATGATGCAGAAGTACATTCAGTCACTGGTTCAATTTCTCAGAGACAGTAACAGAGCAGGAGCCCATACTACTGCTTGTCAGTTCCTAGAACAGTAATCTTCCCACTCATATTAAACATTTTCTACTTAGTAATCTTCCTACTTCTATTAAATAAACTAATTCAGTATGTCTTACTTCCTGGTTGTTCCAAAAAATACTGCCTTAATTCTCACCTCAGGGTTTTCCCCATAGAGGTGTCCCTTGCCTGGAGGACCTCTCCATCACCAGTGTGGTAATCAGTGGTCTAGTTGCAGCCCATCTTGCAGCCTTCCATGACCCCTCTGCCATCACAGGTCTCTTTCTATGGCCAATCTGCCTTGATGCTTCCTGATGGGACAGGGCTTTGAAAATCCCCCAATATCCTGCTTTGTTTTCAATATTACATTCCCTGTGTGGCAGTGATGCTGAATACCCCCAACTGCAAAATTCTCAGTCTGCCTTGTTTTCACAATGATGTACTTATCTCTGGATTCTGAAATTTTGCCTAGGACTTACATTGCAAGTTATAACCCAGTAAAGCTTATTCCAATTCCCTATGCCTATTCACTCCCATTTTTAAGCCACAGCAATAATAGTCTGTATGATCAATGAGTAAAGAGATAGATATAGAAATGTATATATTGTCATTTGGGTTACATAAAATTTTCCCATTCATTTCCAATGAAAATATCCAATGTTTTACACCTATGACTCTACTTTTATTTTTAAAATTATTCTTTTATAGATTACACCAAATTTCAAAATGTTTACTTCTCAGTATAAGAACTGATTCTGTAAGAATCTCTTACATAGAAGGAGATTTCTGCTTTTATGTGTACAGATAGTGGAATATTAATTGCTAATAATTAAGTACAATCTGTTTATGGCAATTTAAAAGCACAGGCAGCAGTGTGACAGCCTTGAAGTGGGATCTAGAAAGTTGATTGCACAGGATTCTTGAGTGTGACACTTGTATGGCCAAGTTATTTTAGATGGGGAAATGATTCTCCATAATGTTAATCTGGAAAAGTGACTAAAGTAACAATTTATCACTGCTTTTAGACAAAACCATCATCGTATCTGTATGAAAGCAACATTTTAGCTAGATTAATATTAATCTATGTTTTGGATTATTTTTGAATTATTGAAAATTATACAGTTCCTCACATTTTTAAATAACCAATAATTTGGATTCATGTGATCCAGTGGTTAAGAAAAGTTTTCTCAAACTTCATGTAGATACAATAGAGCAGGTGCTTATTATGTGCTATTGTCCTTTCCTTTTTTATCTAGAAAATAGAAAGCATGGATGTTGAAACATCATAGACAGAGGTTGCATTTGAGAACCCAGACTCCGGAATCCACTTCCACTACTTGCTAACCCAATATATTAGGAACTCAGAAAACAGTAATGAGTCTATTGTAATTTTTGTTATTAGTAACAGAGTTCCAGAGTTTGTAAAGGAATTAGGAATGGAAATAACACAGGGCCCCAGCAGAGGAGGGTCTGGAGTAAAAGACAGGAAAGCCAAGGCAGGGTCACAGACTCAGGAGGCAAGCCTCCAGATTTCTTAGATTAGATCCCATGGGGGCTTTAGAAACAAAAAATAAGAAAACTCAATTATTAGAAAAAACATCTTTTCTAGGCCTATGGTTCAGGAGCTGGGACATGTGGGGGCAGTGGGATGAAGCCAGGATGTACCCCATTAGCCTCTAATTTGCCAACCTATCAGCATATAATTTAGCACTGATATGTTAGGGAGCTCTGGTAGCTTCTTTCATAAACCATTCATGGGGACCTCCCCACAAAACATTTGCCTCTTTAGTGGTCCCCACCCCTTTCATAACTTCTTTGCCAGCAGCAACTCCAATTGGCCTTTTAATGTCTTTAGCACAGGTGACATGGAGATGAAACAGAGGGAGACCTGGCTACTTTGGTGCCAAGGTAAGTCCCAGAACCATTGTACCCAGAGGAAAAGCTACAGGACCCACATGGGGACATGAGCTGAGGGTGGCCCTGGGGAAAATATGTCATGACTCCCCAGTACTCATCAAGATCACAAGGGGAGAGTCTTGATTAGGAGATTAGGGACCTGCCTACTCCTTCTAACATCCCAATGCTCTTTTTGATTCTTCATTCTCTTTCCTCGATTTCCACCATACCCACATTTTTTCTCACTCTGCCACATTTTTCCTTGGGCAATGTGAACATTTCCAGTATGAATGACTAATTCCTTTACCCGCAATAAAGTCATCAAGCCATATCCTGGCAAAGACTTGATAGGGATGGAGGTCCCCTCCAGATAGAGTACACCCAATGGGTGATATCATTGCCCAGTTCAAACATCCCCTAAGCCAGGGGTTCCATGGACCACTTTGCCAGTCAGGGGAAAACCGTAGACCCCTTACTAAGTCCACACTATACAGTGTTTTAATATGTCACATCTGCACCTACACATCCCCAAAATAATACTTTTTAAAATTTAAATTAAAACTCACTACCCTAAGCTAATAGTCTGTTCTTCAACTTTACACCATCCATCCCAGAGCACATCATACACACACCCTCTCCCACCAAATACAGTATATATTTTGTGAAATGATAAAAGCCACAATGTTTCAGAAAGTGTTCCCATCCCTGAACTCCTCTACAGCTGGGTTGACTTGTGCTGAGGGGACAGTGGAGACGCCTGACCCAGGCCTGAGGTGAGTTTTCATATTTCCACTTTTGAATCCAGTTCTCATCGTATGGCTGTAAACAAACCTGTGAACCACTTGAATATGTGAAGAGATGTCTTGCCCAAGCTTATAAATAGCCTCTCCTCTTCTCAACCCAATTTGGAAGGCTTATTCCTCTGAACCACTCCCTTCTATCACATACCCTTTCATTTAGAGGAAAAAAGAACAGAGAAAGGAAATTTCTCTGTGTGTCCCCACAAACCCAACACCTAGGGCTACTGTGTCTAGCAGTCAATAGCCAAGGTCACCACACCTGTGTGTGCAGCCACCACCATTCATGGACCTGCCTGCTCAGACTCTGGGCTTGAGAGTGATCATTGAACTTTTCATTGGGGCTGAGAGGAAAACAAGTCCCACAGTAGACTCCCTGGCTGTTCCCTGTGTACACACATAGATACAATAGCTCTAGAGTGTGTTCAGGGGTAGAAGAATCACAAGTGGTGGAATGTTTTCCATTTCATTAAGGCTAAACCAAAAAAGTGGAAAGCAGGGCCCATCTCCCCCATCTTCATCAAGAAAGAAAGGAGACTTGGGTGAAGGTGTCTTCTCTTCTCACAATAAATTGATAGACATAGATTACTTCCACCCTTCTGAACTCAGCAATGAGGCAGCCCCAGACTTCCCCTTCTCACATTGGAGATATGTGATGCTGCAGGTCTCCCATCTTCCTGGATGGCAATTTCTGTTTCTAGTAAACCTGTGTATCCCCATCCATCCCATCCTTCTCAAGAAAGGGAAGATAGGGAGGAACTTCCTGAGGCAGAACTGGGATTGGATCTCTAAGAACTTTATAGATTCATAGAAATTTTAATGGATGCTTTTTGAAATTTTTAAAATGAAAAGGTAAGGAAAACATATTTTAAATGTAAAATATCTGAGCACATGAAAATGAACTGCCTGGTAGCAGTGGATGTGCAATGTCAGTATTAAATTCCTTCCATGAACACGGGCTTCTTTTAGAGGCCAAAACAGGCACCTAATAGGTGTTAAAACTACTTTATTTAAGCTCAAGCTATTGGAATACCCTAAACCTCAACCCAAATGTGGCAGAGACAGACACGACACTCTTATTTGAACAAAGAAATATATTTTTAAAGAATTTTTTAAAGTTAGAACAGAAAATGTGGTATGGGGCTGGGGGCGGGGAAGAAGATTTATGATTCGGTGGGGGAGACACAGGACATAAAGCATAGCAGGGGGAAGTGGTGACGGTGGTCTCGGGGGCCTTGCACTCTTGGTACATGCTGGTGGGCCCTGACGGAAGTCATCAACTCCATGGGTGGAATGGTAGAACTACGGCTTGGAGGCAGTTGCTGGGAGACTAACACTGACCTAGTTGATTTCAATGCAGCTTGGTGGCTATTTCTTTTTCTCCCTAGACAAATCCACTGTAGCATACAGCTAACCCTCTTCCGATGTTTGCTTTCTTGAGGTCCCTGTCCCTTTTGGGGCAAGAATTGGGGCATCAGACACTCTGTTGATCCCCCATCCTGAGAAAGGTCGTCCATCATCTCTATTCCAAGGGAGGGCCCTGACCCTGATTCTTTTTCTGGGTATTCTTCCAATGGGAAATCCTCAGGGTCCTCTTTTCCTGTATTTAGGTTTAAACTGGCATCTTCAACCATCCAAGAGGTCTTAACCTTAGAATCCCTTTGCTCCTGCAGGCCCAGGTTGCTCCCTCTGTCCTCTAGGTGGATAGAGGGGCCCTGAGAATTGGCCATGTTTCCTCTACACACATTTGGGAACCAGGGCTCATAGTCCTCAGAAGACAAACTAGGTGAATTAGGGAACCCTTCAGCAGCACAGCCAGGAGGAGACTGGCTCTGTGGCTCTTCCTCCAGTTGGAGCTTTGGCTCACTATCAGAATAAACTTTCAGAAGTGATTTCCCTACATCCTGCTCCCCCATTAGGTTCATTATTGTGGGGCATTCACCAGGTGATATATTCCTTATATTGAACAATTCATTGATAAATTGGGAATCTGCAAAATCACTGGCCCATGGGGAATCTCCTGATTTGGGTCTGGAGACAATGGTCTCCCCAGCCTTGATGGTTTCCTCATACAACTGCTCTGGTTGATCGCCAGTGCTCAGGAAGGGAGGGGTCCCTGGGATGTCCCCATCAATATCAGGTAAATCCACAGTGTTTTCAGAATTGAGTCCACATTTTGATCTGCATTGTCTTGGAAATATTTCTTCCTCCTTTCCTTTCTCAAACACCATCTGGACATCCACTCTCCTTGTTCTATCAAAGGGCTCCTGAAGAAAATGCTGAAGGCCAAAGAAGCCACTTGATGCCCTATGACAGCATTCATGGTATGCCCGGGGTAAGGCCTGTGAAAGATGAAGAGAAAGACACACTTTATGGAAAACAGTGTGGGAAGGTGAAAAAGGCAAGCTCTTGTCAGGTAACTGCCTCCAGAAGAAGGCTGAAATGAGTAAGCCTGAGTCCTCCAGGCTAGATATTGTTAGAACAGAAGGCTCTAATCCAAAGGGACACTGTGGAGTTGAGCTCCCTGGGCCAGTGTTCAATAGAAAAGGAGGCAAGTCAGACTGAGTCAGTATAAGATGCATATGTGGTATTGGAGTGGAAGAGCGAGTGGTGGAGCATGGCAGGTGAGTGATTTGTGGGATTCATGGGATGGCAGACTTGGGGGAGAGAATAATATCCTGAGATTGTGGGCCCAGCTAAGGACATCCTTCTCTTGACTCTGAATTGACCCAGAAAGAATGAGGGGCTGGGACCCAGTTCTTACTGTCATTTCTTAGGCAAACTGCAGACCTTCATTTTTCATAAACTATATGACTTTCTACCTCTAATGCAAAGAATTGTGTTCCTTTCTTTTTATTCTTTTAAAGGGGATAAAATGTTTTCTATTTTTCCTTCTTTGAAAACCTCAAAGAAGTACTTTATGCACATGATCCTCTATTGATACTGCAGTCAGTGCTCTGTGCTGAGGACAGTGTAATCTCCAATCTTTAGGTGCCTGGGGGGCCTTGTAAGATTCTGCTCCAAGGCCAGGGCTTGTGCTTAGCATCTGACCAGAGGCCTTCCAAGGCTTAGTCTCACTCTCCAGGTCAGCTTCACCCAGAGACACCAGACTTGGGAAGGAGAATGATGAATAATTATCATAGCACCTGTTTGATGCTGACATTAAGAGACTTTTCTCCCCCAAATATTTCCTATATTCTTTTAATAACCCAGCTGAGGGACCCTGAGTCACAGCACTTGAAATTTACCCTGGTGTCCTCTGCCACCCCCAAGGAGACAAGAATGTGGATGGAAGCCTCTCTGCTGCCTCACCCTGTTTCCCTAAAGAAAGGTTTTCATCTTTCTTTAGAGGGTCCATCTCTGTGGAAACATAAATGATTTAGTGAAGTGGAAGGAGCAGAGAAAGCAAGAGTCCATCTATGATGGGGGTTGGATCTGGGATTCCCTTACCTCATCTCTGTCTCCATCTTCCTCAAATAGATTCATCTGGATTAAGAACAGAAGTAGGAAGAGCAATAACCCACACAGTAAGAACACACTGCATACAACCATCCATGCGGAAGTACTTGTTCTCGTCCATGGGACACTGTGGCTTCTCGGGAAGTAGAGATCTGTCTCCATCTTTCCCAGCACACACCTGCCTCAGGCAGCACTGAGTACTGAGAGCTGAGCCTGTGGTGCCTGGAGATACAGGCCCGCATCACAGAGCCCCAGAACACTCAGAGAGTGTGGGGGAGGGGCAGAGGGAGGGGGCCAGGGCCCCTCCCCCACCTTAAAGACCCCACAGCACAGCCAACTGCACAGTTACAGAATAGCATATGTATACCTCAGTACGATATCATCAGATGGGAACTGTTCCTGCTTTATTCCTTGGTGCTTTCAGCTTTGATGCCATCAAACCCATAGCCCAGAGTGTTTGATGCTTTCTCAATAATTTTTTTGCAAATTCTTAGTACTTTACACTTTCGATATTTCTCTGCCCTCAACTCCAGCTTTGCCACCTTTCTGGCTTGTTTTGTATGAACCCAGGTATAAAATTCAGCTATCTTTCAAGTTTACCCAAACTATTCCATTTTGATTAAACACACACACACGTACCCACATACACTCATGAGTTGGCAATGTAGATGCTATTACAGATACTATAAGGGCACCCAACGAGTTTGAGAGAGATGCTAGGACCCCCCCATGCCAAATAACTTAATTAGAAGAATAATTTAATAATTTATAGGTTCAGACTTAGTAATTTTTGTGCAGCAAAATCATTTTATGGGCATTCTGCCCGAAAGCCTCTCCGATCGCTCCTCTGAGCCCATAGCACCCACCTTGCTGGTCCCTGTCTTCCAGGCCCCCATATCCTCCCCAGAATTTCTCCCAGAAGCTCTTGAAAGTCTTGACCCCATCCTGTCTTAAGCCCACTGGATTTTGAGACCAGCTGAGGAAAAGCTGAAGTATTATAAAGGAAATATTAACTTTTTAAAAAAGTATTTAACCTATGTTACTTATTCTGTGAAAAGATTTCTGATTTTTGACTTCTGCTTTTTAAGTTTTAACCAAAATACTATTGCCCTCTCAATAATTCTTAAAACAATGAATATTAAATAGCTATATTCACTCACACATGCATACATAGATATTTATCTCCCATTTCAGCAGGCATATAGTGTTGCTGTAATAATGACAGCTTCATTATTAAGATTACAAACCATGGAAATAACTCTGATTTTCTCCTGTCAGACTTGACCCAGAGCACCCAGACCAGTTTAAGTAGGAAGATAATACATGAAGAAGATACATGAAAAATAAGGATTAAGAGAGAAAACTAGCCCATCTGAGAGAAAAACATAGTAGAAAGCAACCACAGTTAAATCAGTTTGGTATAATACCAGGATAGAGACAAAATTAAAGGAAACAGAGTAGAATCTAGAAATTGATCTAAATGCCAATGGAATTTGGGGCATGCAAATCAATATAGGAGGTTTTTCAGATAATTGGGAAGAAAGCTGCAGTCAACATAATCTGATAAGACAAGTGGGTAGCCAAAGAGATGGATTTCCAGAATGAAGGGAAATGGGAATCTGAGACATTTGTCCAGGAATAATGGGCACTGGCCTCTGTTTCTCCCACAAGTGATAATATAGACCTGATGACCTGGAATTTATACAAGGAAACTCAATATTTCTATGTATTTCCATTCATGGAAATGCCTAGTTGCATGTGTGTGTGTGTGCATTTTTCTGAAGGGATTATAAAAATATCAAGTCAAAAAGTCTGGCTTGGTATTAGCTAAATTTTCAAGGTCTAGCAGATTCTGTTGTGAGAATAAATCACCTGGAGTTGCTGTGCATAATTCAAGGATCTAAACACCAATGGAAGCTCCTATAAAAGTGCTGTGTCTCCTTTCCTGGGTGACCACCTCTCTTCTAAAAATAGTGTGTGGGCTTTTTTGTGTATGAACTGTTACTGCCCATTAATCTGTGGCCCACTTGAAAAGCTGCTGAACCTATTTATAGAAAACAACATTAGTTCTTTACTTCATTCCTTCCATAAAAGTAGTATCACTAAAATCAAAGGGAAATGTAAAAAAAAGGAAATTTTAAAAATCAAAGGAACAATGTATAGCTTTTAAAAGCATGGCTCAATAAGCATTGAAAATATTGACTGGTAAACTCATATACATGAGTTTTAATAGACTCATTTGTAAAAATGTTGGCTACCCTGGAGGTAAAAATATTCTCTTCAAAGATATGGCAAGACTTTCAGTGCCAATTACCATTCTCAATTAGCAAAGATTTTATTGTATTTTTCCTTTTGAGTTAACTGAGCATAATTAGTAACCAGTACCACATTGTCATTTAAATATACCTGTAAATTTACAGGTTATCTTATTGGAAGATATTAAAAAATCAAACTATCTTTTTGGTACAAGTTTTAAGAAACATATTTGGTTCCATTTAGTAGCTGGCTTTCCCCAAAAGCTAGTGATACTTCCCTCTTTGTTTTTGTTTGTTTGTTTTCTCTCTCTCCATTTATTCTTTCTGTAAGAAGAATCATATGATAATTAATAGCCTTAACTGTGAAGAGATAAGTGTGTGGATTTTCAGTTTTAATACTTTTCCCTTCATACCATTTATATCTTCCAATTATATAAGTGTATATTGTTTTTAATTTTAATTGAAATCATGGTAAAAGGGGACTTCTGGACCAAGAGATTATGCAAAATCTCCCAGTCCTATTTTTAATGCTTTGGTACAAGACAGGTATTTTGCAGGAATTATTTACAACCCTGACTTCTAGGTTGTAGACCCTGAGACAAGAGTTCAGGAGTAATTGACCCCAGGAAGCAAAAGATGATCAGGAAAGTGAGACAGAGAAGGGGAGGTAGCTATGAAGTGCATGTTAACAAGTCATTCTCCTGGATCTGGGGATCTACTGGGGATCTGGGGGTCAGTGTGACCCGTGTGTATCAGAGTCATGCTACTGGAGGGATAGTCTGCAGAAGGTGATTCCTAGTAGTGCTAATTCTCTGCCCATTCCAGTTTGCCAGGGGCCTGCGGAGATGAGGCTCTGGATGCCAGAGAGAATCAATAGGGAATTGGCAATCAGAGAAGTGGTGCAAGACAGTCCTAACACCTGAGGAGGTACCAGTGGTGAGGCTTCAGGAATACTTCAAAGACCTGGGTGTGTACTTAGACTGGTGGTGTACTTTACCTTATCTTCCTCTGATTTAAAGTTTCAAATGCCTATTGGCTCTCTACTGAATACCTTTGGGGTATTCAGTCTACCACACATTCAAAGCCTACTTTTCTCTTCTTTAATTGTTTTGAAATGGTGGATATGCTTTGATCATTTAAAAAATAAAATAAAACATTGTCATATGATAATATGTGTTTTGAAATGGTGTCAACTTATAACTGTCACTGCAAGTTGTAATGTGCTGAGCCTGATGAGAAAGTCACATACAGTCTAAGTTGCAACTACTTAATTTGCTTTTGTATCATCAAAACAGCCATAGACAATATGCAAATGAATAAGCATGGATATGTTCTACACTGAAATTTAAATTGAATATAATTTGCATGTGCCATGGAATATTAATCTTCTTTTGATTTTTGTCAACCAGTAATAACATATAAAAATTATCTTTAGCTATCAGGCCACACAAAAATAGGTGGCAGGCTTGATTTGACATGTAAGCCATAGTTTTCTGACTACTCGTATAAACCAATACAAAATATCCAGAGAAGATCTGCAGATATACCTTGGACCACCAAGTGATTTTTTAAAAAAGAGAGAATGTTGACAATTAATAATAAGGAGACGGGAAACAGATGTGGCTCAGGCGACTGGGCTCCCACCTGCCACATGGGAGGTCACTGGTTTGGATCCCAGTGCCTCCTAAAGAAGATAGCAAGCCGTCACAACAGGCAGGTGCAGCAAGCTGACACAGAAAGAGACACAAGAAGAAGGAAAAAAGCATTCTGAGAGACACAACAAAAGCAAGGAGCAGAAGTTCCTTGTGTCTCCTAAAGAAGACAACTAGTTCATGTGACTGGCAGGTGTGGCAAGCTGGCACAATGAGATGATGCAACAAGAGATGTGGGGAGGAAAAACAGCATGAGAGACACAACAAAGCAGGGAGTGGAGGTGGTTCAAGAGATTAGTCACCTCCCTCCTACATCAGAGGTCCTGGGTTCAGTTCCCAGTGCCTCCTAAAGAAACAAGGAAGACAAACAGACACAGCAAGGGAGAGACAACAAGGGAGTGGGGAGAAATAAAATAAATCTTTAAAAAAATAGATGACAGAGTTTTTTTTTTTTTAAATTAAGGAGAAGTTCACATGAAAACCTTGCTTTCTGCCTCCTCTTATAAAATCCGAAGATCCAGAAATACTGGGTCCACATGGCAACAATTTACCTCTTTTTTTAAGGACTGCCCATCTGGCCTACTTCAGTCTTTATGCTTTTGAGTTTGCAATCCAAGATTCTTACCCTTCTAGGTTTTCTCTTAAGGTTAAATGTCTTAAATTCTTTTAACAATTCCTTCTAGGCCATCATTTCTCAACTCTCTACTATCTAGAATGCTTTCCTTTGTACCAGTTCTTTTCTCACCTAAAATGACATCCAGAACATTTCCCATTTTCACATTTTAGAGTTTACAATTCAGTGTTATTAATTACATTACCACTATTGTGCTGCCATCGCCAATATCTATTACTCTTTTTCATCACTTCAAACAAATACTGCCCTCATTAGGCAATAAGGTACCCCTCACCTCCCCACCCCTGGACTCTGGTAACTTGTAATCTCCTATCTTTCTCTCAGAAATTTGTTTATTCCAGATATTTCATATAAGTGAGATCATTATAATATTTGTCATTTTGTTTCTGGCTTATTTCACTCAGCCCGATGTCTTCAAGATTCATCCGTGTTGTAACACATATCACAACTTCATTTCTTTTATGGTTGACTAATATTTCATTTTGTTTACCCATTCATTTATTGATGGATACTTGGATTGCTTCCACCTTGCAGCTATTGTGAATAATACTGCTATGAACATTGGTTTACAAAGATGTGTTCCAGGCTCTGCTTTCAATTCTTTTCAGTATATACCAAGATGTGGGATTGCTGGGTCTTATGGCAATTGATGCCTTTTTAAAATCACAAGTACTCGAGGATAGAGGTGAAATTGTGTGTTTCTGTATTTGCTCAGTTTTCAGGTGTTTGTTGTCCTTAAAGTGTACGCTTTTTCAGAGTGCTAAGAGTATCATCAATGTAAATTTTGCCTTGTCTCACACCACACTTGCTTCTCCAAAATTTGCCACAGTCATATTTGATTTGTATTTTCTACTCTGTGCAGTTACATTATATACTAAGAGGTTATCCTGAGCCTCAACAGACTTCAGCTCCTACAATCTGAATTATTGGACTCACCTCACTCAGCTAAGATGGAGTTGAAGAAGGACAACCACCACACCATGGAGCCTAGAGTGCCTACAACTGAAAGCAGGAGGATTTCATCCAGTATCCATGTGTAATCTGAGCCTCCTCTTGACATAGAGATGCCACGGATATAATCAATCCAAGGTCCACAGAGAAAAGGTGGCATTGGAGTGGAGTGGGAAAAGTGGACATGGTGGCTGATATGGGTATGGGGAATGGCAGGAAGAGATGAGATGTGGAGGCGCCTTTGGGACTTAGAGTTGCCCTGGATGGTGCTGCAGGGGCAATCACCAGACATTATAAATCCTCCCAGGGCCCACTGGATGGAATGTGGGAGAGTATGGGCCATGAGGTGGACCATTGACCATGAGGTGCAGAGATGCCCAGAGATGTACTTAGCAAATGCAATGGATGTATCATGATGATGGGAGTGAGTATTGCTGGGGGGGAGAGTGGTGGGGTGGGGGTGGTGGGGTTGAATGGGACCTCATATTGTTTTTTTAATGTAATATTTTTACAAAATCAATAAAAAAATAAAAATTTAAAAATTTAAAAAAATAAAAAACTTCCCACTTGAAGAAAAATACAGAGAGATATGTTTCTCTAGTCACTTTTGATTAGCTCTAATCTGGCTCTCCAGAGAGAAAGGGCATGACATTGGACATTGAGCCTCTCTATTCAAAAAGCTGGTTCTTAATAGCGCTGAGGTAAAAGCAAAGATTCTTTTGATCTTGTATTTTAAACTTAAATTTTAATTTGCACCATAAAATTTTAATAACTGTCCTCTAGGTTTCATAGTGAATGGAATTAAGTATTTTGCTCATGCTGTACATTACACATGTGACTTCAGATTCCTTTGTATCTGCAAGAACTTTGAAGACTGTTTATTAAATTAGTAATGACCACCAGTCAAAGACTGTCAACCTTTGTATACTCATGAGCCTTACCCACACATCAAAAATAGATGCTGCAATTCTTTCTGTTCATGAGCATACTGTAATCATATGACTATTATTAATAAATTCTGTGTTTCTCATGGGACTGTCAATAATCATATCTCTAGCTTCTTCCAGACTCTGCTCTTTAAATGCTAATGAATGAAGAGGCCAATTGATTGCTTATACTTTCCAAAAGGCTGATGATAATGAGAACACTTCTGATCAAAATGCTTTACCCCTATTACCCTAAACTAAAGCAAAGTTTGTGTTCCAGAAATAGAAATGGATCAGTAGCCTAAACCCATTTAAAAGTGATCATTTTATTTTTCTGTTTAGTTTTTTGTTTTATGCAGTGAGTAGATGGTTTTTAAAATTAAAGAATACATTTTGAAGAAATTATACCCTTTACCCTTTTACATGTGAAGGAACAGGAGTATCTATATTTACAAGTCAATTAAGAAGAAACCAAAAGAAAAAGAAAAAGAAAAAAGAAATGTGTAATACAATTGGCAGACATATTGCTATTTTTCAAAAAAGTGTATTTTTTCCATTAGTTCACTCAGTGAAAATATGCTGAGAATGCACTATATGTTATGCACTATACAGGGAGATAAGAGGATAGAAAATTTCTAAAACAAGGAGTTTTGTTTAGTAATTTGATAATTATTTATTATGTAAAATAAACATAACTGTAATCAATCACGTGAAGGCATCAGAAGTGACAGAATGGAGGAAACATAGTAATTCAGAACAAAGTTGATTGGTGACTCTCTTGAGGGAGCAGGAAGCTTCAGTGAGAATATAAAGCTTAATTTAGTTCTTAAAATGTAAAGAAATAAGGAGGAGTTCACCAGTCAGATAAGTGGAGCAAGGACAATCCAGGAAGATCTCAGGTGAATAAAAAGAAAGAGTGGCATGGAATGCATAGCCCTTTAGGGAATTTTTCAGTTACTCATTATTGATAGAAGATTGGGGGGGATGGGAGGTGATATTGAAGGCTTCACTGTGTGTGTGTATTTCTGTGTGTCCATGGCTACATGAGTATGGATAGAAGTTAAATAGTTGTTTCTAAGAATTAAAATGGTTACCGAAGCTATGTATGTATATATGCAATGTAACAATACAGGAGAAAATATAAGTGAGCATCAGATTTGCTATTTTATTCTCTTAACCCCATTGCCTCAACACCTTGTCCCCAACACTCCAACCCAAACAGCATATACGAGCAAAAATATATTTGGCACAGAATAAGGTATTTGGTGAGTATGATCCATATATACTAATGACCTAGTAAGATACAAATTATAATAGATTCAAGTCTTTATTTATTATCATAATGAATGACTGTAATGATAGATTCAACAAATTCCCTAAGTTGGTTTAATGTACTGTTTATTGAGCTATACTTTAAATGTAGTAAAATGACCCTTTTTAGTGTAAGATTCTATAGGTTTGACAAACACATACACTTATGAACATACCCAATTGAAATACAGTACAGGAAAACAGATGTGGCTCAAGTGATTGAGCTCCCTCCTACCACATGGGAGGTCCATGGTTTGGTACCCAGTGCCTCCTAAAGAAGAAAGAGAGCTGGTGTAACAGACAGGCACTGCAGGCTGACTCAACAAGATGATGCAACAAGAGACACAAGAAGAAAGAACATAACAAGAGATACAACAAAGCAGGGAATGGAGGTGGCTCAAGTGATTAGGTACCTCCTTCCCCCTTTGGGGGTCCAGGTTCAGTTCCCATTACCTTCCTAAAGAAACAGCAAACAGACTCAGCAAGTGCAAACAATGAGGGGGTGGGGAGAAATAAATAAATAAAATAAATCTTTTTAAAAAATACAGTATGTTACTATCACTCAAATGTGTAATTACCAGAACAATCAAAATATAGTATGGGTCAATCAGCCCCCAAAATTTCTTCATGCCATTTTGTGATTAACTCAAGCCAATGGAAGCAATTGATCCACATTTTGTCCCTGTAGTTATGCATTTCCCAGAGTGTAATGCAAATGGAATGACAGTTTGTAGTCTTTGAATCTGGCTACTTTGATTTGGCTTAATGCATGTGAGATTCATCCATATTATCAGAGGCTTCAACAGTTCCTTCTGTTTTACTGCTGTTTTATCCCATTGTATGTATGCACAACAGTTTTTTTAATCTATTCACCAGTTTAAAAACATTGGGTTGTTTCCAGGTTTTTCCAATTATTTATGAAGCCACTATATACATTATGTAAAAGTTTGCTAGATACAACCCCCAGATATTGGTTCCTTTGAGGGCTAAAGAGACCCATGGGAGTTATGGTCATGGCTGATGGGGTTAACTACCAGGGCAGATGGCCCCTCTTTGGAAATGGTGTTTATGTGTGATGAATCTGGACTCAGATGGGATCTCCCTTCATAAGACTTTCATGCTAATGTGCTGGAGGTGCAGTTAATGTTGGGGTTTAAGATATATTTAGGGGATTTGAATCTCTGGACTGACAATGTGATAGCCAGATCCTGAGCCTCAACAGACTCCAGCACCTACAATCTGATTTATTGGACTTACCACACTCAGCTAAGATGGAGGTGAAGAAGGACAACCACCACACCATGGAGCCTAGAGTGATTACAACTGAAAATGGGAGGATTGCATCCAGCATCCAGGTGGAATCTGAGCCTCCTCTTGACATAAAGGTGCAATGGACACAACCAATCCAGTGTCCACATAGAAGAGGTGGCATTGGATTGGGAAAAGTGGACATAATGGACAAAGGGTATGGGGAAAGGCAGGAAGAGATGAGAGGTGGAGGCATCTTCGGGACATGGAGCTGCCCTGGATGGTGCTTCAGAGGTAATCACCGGACATTGTAAATCCTCACAGGGCCTACATGATGGAATAGAGGAGAGTATGGGCCATGATGTGAACCAATGTATATGAGGTGCAGAGGTGCCCAAAGATGTACTTACCAAATCCAATGGATGTGTCATGATGATGGGAACGAGTGTTGTTGGGGGGGGGGGAGAGGGGGGGTGGGGGGGGGTTGAATGGGACCTCACATATATATTTTTAATGTAATATTATTACAAAGTCAATAAAAAATTAAAAAATTAAAAAAAAAACAAACAAACAAACAAACAAAAAAAAAAGTTTGCTTGTGAACATCAGTTTTCTCTTAGGTAAATATTTTGGAATGAAATTGATGGGTGGTATAGTAAGTATATTTTTAACTATATCTGTAACTGATAAACTGTTTTTCAGTTTGGCTTTGGCACTTAACAGTCCCTCCAGCAATGTACGCGAATTCCAATTGCTCTTCATTCCAACCAGCAGTGGACTTTTCTAGACTTCATTGTTAGTGCTAGGTATGGAGTATCACAGTGTAATTTTAATTTCCTAAATGACACATGATGTTGAACATATTCTCATGTCCTTTTTGCCATCCATATATCTTCTTTGGTGAAGTATCCACTCAAAACTTTTTCCCATATTTTTAGATGGAGTATTTTTTAAATTTGTGCTTTGGAAGTATTTTTTATATTTGAATAGTCATGTTCTGCAAAAATCTTCCCTCAACCAATAACTTTTCATCATCCTAATGCTATCTTTCAAAGAGCAGAAATTTTAAATTTTGATAAAGGCCAAAGTTTTGGATTTTTTTTTTCTTTTATGGATTGTGCTTTTGATGTCATAAATAAGAAATATTTGCTTAATCTAAGGTGACAAAAAATATGTTTTCTCCTCCTAGAACTCTTGGCCTCTAAGGTCATTGCAGTGGAGAAAGAGACAGTTGGAAGACTGGATTTTGCACCATATTTTAAGTGCCATGGTTGAAAGTGACTTACATCAGTGCTTCTTCTACTTTAAAGTGCATCACCTGGAATCTTGTTAATGAGGATTCTGATTGAGGAGGTTGGAGATTGAGCTAGGGATATGCATTTCTAGCAAGCCCTAAGGTAATAATGGTGCTGCTGTCTCATAGCCCACACCTGGAGAAGCAGAGACTCAACTTCCTTCTGAATACATCCCTTTGGCCTGAATCCTTCATTTGCTCTAACCTAATTGCAGAGAGGTCAAGGAACATGTTTTTCCTATGTGCCCAGGAAGAGACATTATTTCTGTCCCATGAGACTACAACAAGCAACCTTACAGAATCAAGATGGAAGTTACTTCTGCAGCTGCAGGGTCACTGTGGTTTTGCTGAATTATATCTCCAATGATATCCACGTCCTAGTGCCTGGAACCTGCCATGTTACCATATGTGGCAAAAGAGACTTTGCAGATGTGATTAAATATAGGATTTTAAGATCAGATGATTAGTCTGAATCATGCTGGTGGGCCCAATGTAATCACAAGGGCCTTGATAAGAAGAAGGAGGGTCAGTGTCAGAGAGGGTGACCTGATGATGGAAGCAGAGAAAGAGAAGCAGTTGCAATGATGGAAGCAGAGGTCAAAGTTGTGGAAGGGACCCACAAACCAAGGAATGCAAGTAGCATCCAGAAGCTGGAAAAGGTAAGGAATGGATTCTCCTCTGGAGCATCCAAAGAAATACAACCCTGTCATACCTTGATTTTAATCCAATGAGACTTATTTTGGACTTCTGAACTCCAGAACATTCTCAGAGAACCCAGGAATTGGTTAAACACTCAGAGAAGCAACTGTTTTTAAAGACCTGGGACTGACATTCTGAAGGTGGCTGAGAAACTCCTGGCCTTGGACAAGGTTATGAGAAGGACACATGAGCCAAAACTGAGGGTGGGACTTTGAACAGTGAGCTATGATTCCATGAGTCTGGAGCTTCCTGATATTTGAATACTTTTCTCCCTCTCAGGAGATAGCAGAGAGAGTTTTATGTTGAAGGGAGCAGCAAGGTCTTAGGTTCAGGACATCCTGTCAGCTTGGGTCAGAGAGAACTGCTGAAGGAGGAAGCAAAGAACTAAATTTGTCAAAGCTGGAGATTTTTTTTTTTTAAGGATAAATGGTAATTAGGCCTATGGATGCCAGTTTATTTAATTAATATAAAATTTAACTAGACATATGAATAATTTTCATATTGAAAGTAGAGAAAGAAAAGTAAGGATTTGAAAAAGGCCCATTACAATTTCAAATATTATTACAGAAAAGAAGCATATACAAATGATGAGACTGTGGACATACTGATTTCACCTTTCCAAGGATATATACAAAATGAAGTCAATTTTGAAATTTTCACAGGAGAAGTTTACTTTCAATGAATACATATGATTTACCAAAAAACTGCTGACACAGCTCTTAAGTAAACTTAATTTAAGTCCTGGAGAAATTGCAACTTAAGTATTTTTCAGCAGTATGCAAGGTAGCGACTGAAAATTACATTCATGTTTTGAACGTCAAAATCTGATATTTGTTGATGCATAAATTTTACTTCGTACAAACTTATCTCAACCCGAGGGGAAATATCTTGTCAAATTCATATAACAAACAACTAACCAATTTAAATTGTACAATTCAAGGACATTCAGTACATTCTCATGTTGTGCGAGTACCACATCCATGTTTCTGTATCTTTTTTAAACATAATGGTCACAATGAAACAAAAGACAAGTCAGCAAGTTAAACTTAAAAGGAACAGAAGATCTTCACTTTTCTCCCAGGAGAAACTGTACAACAGAGCTGGAGATTTTTGAGACAATCTATTTTAGTAGTATAATTTCCTGGTAAGCAGGCCTCTCCTCCTTGCTCAACATCCTTGAACAAAGACTAAATCAATTATGACATCTCTGTTTGCCTTGCCCACTGAATACCAACACTTCCTCAGAATCATTTTCAGCCAGCACCCCACACAATAACCATCGTGGCAGGCATGGATGTGCCTGCTCAGAACTCCCTTCAGGAAAGCACTTGCTGCCCAGCTGCCAAGAGTATGGCATTCTTCAGCTGTTAGCTCCTTCAGGATCTGTCTCAGCTTTCAGGAGGAAATTGTATTCTTTTCTGGGCAACCCCTGGTCAATGCCTGAGCAGGGCCATATTGTAAGGGCCCAGTTGTTAATAACTCTAGTTATTATGCCATAATAAAAATTTTCCATTCCAAAAAAATATGTATCAATTGGCCAGATACTTCAAACTCTTTGATAAACTTTTAAAAATGAAGCAAATAAAATGATGGACCTAACTGATACTGCGGTCCTATGAAGCAAGCTACCTAAGATGGAAATGAGCAGTCTAAAAAGATAATTGAGGAGATGGGAGAGAGAGGCTTGACAGAATACAGAAGGCTCTAAAAACATAAGATGCCCTAAACAACAACAGATAGCCATACTTAAAAAACAAAACTAAACACTGCTATATGCAAGTGTCCACATTGTGAAATATCCTGACATATATTTTTACTAAAATGAAATAATTGGAAAAACTATTACAGAGCAACCTAGCCAATAAATCAGGAGTAATATTAGTAAGGAAAATAGTAGAGAAAAAAGAAGAAAAAAGTAGGATTACAGATAATTATAGGGTTAAAAAAAAAGTGAGAGAGACAAAACTCACACACTCAGTGGGGAAGTTTCAAGGATCTACACATTTCAGAAAGATGGGGTTTCCTTGTTTTCCTCCCAGGGTCATGGCCAGAAGGTTGGAGAAGACAGGCTTAAAGAATTTGAACTCATTACTTTTGGAGTGTCTCATCAGACACACCTTATCCTGGAACAGGGTCCCAGTGCCACTAACACCTATCCAGTGGCCTAGAAAGGGGCCCTCTGGCTCTGAGCAATGACACCCCAAGGCAGCCTGTTCCTCCTGCACAGCCGCACCATACCACGATGAACAGCAGCACCAAGATCAGGAAGAGCAAGGAGAAAAGGGCCAAGGCCATGACCACATATTCTCTTATTTTTTTTTTATGCCTAGGTGTGCATTTGTTTTTCTAAATATATTTTTTATTTATTTTTAAGAGATACTTAGATTATGTAAAAATGTTAAATAAATAAATGGGATTCCCATATACACCATTCCCACACCTCCCACTTTTCCCACATTAATAATATCTTTTATTAGTGTGGTACGTTCACTGCAATTGATGAACACATTTTGGAGTACTGCCATAAGCATGGATTATAGTTTACATGGTAGTTTGTACTTTCTCCCACTCCATTCTATAGGTTATGGCAGAATATGTAATGGACTGTATCTATCTTTGCAATGTCATTCAGGATGATTCCAAGTCCTTAAAATTCCCCCATATTACATCTCTTTTTCCCTCTCTCTGACTTCAGCACCTCCAGTGGCCACTGTCTCCACATCAATGATATAATTTCTTCCATTGCTAGTACCACAATAACTCTGTAGTAGAATACCAGTAAGTCTACTCTAGTCCACATTTTATTCCCCAATCCTGAGGATTCTGGGATGGTGATGCCCACTCCATCTCTAATTGAGAGGGGACTTTGATCCCATATGTCTGATGGATAGGACTCTCTTCCCTGCAGCTGTAGACACTCTTGGTTCCTTGGTGTGGTTGTTGCCGATCCTCACCTCCTTGTTAGTTGCCTGGGTGAGTCCAATGAACTGGAGAGTAGGTGTTGCAACTCCACTGAGGCTCAGGGTCCAGTTGGCACATGGACAGCCCAGAGATTCAAGTCTCTTGGACATACACATACCAACTCCACCACCAACTATAGGTTGCAACAGCAGAGGCATGTGTAGAGAAGACACATCTGAGGTCAACTCTATCACATTTGGGAACCAAAAAACAAAGTAGGGCCCACTGGGAAGGCATCAAACTCTGGCGCTATCTGCCATGACAATAGGATGTGGGTGTCTTCAGAGCCCTCAGGAGCACCACCATTTTGAGTAGTATTTACTTTGGCTGTCTGTGAGATCCTGCTGATATGTGCATGAGCATTACCTCTCTGATGACCTCCTGACTCACTTTGAAGTCTCTTAACCATATCAACTCATTTGTCTTTACCTTTTCCCCCTTTTATTCAAGTTCTTTTTCCAGTTGCATCACTAGCTGGTTATTGGTAGTAATCCCTTGGTGCCAGAGACAATTATCCCCGGGAGTCATGTCCCACACTGGGGGGAAGGTAATGCATTTATATGCTGAGTTTGGCTAAGAGAGAGGCCACATTTGAGCAACACGGAGGCTCCCAGGCAGTAAGTCTTAGGCACCCTACAACGCTAGCCTAAGCTGAAATTTCAAGAGCAAAAGGCTTATTAGGATTCTCATCAATATATAGGGCCTATTAATGCATCAGCCTTACTCACTAGTCATTGCTCCTGTACTTGGGGGATTGTTGCTGTTCCATTAGAGACTGTGACAGCGCTCCCCAGGAAGAAATCCAGTATTCTTTTGGTTGCTGTGCAGATCTCTATCCACTGTGGCAATGCCCCATGAACATCTGAAGGTATTTATATACCTTATACATATGCACAGATGAACTTCCTCCCATGTATCCCCCATCACTGACACCTCAAACCAATGATGTTCCCCTGCCATGGTTGTAACCCTTCTGTGATCCAAAACCTCTTCAAAAATGAAGTTAAGAATATTGCCAAATTCAATTAATAAGAAAATGAAATAATAACAATAGGTTTAAACATAAGAAATAAAATACATAATAATTTTGAAAAACTAAAAAACAAATTGGGGCATTAAAGATGAAAAATAATTTAAAAAATTTTTTTTACATTTTACCTTTCATCACTGTAATAAGTATTATCCATATGTACAGTGGCATTTTCTTCCATTTCTTCCCCAGTGTCTTACTTTTTTTCATTTCATCTTCAAGAATTTTTTTTGTTTTTTTTAAAGATTTATTTATATATTTCTCTCCCCTTCCCACCCCCCCGCCAGTTGTCTGCTCTCTGTGTCCATTCTTTGTGTGTTCTCCTGTGACTGCTTCTATCCTTATCAGCAGCACCAGGAATCTGTGTTTCTTTTTGTTGTGTCATCTTGCTGTGTTAGCTCTCTGTGTGTGCAGTGCCATTCTTGGGCAGGCTGCACTTTCTTTCATGCTGGGTGGCTCTTCTTACAGCATGCACTCCTTGTGCAAGGGGCTCCCCCACTCAGCGGACACCCCTGTGTGGCAGGGCACTCCTTGCGCACATCAGCACTGCGCATGGGCCAGCTCCACATGGGTCAAAGAGGCCCAGGGTTTGAACAGAGGACCTCCCATTTGGTAATCAGACACTCTATCTTTATCCAAGTCTGCTACTCCAAAGAAATCTTAGGTCACAGTAAAGTCATATACAGAATATAGGGGAGTCCCATATATATAACATCCTCCTCCTTTCCCCCGTCCCTATTAATAACCTTTTTACACGTGGATGGTACATTTTTTACAACTGATGTTCAAATATTGAAATCATGGTCAGTGGTTTACATTATGGTTTACATTTTAGACCATACACTTTTATAAATTTTTGATGAAATTTAACATGGCCTGTATCCATCATTGCAAGATCATGCAGAACACTTCCATTGCCCCCTAACTACTACACATCTATCTATTCTATTCCCCCCTCCCCCTCCCCTCAGGGCCCTCAGTGGCCACCAGCTTCACTGCTTGAAGGGCAAGATTCATAGATACTTGCAATAATGCTGAGGGCTTGACACACTAGTGTGTCCTGCCCTATTAGGAACCACCCATGCTCTTGAGAGACACCTACCCTCTGTTTAAGAACATATTGAGCCTCCCCAATTTGGAAGTCCAACTACTTCCCACTCATTATGTTCCTCTCCCCGCACTGATACAACACACTTTGACCAAATAATCACTCACACATTCTCTGGATAATTGCCCCAGGTGTACCCTTTGCCGAATGCCCCTCCCCCATCCAACACCCTGAACCAGTAACCCTTCCTTGTCATATTGCCAAAAGAGTTTTCTTTTTTTTTTTAATTTTTTTTATTGACTTTGTAATAATATTACATTAAAAATATATATGTGAGGTCCCATTCAACCCCACCCCCCCACCCCCCCTCTCCCCCCCCCCAACAACACTCGTTCCCATCATCATGACACATCCATTGGATTTGGTAAGTACATCTTTGGGCACCTCTGTACCTCATAGACAATGGTTCACATCATGGCCCATACTCTCCTCCATTCCATCCAGTGAGCCCTGTGAGGATTTACAATGTCCAATGATTACCTCTGAAGCACCATCCAGGGCAGCTCCATGTCCCAAAGACGCCTCCACCTCTCATCTCTTCCTGCCTTTCCCATACCCATCGTCCACCATGTCCACTTTTCCCAATCCAATGCCACCTCTTCTATGTGGACATTGGATTGGTTGTGTCCATTGCACCTCTATGTCAAGAGGAGGCTCAGATTCCACATGGATGCTGGATGCAATCCTCCCATTTTCAGTTGTAATCACTCTAGGCTCCATGGTGTGGTGGTTGTCCTTCTTCAACTCCATCTTAGCTGAGTGTGGTAAGTCCAATAGATCAGATTGTAGGTGCTGGAGTCTGTTGAGGCTCAGGACCTGGCTATCACATTGTCAGTCCAGAGATTCAAATCCCCTAAATATATCTTAAACCCCAACATTAACTGCACCTCTAGCACATTAGCATGAAAGTCTTATGAAGGGAGATCCCATCTGAGTCCAGATTCATCACACATAAACACCATTTCCAAAGAGGGGCCATCTGCCCTGGTAGTTAACCCCATTGGCCATGACCATAACTCCCATGGGTCTCTTTAGCCCTCAAAGGAACCAATATCTGGGGGTTGTATCTGCTTTATCTGTCTCTCTGACTCTGCTCAGTTGTGCATGAGGGCAATCCTTCTGCCAGCCTCCAGACTCTTTTTTAGAAACTTGTAGCCATATAAACTCATTTCTCCTTTCCATTTCCCCCTTACTTTAGGTCAAACATCATTTTAAAGTCATGGTATTTTATGTAGACGTGGCTATTCTGCTGATCCGCATTGAACCTTCCGTATAAGGTCATTTTCCAGTTGCATCATCAGTTGGTAGTTGATAGTGGTCCCTCGTTGCCAGGGAGGCTCATCCCCGGGTGTCATGTCCCACGCTGGGGGGAAGGCATTGCATTTACATGCTGAGTTTGGCTTCGAGACTGGCCGCATTTGAGTAACATGAAGGCTGACAGGAGGAAATTCCCAGGCACAATGTTGCTCTAGGCCTTGTTCTTATTTTAGGTTTATCAGCTCACAAGCATAGTCATTAGCATCAGGGGCTCACTGTTGAACCCTCACTCCCTCCCGGTCCCCGCCACTGTACCTGGGAGACTGTTGCTGCTCCCCTAGGGACCACGACAGAGCACCACTGGCCAGGAACCCAGTACCCCCCCTGCTGTGGTTTTTAATTGTTGCCACTATGAGTATATCCAATCATTACCATGCACCCTGGACATATGTTCTGTACAGCTCCCTGTCAGCCATATATCACCTGTCATTGGTATCCCATACCAGTATCCCTCCATTGCCATTGTTGAAACACTCTGTGATTCAGAACTCCCCGAAATTTGAAGCCCAATATAATGTCATGGTCCCTTACTAGGGAATGGCATATAGCGATGGGTTTAAAGGATAGATAAAGAACTTGGATAAAGTTAGATAAAGAACTTAGATAAAGAATGTTGACTTGAAAAAATTCCACATCCTATCTTTTTCTTTTTTTTTTTTTCCCCCCCTAGTTATTCAGCTTTTCTACACAGGAGTCCTAGACCACAGCAATGTATATATATAATATACAGCACTCCCACACATCCACCAGAAAACCATTTCCCTTACACAGTGATACTCTTACACCCTATTCATATCATATTTACTTAAAGTGATGTACAGAGTCTGAGACATTAGCTTTCTAACAAGGTGACATCTGTGCTTACATTATGGTGCATACTTTAGGATACACAGTTCTTTACATTTTTAGTTATCCTATGTTTTACATTATGGTTTACATTATCAGTATGTCATCTCCTATATGTTATGGTGTAATATTACATGTTTTATATCCATCCTTGTGTACTCTCAAGAAACTCCTCTCTTACCCCCCATTTACTTTGGTTCCACACGTTTAACGTTCATTTTCCCTTCCACCTTGGTGCCCACAGTGACAGCCAACCTCCGTTTCCTGAGGAGCCACTTCCAGAGATAGATGGAATAGTGTTCAGGGCCTAACTTGCTCAACTGCCCCAATGCCCTGGGAGCCACCCTTTCTCTCGAGGGATACAGTTCCCTCTATTTGATGGCATTAGTCCTCCCCAGGATGTGGGTCCACCCCCACTCTCACTACTTGGATTTCTACCCCATGGTGTCACCCACTCTGGCAGAATGAGCATTTAGACATTCCCCAGGAGCCCGTCCTGCATCAGACCCTCCCCTCCGAGCATTCTAAACAGGTAACCCTCTTTATTATATTTTGATATGATTTTCTCAGCATTTTACTCTCCACCAACACCTGAACCTCTCCTGTGTTCGTATGCTACCCCTCCCTACCCCCACTTTTGGGCAATGTTACCCATCTGTCCCTCCCCAGCCACCCTCAAACCCGCAAAGCCCCAACCAAAGGCAACCCCTTGCCCCACTTTTATCTCTTCTTTGTGTTCATACTTACCACCATCTCGTCTTAAATTCCACCCCTGCAGACATCGGCTCATATCCTTCCTCCACCCTCCGATTTCCTGTAAACCTATCGTTCAGTCTCTTGCTATCTAGGGCAGCTTGTTTATTTCATATCATTGAGGTCATGTAGTATTTGTCCTTCAATGTCTGGGTTGCTTCACTCAACATAAGGTTCTCAAGATTCATCCATGTTATCACATGTGTTTGTAGTGTGTTTGTTCTTACAGCCAAGTAGTATTCCATTGTGTGTATATACCACATTTTATTGATCCACTCATCTGTTGATGGGCATTTGGGTTGATTCCAACTTTTGGCAATAGTGAACAATGCTGCTATGAACATTGGTGTACATATATCAGTTTGTGTCCTTGTTTTCAGTTCTGCTGGGTATATACCCAGCAGTGGTATTGCTGGGTCATATGGCAAATCTATGGCTAGTTTTTTGAGAAACCGCCATACTGTCCTCCAGAATGGTTGGATCCTTCTGCATTCCCACCAGCAGTGGATGAGTGTTCCCCTTCCTTCACATCCTCTCCAGCACTTGTATTCTTCTGTTTTTTTCATAGCTGCCAATCTTATGGGTGTAAGATGGTATCTCATTGTAGTTTTGATTTGCATTTCCCTGATAGCTAGAGATTTGGAACATTTTTTCATGTGCTTTCTTGCCATTTGTATTTCTTCTTCGGAGAAGTGTCTGTTTAAGTCTTTTTCCCATTTTTAAAATGGGTTGTTTATCTTTTTATTTTCAAGATATAGGAGTTCTTTATATATGCAAGTTATAAGTTTCGTATCAGATATATGATTGCCAAATATTTTCTCCCACTGTGTGAGCTCCCTTTTTACTTTCTTGACAAACTCCTTTGAGGTGCAGAAGGCTTTAATTTTGAGGAAGTCCCATTTATCTATTAGTTCTTTTGCTGCTCGTGCTTTTGGTGAGATATTCATAAATCCATTTCCTATTACAAGGTCCTGTAGATGTTTCCCTACACTGCTTTCTAAGGTTTTTATGGTCTTGGCTCTTATATTTAGGTCTTTGATCCATCTTGAGTTGATCTTTGTATAAGGTGTGAGATGGTAATCCTCTTTCATTCTTCTACATATGGCTATCCAGTTCTCCAGACACCATTTGTTGAATAGGCCACTCTCTCCCAATTGAGAGGGTTTGGTGGCTTTATCGAATATTATGTGGTTGTATATGTGAGGTTCTATATCAGAGCTTTCAATTTGATTCCATTGGGCTATGTGTCTCTCCTTATGCCAATACCATGCTGTTTTCACCACCGTGGGTTTATAGTATGTTTTGAAGTCAGGTAGTGTGATTCCTCCAATTTCGTTTTTCTTTTTCAGTATGTCTTTGGCTATTCGGGGTCTCTTTCCTTTCCAAATAAATTTCATAGTTAGTTTTTCTAGTTCCTTAAAGAAGGCTGCATTGATTTTTATTGGGATTGCATTGAATGTGTAGATCAGTTTTGGTAGGATAGACATCTTAATAATGTTCAGTCTTCCTATCCATGAACAAGGAATAGTCTTCCATTTATTTAGGTCTTCTTTGATTTCCTTGAACAATCTTGTATAGTTCTCGGTGTATAAGTTCTTTACCTCTTTAGTTAAATTTATTCCTAAAGTATTTGACTTTTTTATTTACTATTGTGAATGGTATTTGTTTCTTGATTTCCTCCTGATCTTGCTCATTATTGGTGTACAGAAATGCTACTGATTTTTGCGCATTGATCTTATAAACTGCAACTTTACTAAACTCATTTATGAGTTCTAGAATCTTCGTTGTAGATCTCTCAGGGTTTTCTATGTATAGGATCATGTCATCTGCAAAAAATGAAATTTTGACTTCTTCCTTTCCAATTTGAATGCCTTTTATTTCTGGTTCTTGCCTCAGTGCTCGAGCAAGTACTTCTAAGACAATGTTAAATAGGAGCGGAGACAGTGGGCATCCTTGTCTTGTTCCTGAGTTTAGAGGGAAGGAGTCTAGGATTTCTCCATTGTAAACAATATTGGCTTTAGGTTTTTCATATATACTCTTTATCATGTTCAAAAAATTCCCTTGTATTCCAATCTTTTGGAGTGTTTTTATCAAGAAAGGGTGCTGTATTTTGTCAAATGCTTTTTCTGCATCAATAGATATAATCATGTGATTTTTTTCCTTCAATCTGTTTATATGGTGTATTATGTTGATTGATTTTCTTATGTTGAACCATCATTGCATACCTGGGATGAATCCCACTTGGTCGTGGTGTATAATACGTTTAATGTGTTGTTGAATACGATTAGCAAGTATTTTGTTAAGTATTTTTGCGTCTAGGTTCATTAGAGAAATTGGTCTGTAATTTTCCTTTCTTGTGATGTCTTTGTTTGGCTTTGGTACTAGGGTAATGTTGGCATCATAGAAGGAGTTGGGTAATGTTCTTTCTGTTTCGATGTTTTGGAATAGTTTCAGCAGGATTGGTGTCAGTTCTTTCCGGAATGTTTTGTAGAATTCACCTGTGAAGCCATCTGGCCCTGGGCTCTTCTTAGTTGGGAGATTTTTAATAACTGATTCTATCTCTCTGCTTGTGATTGGTTTGTTAAGATCATCAATTTCTTCTTTCGTCAATATGGGCTGCTTATGTGTTTCTAGGAGTTTGTCCATTTCCTCTAGACTGTCATTTTTGTTGGAATATAGTTTTTCAAAATATCCTCTTATGATAGTCTTTATTTCTGTGGGGTCAGTGGTGATATCGCCTTTCTCATTTCTTATTTTGTGTATTTGCATCTTCTCTCTTTTTTTCTTTGTTAGTGTTGCTAAAGGTTTGTCAATTTTGTTAATCTTCTCAAAAAACCAGCTCTTGGTCTTGTTTATCTGTTCAAGTGCTTTCTTATTTTCTATTTCATTTAGTTCTGCTCTTATCTTTGTTATTTCCTTCCTTCTTCTTCCTGTTGGGTTACTTTGTTGTTGTTTTTCTAATTCCTTCAAATGTGCAGTTAGTTCTTCAATTTTTGCTCTTTCTTCTTTTTTGATATATGAATTTATGGCTATAAACTTCCCTCTCAGTACTGCTTTTGCTGCATCCCATAAATTTTGGTATGTTGTGTTATCATTATCATTTGTTTCAAGGTAGTCATTGATTTCTTTTGAGATTTCCTCTTTGACCCACTGCTTTTCTAAGAGTGTGCTGTTTAATTTCCAAATCGTGGTGTGAAATCTGGGCTTCTGTCCCTTGCAATTCTCCAGCTTGACTCCACTGTGGTCAGAGATAATGTTTTGTATGATTTCAATCTTTCTGAATTTGTTCAGCCTTTCTTTGTGGCCTAGCATATGATCTATCTTGGAGAATGATCCATGTGCGCTTGAGAAAAATGTATATCCTGCTGTGTTTGGGTGTAGCGATCTATATATGTCTATTAGATCGAGCTCCTCTAATATATTATTCAGATGTTTTGTTTCTTTGGTGATTCTCTTTTGAGATGTTCTGTCCAGAGTTGATAGTGGTGTATTAAAATCCCCCACTATAATTGTAGATGTATCTATTCTTTCACTTAGTTTTTCCAGCGTTTGCCTGACGTATTTGAGGCACCCTTGTTAGGGGCATAGATATTTATGATTGTTCGATCTTCTTGACAGATTTTCCCTTTGACTAAAATGTAGTATCCTTCTTTGTCTCTCACAATTGTTTCACATTTAAAGTCTATTTTGTCTGATATTAATATAGCTACTCCTGCCTTTTTTTGGTTATTGTTAGCTTGTATGATTGTTTTCCAGCCATTCACTTTCAATCTCCATGTGTCTCTGGGTCTAAGATGTGTCTCTTGTAGACAGCATATGGATGGGTCATATTTCCTTATCCAATGTCCCAGTCTGAATCTTTTGATAGGTGAGTTTAATCCATTGACATTCAGTGTTATTACTATCAAGGAATTATTTGTGTTAGCCATATTTTGATTGGATTTGTGTTTGTCATATTTTGTTTGTATATATTTTTTTGTCTTTTTTGTTGTTGTTGTTGGTCTTATACTCTCCTCCAACTTTGCCTTTCCTGTTTTTTCCTTTCTTCCTGCAGAACTCCCTTTAGAATTTCTTGAAGGGGAGGTTTCTTGTTGGTATATTCTTTCAGTTTCTGTTTGCCTGCGAATATTTTGTACTCTCCATTCTGTGTGAAAGCTAGTTTAGCTGGATAGAGTATTCTTGGTTGGAAATTTTTTTCCTTTAGTACCTTGACTATATCATACCACTGTCTTCTTGCCTCCATGGTTTCAGAAGAGAAATCAGTACTTAATCTAATTGAGCTTCCCTTGTATGTGATGGTTTTCTTTTCTCTTGCTGCTTTTAGGATTTTCTCTTTGTCTTGAGCATTGGATAATTTGACAAGTATATGTCTTGGGGTGGGCCTGTTTGGGTTTATGACTTGTGGAGTGCGCTGTGCTTCTTGGATATGTACATCTGTCTCTTTCAGTAGATTTGCGAAGTTTTCAGCCATTATTTCTTGCAACACTCCTTCTGACCCCTTTCCCTTCTCTTCTCCTTCTGGAATGCCTATAATACGTATGTTTGAGTGTTTTGCAATGTCATTCAGGTCCCTAAATCCTAATTGGATTTTTTCTATCTTCTTATTGACCCCTTCTACTATCTGTTTGATTTCTGATGTACTGTCTTCCACATCACTAATTCTCTGCTCTGTCTCTTCTAGTCTGCTGATATTTGCTGCAAGTGTATTTTTGATTTCTTGAACTGTGGTGTTCATTCCCATCATATCTGTTATGTTTTTGCGTATGTCTGCAATTTCCCCTCCAAGTGATGTCTTCATGTTGTTAACCTCTTTCATTACTGCATCAAATTTGTCGGTGATAAATGTTCTGAGATCTTTCATTGCTTGTGCCAAGTTTTGCTCCCCTTCGTGATTATTGGTTTGTTGATTGGATTCAGCCATGTTTTCCTGCTTATTGGTGGTTTGTAGATTTTTGTTGCTTTCTGGTCATCTCTTTATTTTGATGAATTTAATCAGTTCCTTAGCTTCTTTGTCTGCTCTTGGAGGTTAATTAGTTGTTATTTTTGCATAGGTGTTATATCTTCTCTTTGTCACTTTTTTCTTCTTATTCTAGTTACTTGTTGTTGGTGAAGTTCACTTTAGAGGAAAGTATTAGTGTTGGGGAAAGGCAATTGTGTAAGCAAGGGAAAAGTGTAAAGTTGTATTGGTGATGTATGTTAACAAAGCAAGAATATGAGATCTGGGAGGATGGAGGTTAGATTCATGTAGATTGTATAGAGTTATAGCTGTAGGTAGAGTACCTTTTATGAAGTAGATGACTGAATATGGGAGGAATATGGTATGAACTACAAAGCTATTGTTTTCATGAGAGAGGGAAAAAGAAAAGAAAGGTAATAGTTTCAAGAGTGGATAACAGACAGAAAACAGAACAAAGGTATTAGAAATTTAGAGTTAGACACTTTGTGGATGAAAGAACGGGAGGTGGGGGGTGGAATATAGGAGAAACAGTAGATGATAGTGGATATCAAGATGCAGGGGAAGGGGGATAGTGTAGGTAGCCTAAATCAGTTCACACAGAAATGAGGCAGTGGAGGATGGGAAAACCCAGCAAATGTGAGGTGTTCCCTGTAGCACCTATTGTATACTTGAATTAAAATAAAATAAGTGGAAGATGAGGGACAAGAGGGAAAGAGAAAACCGAAAAAAAAAAAAACTAATTATAATAAAGAAAAAAAGAAAGACAAGAAGAAAGGAAGAAAGAAAAAGAGGATGGGCAAATGGTGGGGAACGGATAGGGGGAAGAGAGATACAGGTATACACGTATCACAATTGCAACACTATCTAAAACAACAACTTCCCCCCGCTTTGCCCTAAAACCCCCCGTCTGTCTGCCCAAATGGGTCTGCAAGCACCTCCCTTCCCACAAACCCCCAATAGGCTGCCCAGGGCCCACAAACTCCCCAGTACTGCAGATGCTCCAAAAAAAAAAGAAAATTTAAGTAAAATAAATTAAAAAAAAAAACAAAAAAACAAAAACAAAGAACAGAAACCCCTCCACAGGCGCAGCTCCGCCCGCCGCTGCCTGCCGCGGAGGCCTGGACCGGCTCTGCCCGGCTCCTTACGCCGCCGTGGCCTGGCCTGGCTCCGCCTGGCTCCGCTCGCTACAGCGGCCCAGCCGGCTCCCGCGTCCACCTCCCGCCGCCGCGGCCTGGACCGGCCCAGCCCGGCTCCGTACGCCACCGCTGCCTGACCCGGCTCCGCCTGGCTCCGCTCGCTACAGCGGCCCGGCCCAGCTCCGGCGTCCGCCTCTCGCCGCCGCGACCTGCACCGGCCCCGCCCGGCTCCGTATGCCGCTGTGGCCCAGCCCGGGTACGCCCGGCTCCACTCGCTACAGCGGCCTAGGCCCGGCTCCGGCGTCCGCCGCCCGCCGCCGCGGCCTGAACCGGCCCCGCCTGGCTCTGCACGCCTCCGCGGCCCGGCTCGGCCCGGCTCGGCCCCGCCCAGGCCCGCTCGCCACCGGCGCAGCCCGGCCTGGCTCCGGCGTCTGCCGCTGCGGCCCGGCCTGGCTCAGCCCCACCGAGCGGGGCTAGATGCCTCGTCTCCACCTACCCAAGGAGGGAATCCTCTACAGGTAGCTGGGATCTCCGTGTATATTTCACAGACGGATCGTCTCTGTTACCTTCCCTCCAAATTGATGTCCAGACACCTCCAGACCAGCAAAAATCCCGAAAAAATCCCAAGAGTTTTCTTAATATAGTAATTTCAAACACATACCTGCCAATCCCCCATGTTCACCTGCTTCCTGCCCCAACCCTCCCCCCAGTTTCATGGACCTTCCAATCTATCCCCCTCATCCTAGTCCCCTGTCTAGCTTGCAGCAGCAAACCCAATAATATCCCTACACCACTGTCATATCCCTTCATTGCACAACTACTCACTTCCACTTTATCATAGAGTTCACTGGTGTGGGTGCTGGCTCACAACCTTCTTCTTGCTTTCTATTTCCTGTAAACCTATCTTCCAGACTCTAAATCTCTGAGTCAGCTCAATTTCCTTAATTCATATCAGAAAGGTTGTATAATATTTGTCCTTCAATGCCTAGCCTACTTCACTCAACATAAGATCCTCTAGATTCATCCATGTTATCCCATGTATTAGTACTGTATTCTTTCTTACAGCTGAGTAATATTCCATTTATGTACATACCACATTTTGTTTATGCATCCATCTGTTAATGGTTATTTTGGTTGATTATAAATTTTGGCAAAAGTGAAGAATGCCAATATGAATATTGGTGTGCATACATCTGTCCCTGTCCTTTTTTTCAGTTCTCCTGGGTATATACCCAGCAGTGGAATTTCTGGGTCATATGGCAGATCTATAGTTAGTTTTTTGAGGAACCACCAAACTGTCCACCACAATGGTGGGACCATTCTAAATACCTACAAGCAGTACATGTGTTCCCTTTCCTCCACATCCTCTCGAACATTTGTAGTCCTCTGTTTTTTCAATGGCCACCAGTCTAATGGGTGTAAGATGGTATCTCATTGTAGTTTTAATTGGCATTTCCATAATAGCTAGTCATGTTGAGTATCTTTTCATGTGCTCTTTAGCCATTTGTATTTCATCTTTGGAGAAGTGTCTGTCCAAATCACTTGCCCATTTTTTAAATGGGTTGTTTGTCTTTTTATTTTTAAGATATAGGATTTCTTTATATATGCTGGATATAAGGCTCCTATCAGATAAATGGTTACCTAATATTTTTCCCATTGTGTAGACTGTCTTTTGACTTCCTTGACAAAATCCTTTGAGATGCAAAACATTTTAATTTTGAGCAAGTCCCATTTATCTATTTTTTCTTTCACTGCTCATGCTTTGGGTGTGAAGTTCATGAAACCATTTCCTATTACAAGTTCCCATAGATGCTTCCCTATATTATCTTCCAGTGTTTATGGACTTGGTTCTTATATTTAGATATTTTATCCATCTTGAGTTGATTTTTGTATAAGGTGTGAGATGGTGTTCCTCTTTCATTCTTCTGGATGTGGATATCCAGCTCTCCAAGCACCATTTGTTGAAGAGGCCTTTCTCTCCTAGTTGAGTAGGCTTGGTGGCCTTGTTGAATATCAGAAGACTGTATCTGTGACGTTCTATATCAGAAGTCTCAATTCAGCTCCATTGGTCAGTATGTCTATCCTTATGCCAATACCATGAAGTTTTGACCACTGTTGATTTGTTGTATGTTTTAAAATCAGGTAGTGTTATTCCTCTGATTTCATTTTTCTTTCTTGCTATGTCTTTGGCTATTCAGCATCTCTTGTATTTTAAAATAAATTTCATAGCTTTTCCAATTCAGTAAAAAATGCTGTGCTGATTTTTATTGGGATTGCATTAAGTCTGTAGATTAGTTTTGGTAGGATAGACATTTAATGATATTTACTCTTCTTACCCATGAAGAGGGAATATTCTACCATTTATTTAAGTCTTCTTTGAGTTCCTTTAACAGTATTGTATAGTTTTCTGCATATAAGTCTTTTACATCTTTAGTTAGATTTATTCCTAGGTATTTGATTTCTTTAGTTACTAGTGTAAATGGTATTTTTTCTTGATTTCCTCCTCAGATTGCTCATTATGGGCGCACAGAAATGCTACTGATTTTTACACATTGATCATATAACCTGCAACATTACTAAACTTGTTTATAAGTTCTAGAAGTTTTATTGTAGTTTTCTCAGGACTTTCTATGTAGAGGATCATGTTATCTGCAAATAGTGAAATTTTCACTTCTTCTTTCCAATTTGGATACCTTTTTTATCTTTTCCTTGCCTCAGTGCTCAAGCAAGTACTTCTAACAAAATGTTAAATAGGAATGGAGATAGTGTGCATCCTTGTCTTGTTCCTAATTATTAGAGGGGGAACTTTTAGGATTTCACCATTGTATGTGATGTTAGCTGTTGGTTTTTCATATATACCCTTTATCGTGTTCAGAAAGTTCCCTTCTATTCCTATCTTTTGCAGTGTTTTTATCAGGAAAGGGTGCTGTATTTTGTCAAATTTTTTTTCTGTGTCTATAGAGATGATTCTGTGATTTTTTTGCTTTAGCTCTGTTTATGTGGTGTAATACATTGAGGGATTTTCTTATGTGAACCATTCTTGCATACCTGGGATGAAACCAACTTGGTCATGGCATGTAATTTATTTGATGTGTTGTTGAAATAATTAGCAAGTATCTTGTTAAGGATTTTGAAATCTAGGTTTATTATAGAGATTGATCTGCAGTTTTCCAATTCTTGTGGCATCTTCATTTGGCTTTGGTATTAGGGGAAGTTTTGCATCATATAATGAGTTAGGCAATGTTCCTTCTACTTCTGTTTTTTGGAAGAGTTTAAGCAGCATTGGTGTTAGTTCTTCCTGGAATGCTCAGAAAAACTCACCTGTGAGGCTATGTGGTCCTGGGCTCTTTTTAGTTGGTAGGTTTTTAATGACTGATTCTATCTCTTTACTTGTGATTGGTCTGTTGAGCTCATCAATTTCTTCTTTCATTGGTGTAGGCTGCTTGTGTGTTTCTAGGAATTTGCCTATTTCTTTTAAATTGTCCTACTTGTTGGCATATAATTTTTTCAAAGTATCCTCTTATGGTTCTCTTTATTTCTGTGCAGTCAGTGGTGATATAACCTTCCTCATTTCTTATCTTTTATATTTGCAGCTTCTCTCTCTTTTTCTTTGTTAGTGTAGCTAAAGGTTTGTCAATTTTATTGATCTTCTTGAAGAACCAGTGTTCAGTTTTATTTTTTTCTAGTGCTTGGTTATTTTCTATTTCATTTAATTCTAATCTTTGTTACTTCCTTCCCTCTACTTTCTTTAGGGTTAGTTTGTTTTTCTTTTTCTAATTCCTCCAGGTTTGCAATTAGGTCTTGAATTTTAACTCCTTTTTCTTTTCTGCTATATCCATTATGGCTATGAATTTGCCTCGGTACAGCTTTAGCTGCTTCCCATGTCATTTTCATTAATTTCAAGGTATTACTGATTTCTTTCAAAATTTCCTCCTTGACCCACTCTTTGTCTAAGAGTGTGTTGTTTAATTTCCATATCTTAATTTCCATGTCTAATCAGCTTCTCTGCCCCTTACTGATTTCCACCTTCATTCCACTGTGGTCAGAGAAATTACTTTGTATAATTTCAATCTTTCTGAGTTCATTGAGAATTTTTCTGTGGCCTAGAATGTGGTCTATCTTGGAGAACGGTCAATGCACACTCAAGAAAAATTTATCCCACTGTATTTGGGTGTAGTGTTCTGTATGTGTCTATTAGGTCCAGATCCTCTGTTTCATTCAAAGTTACTTTATTGATTCTCTGTCAAGAGTTTCTGTCTAATGGTGTTAATTGTGTATTAAAGTCCCCCTATAACTGTAGATGCATCTATTTCTCCACCTTAGTTTTTCCAGTCTTTGCCTCATATATTTTGAGGCACCCTGGTTAGGTGCATAATTGTTTATAATTGTTCTTTCATTTTGAAAGATTACCCCTTTGACTAATATATAGTGTCCATCTTTATATCTTACAATACTTTTTGCATTTAAAGCTATTTTACCCAGTATTAATATAGCTACTCCCACCTTTTTTTGGTTATTGTTTGCTTGTAAGATTGTTTTCCAGTCTTTCACTTTCAGCCTCCTTTAATCCCTGGGTCTCAGGTGGGTTTCTTTTAGACAGCATATAAGTGGGTCATATTTCCTTAGCCATTCTGCCAATCTGTATCTCTTGACTGGTGATTTTAATCCATTAACATTCAGTGTTATTATTCTCAAGGAATTACTTACATTAGCCATATTTTCTTTGGGTTTAGTTCATGTATGTCACATGTTGTTTTATTTCTCTTTTTGTCTCTGTAGTTGTTCTTACACTCCTCCAAACCCTCTCTCCTGTTTTTTCCTTTCAGCCTAGAGAACTCTCTGTAGTATTTCTTGAAGGGCAGGTTTCTTAGTGACATACTCTCTTAATTTCTGTTTATCTGTGAATATTTTGATTTCCATCATTTTTGAATTCCAGTTTTACTGGATAAAGAATTCTTGGCTGAATGTTTTTTCTTTTAGTATCTTAACTATGTCATACCATTGCTTTCTTGCCTCCATGGTTTCAGATGAGAAATCAGCACTAATCTTATTGAGTTTCCCTTTTATGTGATGGTTCTTTTTGCCCTTGCTGCCTTCATTATTTTCTCTTTGTCTTGAGCTTGAAGAGTTTCACACATGTATGTCTTGGAGTAGGCCTGTTGCAATGTATACTGTTTGTGGTGTGCTGCACTTCCTGGGCATGTACATCTATCTCCCTCAACAGGGTTGAGAAGTTTCCAGCCTTTTTTTCCTCCAACAATCTTTCTGTTCCATTTCCCTTCTCTTCTCCCTCTGGGATGCCTATAATGCATATATTTGTGCATTTTGTGTTGTCATTCGAATCCTTAATTCTCTGCTGGACTTTTTTCTATCTTTCATCTATCTGTTCTACTATCTGCTTGATTTCAGATGTACTGCCTTCCACATAGCTAATTCTTTCCTCTTCCTGTTTAAATCTGCTCTTGTGTGCTTCCAGTGCATTTTTGATTTCTTGGATTGTGACACTCATCAACATCATATCAGTTATCTTTTTCTGTATGTTTACAATTTCCTCAGTACATTCTCCTGGTGTCTTAATATCCTTAATCTCTTCATTCACTTCATTAAGTTGGACCATGAGATTTGTTTGAAAAGCTTTGATTCATTGTTCCAAGTTTTGAATCTCTCCCTGGTTTTTAGTTTGTTCACTGGACTGGGTCATGTCTTCCTGTTTCTTGATATGGTTTGTAATTTTTTGTTGCTGTCTGGCCATCTTTTTATCTTGATGGTTTTAGTCAGTTGATTACTTTCTCTCTCTACTTTAGGATTTTATTTAGCTGCTGTTTTGTGTGTGTTTATGTTTTCTCTTTGACACTTTGTTTTTGTTCTATTTCCTTGCTGTTTTCTATGTTCCCTTGAAGGAAAAAGATTAGGGCCTGAGAAAGCAAAAGATGTTAGAAAAGAAAAGGGATAATGGTTATAATAATAGTCAGAGTTAGAAGAAGAATCACGTAATACTAGGGAATTAATATGTAACTTACATAAGCAGGATAGAGTAATAGGAATAAAAACATGGAGTACCTACAATGAAATGGGAAACTGAATAGAGAAAAAAATATATATAATGAATTAAAAGGTCAGAATGATGAGGAGAGAGGGAAAGAGAAAACAGAGGATGAAAAGGAAAAAGTTGATAAAAGAAAGATAACAGAATAGATGAAATAGAAACAAAAACCAGAAAAAAATGAGGGCTAAACAAAGAGGTGGAAGGTAGGAACAACACAGAGAGTCAAAGATAGTAATATGAAGGAAGGAAAAGAGATAGCATTAATAGACAAAATCGGTATATAGAGAAAAGGGGGAATCAAAGAAGAGCAAACAAGAAACAAGTCAGCAGCACCTAATTGAAAAGAAAAAGAAAAATGGGGGGGAGGGTGGGGAACAAAGAGGGAAGAAAAACAAGGAAACAATACCAAAAAAAAAAAAAAACCACAAGCAAGCAGTCAAACAAAAGCTAAGGAAGAACTGTCTTCTCACTTAAGCCCCTGTGGAGCTTCTCAGGCTGCCAGTTTTCATCAATCCATTACCCTGCAGCCTTCCCTCTGCAGATTTTGAAGCATATTTTAGTGAGTAAACTAAGTTAAATTTTTAAACAAATGTAACCTTTTCTTAGGAAAAATAAGAGACCCAAGAGAAGCTAACATAAAAATAATATCTATGTTTTCCCTGTCCTAAAATATCAGCTGGACGTTTGATATCCCAGGGGATCACTACTCTAAGAGGAGACAGGATTCAACCTAGGGACCTTGTATATTCAAGGTGGAATCTCCTCCGCTGAGCTAAACTTTATCATTGGGTTAGTTAGCTCTTCAGAAAGCTATCAAGTCACTTTCCCTTGGGCATATTTGACTCTTTGTAGTTGGTGAATTCCTGCTGATTGGGAGTCTGTGCCTGCCTCCTCTTTATTCTTACTGCTTTCTCTCCCAGGGCAGCCGGATGCAATAGCCTGTGTGAGCATTTCCCCCCTCACCTCTCCAGGTCAGGTTGAGTTCCCTTTTAAAATTCAAATGGGACCTTGGTGACTTAACTCAATGCAGAAAGAAATGACCACCAACCCTCTTCCAGACCACCTCCTCCTCCCAGGGGACCCTAACTAGACTATTGGAAGCTTATTAAGCACTTCCTACTGCCCTCCTCCCTTAGGGGAGTTGAATTTTTTAGTTTTCAACACAGGACTAGTCAATTGCCTGACTACATTTTCGCAGGCCAAGTTTCCCTATCCCTGGGCAGTTAGGTGCGTCAGCAGCTTTGCCTCTCTCCTCCTCCTGGTGCTACCTCAAGTCAGCTGGTATGCTCCTCAAAGGCTACAGGGGTCCAGGCAACCAAATCTACAGAAAGAAAACTCCTCTCCGCCCTCCACCAGAACCCTCCCACTTTCAGAGAACTCTTCCTCCAGCTGGGTAGGGGCTCTCCCTGGCTTTTTGCCTTGAGGTAGGGCTTTGCTGTCCTGCAGTTTCCAACCTCAAGGGCAAGAAACTCACACTTTTTCCTTGAACAGTTTATCTCTTTGTCCAGCTCTCTCCAGACCAATGCCCTGAAGCCTCCTGCTCTGTGGGTTCCCAAAACAGTTCACTCGGGCAGGATCTTGCCCCAACTCCAACATAGTCTTATTAGACATATCAGGGTGGATTATTTTTCCATGGATTCACTGATTGCAGCTGAAGCTGACACATCACCCAGGGAAACTGGCTAGGAAGATTTAACCTTTAGTGGACAGTCAATTAGGAGCCAGCACACACCTGAGTACCACAGAATGCATGAAGACCAGCTTTTCATAGCTCTGTGTACAGATATTACAAGATTTTTTCTTTCTTTCTTTCTTCTGATTGATCTTATATATCCCTTTGGCAGGGTCGCTCAAAAAGCCCTTGGCTGAAAGGAAGTTTCCGAGATTCAAAGCCTCTGTTCTTACTCAACGGTTTTTGATACTGTAACTGCCCAAATCCAAATCCTCAGCTCACTTCTATCTGCAAGCCATTTTCCTTTGTGTGATTCAGGACATAATTTATATAAAAGTCATCTCTCTATCATGGGCTATAATTCTCCTTTAATTAGATTGTAATTAAAACCAAATAGAGAAACATGCAGATGAATAACTTCATAAATTTTTACTCCCAGAAAAGTTACTTTTTCCTTTGTTAATCAGCCTAAAATATATTCAGAGAACAGTTTTCTGCATCTTGATAGTAAACCGCTGAGTATGTCTGTGTGTCTTTTCCCCTGAAAGGCTCTCACACAGAACATTTTAATTTTCCATAGTATTGGTATGTTGACCTCTCAGACTTTGTAAAGTAAAGTGTTTATGATGCTGGGCTTTTTTATTATATTGTTTCAATATTTTGTAACATTCGTATTTCTTGCTGATGTTTTTGGCATTAAAAATCACTCAAGCTGTGCTAAAATATTATGGTATTCAGTGAACCAGACCATGGAAGGAAAATTCAGTTCAGTGAGGTTATTCCAGCTCATCATGTACAAAAAGGATTGAAAGAAATTGTAGAAGAGTCTCAGCTTCCTACATGGGCAGTATTGAGACTTGCTCCCATGCCCAATAACTTGATGTAGAAAAACCTTCACTCGAACATAGAAATTTCTAGTTTTAAGTGTTTAGAAAGGACTGGAAATGAAAGGAGTAATACAATGGCTCAAGATATAAGAAAGCAAAGTACTGGTACTGGTAAACAGTTTCTCTGGATCACCAGTATCCTTTACCTGTGGCACAGACAAAAATTGAGCTTCAACAAAGAGTCAGCACTCATTCCCAATTTCAACATATATCTAGAGAAGTCCAACAAATGATGTCATCTCAAACTTAATTAGCTTAGTAGAATGTGCTATTACAGATAGAAACCAGGGATGACTTAATGTCCACATATTTAAGTTGTCTGTAATTATGGATATACCCACACAATGCCTAAGGTTGAATGCTATACTTATGCCATTTTATACTTATTTTGGTATTTCTATCCCAAGAGTAGACAAATACAGAGCCTCATTCTTATCACACTCAGACTGACATATAGATTATAAGAGTATCTTGTATGTTTTGCTCTTTTGTATATTTTCTGTTTTGATTGGTTAACCATTTATGTTTGACATTAATAATATCATAAAAAGTCCTAAAAGCTGACTGGTCAAAACACCAATATTTACATGCTTAAAGGATATGTGTGCAGGGTCTATGGGAGCCTCTTATATTTTTTAATGTACCATTTTGTGTGATCTATGTATCTTTAAAAAAAGGAAAAAAATGATTAAAAAAATAAAGGATGTAGTGTGTATATATGTTTAAATTATACAGGTCAAACATGTTTTGAATTACAAATGATTGAGACCTTAAATTTGGTGTACCCATTCAATAGAAGTCATAAATTTCTTCTGAAGATGAAAAACAGACCTTTCAAATTTTATTTCTTGTAGATAAGAGAAGTAAATACTGTGGCAATATACAAATGCAGTACAGTGCTAAGCACATGGGCTCTGGAATCAGCTAGGTCCTGGGTTCAAATGGAGCCACTGCTACTTACCTGCTGGATGGCTTTGGGCAAGTTACTTTGTCTTTTCTATGGCTCAAATTTATCATTTGTAAAATCGGTATATGGTTCAACTGCTATAACAAAAACAATAAAATGATACTGAATTAAATAAGATAGAAGTTTATTTTTCTCTCAGATAATAACTCTGCTCATAAGGAGTCTAGGATTGAAATAGCACCTCTAGGGTAACAAGGAACAGGACTCATTCTATCATGTTGCTTTGCCCTTTTCAATATATAACTTCCATGTTTTGGTCCAAAGAATGCTGCCTAAGCTCTAGTTTCATGTTTACATATTTGCCAGTGGGAAAATGAATAAATGAAAAGGAAGTGAGGTAGACCACAAAAATGGTCACTGTTCTCCACCCTTCCCTGAATCTATGTCCCTTTACAGCATGACTTGCAGCAATTCCTAGAAAGTAGTCAATTTTCCCACCCCTTGAATATGTGCAGTCTTGTGATTTGCTTTAATAAAATGCAGCAAAAATGACTGTGAGAATCACAGTCTCATGAGGTCTTGAACTCTTCTGCTTGCTCACCTGGAACCTGCTAGCCACTGTGTAAACAAGCAGAGACTAGTCCACCGGATGAAAAAAGATGTGGAGCCCCACTGCTCCTATGGCTCCAGCTCACAGTCAGCCCCCCAAGTAGTTGCCAGATTACCGCATCTGTTAAAGTTCAGTGACTGCCAGAAGAATCAAACAACTGATCCTGGCCCAAATTGTCAGCTGCAGAACTGAGTAAAAATAAATGGTTGTTGTTTTACCCCACTAAGTTTTTAGGGGGGTTGTTAGTCAGCAAGAGAAAAAAGGAAAGACATTACTTTCTTTTGATAAATAAAACCTAAGAAGCCCATCGTGGAGGCACCCATGCTAAGCCCCATATCAGCAAGACCAAAAACCTAAGCAAATATCTATTTCCTATAAATAGGAAATATAGGACTCACCCAGAAAACCAAATTTACATACAGCCAATTAGTTATCACCAACTAACTTCATCCATCCCAAGCAACACTTGCACAAACCATTTTAGGAAACATAGTCAGAGCTAACCAATAAAATTTATCTCCCAATGTACTTGTTTATTCTACCTGTAAAAATTATTTTCTCTCTTTGTTTCCCTATTTCATGAATCGATTCACTAAAACTCTGAGATCCAACCAAAATTTGCTCAAGCTTTTATTTGAACATCTTCTAAGCTAAGGCCTGGAATCTTCATGTATCACTTTCACCCATTTGCCAAAGGTAATTTAACCTTCTGGCCACCCTAGCTGCAAGGGAATCTAGGAAATGTAGTTTTTAGGTAGATGGATATCCTGTGTCCAACTACACCTAAGTTCCTACTATTATTAAAGGATAAAGGGGAGAATCTATAGTGAGGGTTAAGTAGTGGTTTATGCCATCTCTCATTCTTCAGTCTGTTATGAAGATTACATGAGAACACAATTGCAAACTCCTTGGCCCCCATGACTTGGAACTTCAAAAGGGCCCAATAAATATTTGCTGTTATTTATAGTCAGAATCAGAAAAAGACAATATTTGTTTAAATAGTCACAAAGAATAATCTGCCATCTCAAATTCTCCAGACACATTTCTGGTTTGGGAGGAGGCAACCTCTGTCTCCTCCCAAACTGAAGTCAGGGACCACATTCGAAGAAGATTCATGGAGAGAACATAAAGAATGACATTGAAACACTGTGTCTTCTGATGTGATGTGGACAAAGCCTGGGTGCCTGCTAGAAAAGATTAGATAGAGTCGATGGCATAAAGGCAGAGGACAGGACTAAAGGAAGTCCATTCAATTCAATTATCTGTGTTTAATAAATAGAGAATGTCACTGGGCAACTGTTAGAAATCAGAGAAGAAATTATTTTTTTCCTCCTATTTCTCTTTTTCTTTTTTTCCCCCATAAAAAAAGAAAAAAAAAGGGTGTATTAGTAAACAATTTTGGTCTTGAGCAGAGAAAAAAATCGGTGCCTTTCCTGTGGTCAATTTATGTCTCTTCCCTATTTTAAAGTAAAATAAATGAAAATAAGCAGAATGGGAGATGGACTGTGTAGGAAACTGACAGAAATGAAACCAAAATGTAAATCTTTTGAAAACAGCACAAGGGACGCATATAATCCTCCATAAAATATGATTGTCATTTATTGGTAAGTTCAATTATCATCTAATGATAGCTGTAAAACAAATAAGCAACTAATAAATAGGCTTTAATCATGAACACAAGTTTATCTCTATTTTCCATACACCACAATAATTTGACTGAGCCTGTGGTTTCTTTAGATATCTGATGTTCTGAATTTTCCTCCAGACTACTGGATGGCATTACACTTGGTAAATAGTTATCATTGTTGAAATCTGTGTGAATAGTTCCTAAGTCCAGAGCTGCTGCCAATTCAGAATTTGCTATTACAGGTCAAATCCTGAAAGAACCTGAAAAAATATAAGTAAGAGACCCTGGATGGAAGAAAGATTAAATAATCAATAAGTAAAGTGGCACTTGCACAAAAGAAGGAGACAGCAGTGAGATGGAGGGCAGGCATGGGCCATCTTGTGTGTGGCAGTGTTTATACAATATGTCCAATTGAAATGCAAGGAAGGGCTCAAGGTCAACAACAACTAGAAAATCAGAAATCCTTAAGAAAGAAGGCTTTGTGAGGAGCCATATATGGGCAAGGACTAGGATCTGAGAGCAGGGTGAGCCAGAGAATACAAAGGATATTCCAAATGGGTGGAGAGAAGGAGATAAACCAGTATAATGGCATTGAAGAGAAAAAGAAAATGGAAGGCCCTAAAGCAGGGCTTTTAGGAATATTTATTTTATTCAGAATGATTAAGAAGCAAATATCCCTGTCACCCATACAAGCTGATATTCTAAAATATGAAAAATTGTGTTGAAATCTGGAAACTCTGATAAAGGTGATTGTGAAGGCTGATAATTCCATATTCCCTGGGGAAGCTGATGGAAGTAGGGGCAGAAATTCTTTCTGGTTTCTGAAATTTTTTTTTTTTTTTTTGGCTTTTAAGGTCTCTTACTGATTGCATGAGGAGAATCCCCACATTGCTGAGAGCAATCACCTATGTTGGTTGTAGATACAATCAACTGCTGATGTAATCAACTGGCTGTAGCTGCAAACTCAGCTACAAAATTCCATCATGCTAATAACCAGGCCAGTTATTGCCTGACTGCCGCGACATGCACGGGAGAACAGAGAAACTGAGGGGGGGCTACAGGAGCTAAAGAAAGACACACAAAGACAAGTTTAGAGGGGACCAGGTGGGCCAGGGCTAGCTGATGGCAAAGTCATGGCCCTGAGCTGGCACCGCAAGCTCTATTTAAAGCAGTTAACTAGGTCATTGTTCTCAGAGCAGGGGCTATCAGGCATGAAGTTCTTTGAGGAGGGTTTTCTTAGAGTTCCTTCCTATCAGGACATCAGCTCCTTTCTGCTTCCTTGCAGGTACGACAAGGTGGGCCACACCCGCACCTCTCTGAGCACATTGATCTTCCCTAGCAATGTGGCTTGAGCCCACACATTACTTCGGGGACCACCTACACTTGACCACACAACTGGACACCATAACCTAAACAAGTTAACACATTAACTTGACCATCACACCCACCCACTGTCACTTAATGGTTTTAGTATCTGTTCTAATGTTGTGATTGTTGTGTCAATCTATTTTTTTATTAGGAGTTACAAATAAAAAATCCTAATACTATTACTCCTTCTACATTAACTCATATTTTCATACAAAGAAGAAATCTCTCCCATTAGTTGTTTGTTTACTCTGAAATAAGGTTTATACAGAAAAAGCAAAATAAATGCTTTTTTATAGAAGAGTTGGTGAATCAGTTTGTTTAGTTTAAGAATGTTTATGAACTCATACTTTTTTTATATTTGGTGTGCCCCAATCCGTTGCATTCCTAATAAGCTCTGCATTTTCAACAAAAGACTTTCTTTTAGAAGTGTGCTGTTTTAATGTATTCACAGGCTATTTTCCCCCTTCTCTCCACCTCAGTGAAAAAAGGTTTCCAAGGTGGAGTGAAGAAAGTGTGGATGTTGCTATTCTTCTCAGCTGTGGGAGTCAATGGTTAACATGTTGTACAGCTGATGCCCTGTCTCAGTGAGTGAAAGGCCCAAGAGTCCCAAGAAGAAATCTCTTTCACTGAGATTGGGGCCCTGTGTTGGTTTGAGTCTTTTGTGGGCCATGGGAAAATTATGTTCTTAAATTGAACCTGTTTTGAGCCTTTGATTAGATTAGATCCATTAAGAATCATTTGGTTAGATTGCTCCAGTAGGCATAGCCCAGGGTGGGTCTTAATCCTCTTACTGGCACCCTGTATAAACAGAGGAATCCTCAGACACAGAAAAGAGCTTCAGAGACAGAGAATGGCCTTCAGAAATTGAAGTTAATGAACCTGTGTGAGAGAAAAGCCACAGATGGAACAGCCCAAAGCAGAACTGGCAAGGAGGTCCAGAGGAGAGGGGAGAGGCCAGCCAATGCCACCATCATGCCCTGCCATGTGCTTGATCACCCACAGCTGAGCTTAGGGAGAAAATGAGCCAGCAAGAGAAAGCAGAGTCTGGAAGAGCTGCCATTCCATGTGGCAGGAGTCCAGGATTGCCAGGAGCCAACCTCTGGGGAGAAACCTTCATCTGATGCCTTGATTTGGACATTTTTTCCAGCCTTGCAACTGTAAGCTTCAAGCCTAATAAATCCCATTGTAAAAGCCACCCCATTTCTAGCGTATTACTTCCAGCAGCTTTTAGCAAACTAAAATACCCTCCATAGGTATTTGGTACACCTTTCAGCAGGAGTACCGTGGTACCTGAACCAAGTCACTTTCCCTTACTACATCTCAGCTTTATAATAAAACTAGGTGGTTGGAACTCAAAGGAAGCCCATGAGTTCATGAGAACTCATGATAAACATCTCTAGTGTGCCATCAAGATGAGCTGAAGCCACAGCTAAGGTGACATGAATACCATCTTGTTTGGTTTCTCTTTTTCTCAAGAAAACAAATCATTTTCATGAGTCTCTCCAAGCTTATATTCTGTCCAGTTGTCAGGAGCCAAGGTACTGGATTCCAGCTGCAATGTGGACATGCACCTCTTAAGATCCTGCAGAGCACCCCAAGTTCCTTCAGCTGGTAGCCACCCCTCCATGGCATTTGTTCTCTTCTGAGCCATCAGCATAGGGGTGCCATATTCGTGTCTGGTCTGTGCCAGAGCAATGCCCAGTGAGACCCCAAGTGGAGCTCTAAGCACCGGCATGAGGCAGTTGCCATGATGCTGGATGGGACTAGAAGGTACACATCTCATACCACTGATGTCATTTAATAAAGAGACTGACCTGCTGCACACTTAAGCCATGCCTGGTTTGCACCCTTGTACTATTAATTTTCCTTCTTCAAGAGTGGGATTTTTCAGTCTTCTTTTATCTTTGCCTTCCCTTGCCATAGAACTTTGCAAGTAGACATTGCAGACCTGGGGAATGTAATCAGATTAGGTTCTTTGACCTCACATTCCACTCATGCACCTGGGATGCTTGATAGGATCATGTAGGAAGAGATTTTTGAACAGGAGAGAAACTAAAACCTCTTCCTAATTGAAACTAGTGAAGTTTGCCTTACCTGTTGCTTCTCTCTTGATGCTCTGCCTGCATTCTCTTGGTCTCCCATGGGATTCAGCCCCCTCAGTGAGGCTCTTGAAAATAACTTGTTGCCAGTAGATGTTTGTGTCTTTCATTCTCTTTCCCGGGACTTCTCTGTTGCCGGAGGGATTGCCCAAAGGGAGCCTGCACACGGCAGGGGTGTGCGTGAACCACCCAAGGACAAACCTCAGCCAAGGGGGAATGGGAGTGGAAGCTAAATGCTCCTCCAAGTTGATCCTCTGGTGGAAAATTCTGAGAGACATTTTCTCCACTCCTCGGAAAGCTCTGATCAGCATCAAGCTTCAGTTCCTCCTTGGGACCTTGACAGTGTCCCCCCAGGCCCTCACTCCTGCTCCCTGGACTTACCTTCTGTAGCAGTTTGATATGGTTATGAATTCCAAAAATAGATATTGGATTATGTTTGTAATCTGGTTTGTACCTGGGCATGATCAGGTTATGATCAGGCTTTGAATGGGCCATGTCATTAGGGTGTTGAGTCCCCACCCACCCACCAAGGGGACTCACAGATAAAAGGCATGGCAAAGGACAGAGTTGAGGGTTTTTTATGTTGGAGTCTGATGCTGAAGCTTTAAGGTGGAGCCCCAGGAAGTAACCTCATGGAGGAAAAAGAAGACAGCCCCAAGAAGAAGCAAGCCCTGGGAAGAAAAGAACCTTGAACCCAGAGAAGCAAGACCCTGGAAGGGAGGAACCCAGGAAGTCTGAACCCTCACAGCTGTCAGCAGTCATCTTGTTCCAACTCATGGAAATAGACTTTGGTGAGGGAAATAACTTATGCTTATGGTCTGGTATCTGACCCACCCCAAATAAATACCCTTCATAAAAACCAACCAATTCCCATTATTTTGCATCAGCACCCCTTTGGCTGACTAAGGAACCTCGTGAACCCTGCCCTCATATCAGCCACAGCTTTCAGTGGAAGTCCCAGCCACAGCAGTGGAGTTTGTACTAGCATCAATATTAGCTGAGTACCTACTGTAGGTCAGATGAGCCATCAGTGATGACAGAGATGTACTGTGCCCCCCAGAGCTGCCAGCCAAGTACAGAACAAAATGCCACCTGAAATTGAAGCTACAGTGTCACATCAAGATAGTGCATTAAATTTTTTTTACAACGAAATGATTTGTCTCAAATTCCATCTGAATTCTCCAGATAATTGGTGCCATTTACTTCCAGATTCCCATATATGATACCCGATCACCTATGCAAGTTAATCCATGGCCCTTAGTGATCTCCCTGTCCTGTTGATAAGAGAGTTTGGAGAGGTAGCTGGAGATTATAAAAGTTTTTTTTTCCCTAGGGAAAACAAAACATTTGCTGGTGCTTTCATGAAGGCCTCTGCCCACAGGGGAAGGATGAGAGACTCTTCTCCTTCACCTCATGAGTAGGAGACGTGGCTCTGTGTCTCTAAGCTCCAGGGACAACGTCTCCAAGTGGTCCCTGAGGTTGATGAGTCCCTGGGAGCATGGGAACATGGGAGGCTGGTACACATGGAACATGGTCGCTCTGGCCAACACATGAGGGACACGTCTGCTCTGACTGGAGCAGAAAGATGGGTGAGGAGGGCAATCAAAGCATGGGCGGTTCTCCAAGAAATCATGTGGCCACGTGAGAGACACCTGGTACTGCACAGTGCTGTCTGAAATCCTGCCCAAGGGACCTCTGGACCCCCAAGGCCACCTCAGCAGAGAGGTGCCTCGACTGAGGGGGCGTCCTACGACAGGAGCCTGCATTAAGAACCTGCAGGCAAGAAGCCTCCGAAGAGGGGTGCTCCTTGGTCATTACCTGAGACCGCCTCTCCCCTGCCTGCCTGTCACCTGCAGTCCCTACTGGCTTTTCCTTCTGGAAGCTGCACCGTCCTCGTCCTCCCTTTCCGCCGCCCGCACATCAATGGGCTCGGCCTCAGGGCCACCACAGATGCTCTTCTCTCTGCCTGGAACGACCCACGGTCCCCCGGATTTCACAAGTCCGGCTCCTCATTATCGTTTGTGTTTCAGGCCAACCTTCCTAAAGCCGCCCTGGTTAAAGTATTCCCGAGCCTGTTTTGTTCCCCTTTTCATTTTATTGATACACACACATATCTCAGGCTTTCAAGTTGAGTTAACTTTCAACAAACGGAACACACCTCTTGAACCAGCATTTGGCTCAAAAAACAGGAGAGCGCTCTGGAACAGCTCAGTTTTGATTCGATTCGATTCGTGCTGCTGAACACCCGCACCGGTGGTGACTGAGGCCCTGAAATACGGCTCGCTGCATGTTGACCGACGCTGCTGCGGACACGCTCGGTTAATACACGGTGGCGGTGAATTCCACCTGCGTCTTCCACTTCTGGTCCGCGGCTCCTGGAGGGTTTCAGAGGCCCCGCGCGGGCGGCCTGTACTTCCCTGCTTGGGCCCCTCCGCGAGGGTAAGCGCAAGGGCAATCAGGCGGGGGTGCGCCGGTGGGGGGGGGGGGGGCGGGCTGCACCTGCCCAGCAGACGGGGCTCCTCGCGTCCCAAGTGGGAGCTCCAGGGACCCGAAGGGAGACGGGAGGGCGCGGACCCATCCCGAGTTTGGCTGCTCCGGCCGCCCTGCGGCCCCCGCCTTGCACCCTCCGCCCTGCTCCCCGCGCTCTGCGCCCCCTGCACTGCGCTTCCCCCGCTCTGTGCCCCCAGCCCTGCTCCCCGCCCTGCTCCCTCCGCCCAGTTTTGTAATGCGAGGCCGTGGTTGCCTGGCAACCGCCGTACGCGGCGCCGGGCAGCCGGGCAGGAGGACTCGTTCGAGTTCCCTGGCGGGGCGGGACGACAGGACCTCGGCCGAGAAGCTGGAAGAGGGCGGCCTGGAGGACGAGGAGGAGATCACCGCCGCCACGCCGCGGGGCAAGCCCCGGCTGCCGCCCATCTCGGCGCTGTCCGACTTCAGCTACGTCCCACCGCGGCGCCCGGACCCCAAGGAGCACAGCTACTACTCCCGCCAGGCCCGGGGGAGGCGCGCGGGGCGGCCCCGGGGGAGGGGCGGTGCCGGGGCGGGGCTGGAGCGGGGCTGCAAGCAAGGGGAGACTTTGGGGACGGGACGGGGCGGGGCTGCAAGTGAGGGGCGAGGTTAGAGGCTGGGGGCGGGGTAGGGGCGTGGCTGGGGCGGGCTGCAAGCGGGGAGAGAAATTAGGGCCGGGAGGTGGGCCTGGGGGTGGGGTTGCAAGCCGGGAGAGAAGTTAGGGGCTGGGGGCGGGGCTGCAAGAAGGGGGAGAGGCCAGGGGCTGGGGCGGGGCTGCAAGCGGCGGGGAGAGGTTAGGGGCTGGGGGCGGGGCTGGGGCAGTGCTCAAGCGGGGGGAGAAGTTTAGGGACTGGGGTGGGGCTGCGGCGGGCTTCACAGCCGGGAGGGTTGCGGGGGTGGGGGGAGGTGTGCCACCCATAACGGGGACTGGAGATCCAGCTGCACCGCGTGGAAGGGGTCTGGGGACCCGGTAGGGCGTGGGGGCGGGGCCCGGGCAGCCTGTGGGATGCTTCTGGGGGTGGGAGCAGGACAGCACACTGGGAAAGGGCTACCGGGAAGGTCGAGTGGGTGGGGGGGAAGAAGGGAATGCTCCCTGGGGAGGAGGACTCGATGGGGCGCCCGGGGTGGAGGGGCCAGGGGCTCCTCGGAGGAGTCGGTGGGAAGGGCGCCTGGACCCCGGAGAGCAGAGCTTCTAGTACTGGGAGACACAGTGACACCCACCCTCCAGAGCTGGAGGGACCTCGTGGCTACCCGGGGGTGCACGGTCTGCAAAGGGCACGCCGAGGCTGTGCAGCGTGCGGGCGCAGCCCCCTGAGCGGTCTGCGTGGTGGTCCCCAGGCCGTGAGGAAGAAGCCAGGCCGATGGCGGTCCTGGGCCCCTGGGACCCTCGGGCCGCCTTCCCGCCCACCAAGGAGAAGCAGGATTAGGTCTGCACCTTCTGGCGCCGCCGTTCTGGGAAGGTGTGCGTGGTGGGAAGAGCTGGGGGGGGGGGGGGGTCTGAGCAGCCGAAGCCCCCAAGAGAGGGCGGAAGGAAGCAAGAGAAGCCTGTTGAGAGTTGTCCAGGTCACCCATTCCTTTCTTTTCAACCTTGTTTCTATAGACCCCAGGGCGTCCGGGGGCATCTGATTAGATCAGAGCCTTGGTTGGGGTCCCTAAGCCTGGCAGACAGCTGGGCAACTGGGCTATCAGCCCTCCTGGTGGGATGGGATGGCCAGAATAGGGGCACGTCACTCTTCAGGCTGCTGTCACAAGTGCCACAACTGGGTGGCTAAAAACACCAGAAACTGGCCTCTCAGCCCTGCAGGCTGAAGCCACAAGTGCGTGGGCCGGTGCTGGTGGGTCCATCCTGGCTGCTCTGCTCCTTGCGTGTGGCCAGCAAGCCTTGGGTTTCAGGGCCTCCTCAGTCGCCCTGGGGTCTGCTCTGTCTCTCTTCCCATGGCGCCCCCCCCCTCTTGTCTGTCTGTGCCCACACCCCCCTTCTAAAGACACCAGCTGTACTGGACTAAGGGGCCACCCACTGCAGTCAGCCTCACTCAATTTAAATGATTCCGTTCACAATAATGCTTTTGCAAAAAGTTCCCAGGTACCCGGGATTAGGACTTCAAGGTATCTTTTTGGGGGACACAGTTCAACTCATAGCACAAAATACAGATCCACTTTGAAAGCAAGTTAATGGTGTATAAAATAACCCCACAAAATGCCTCCTTCCTCTTCTAGCAGCCCACAATCAGTGGTGTGCAGGTAAGTCCCTAGTTCAAGTCAGCTCTCGCTGGAGTACTCGTGGGAGGCCTCTGACTCTCACGAGCTTCACTTCACACACAGAAGCAACGTGGCCCTCAGCCTGCCCCCGAGTCGTCTCTTGAATCTGAGGCCCCCTCTATCTGGCTTTGAGCATGTGGAAGGACTGGAGGGAGGGAGGAAGGTCTCTTGACACCATACCTGTCTCTGCTGGCCATTAAAACAGGAGTGGGGTGGAATGGAAGGGGTCCCAACCTTCTGCAACACACACCTCATATATTTTTTTTTCCTGTGAGCGATAGGTTTTAAACAGTTGTAAATAGTTCCACTTATTAAGTGAGCTTTACATTTTAAGTATGCAGTACCTATGATACTGAGTTGATGGCCTTCGTGAGATAATACCCAAAAAGCCAGGATCTTGGTGTATGAAGTTGTTCTTTGCCACTTTATTGAGAGAATATAAAATTCACCTGGATTTTCAGAATAACAAAGACAGCTCACACTACACCGTTTGCACCTTTGAGGAGTCTCTTTCCATAGCACCCTAAGGGGGACTGTAGACTGCTCCTCAGTGGGGTGTCACTGATGTAAGGTACCGCTGAGGACTGCACAGTGGGGCTTGTGGCTTCTGAAGCTCAAATGTGGTGGAAAAGCAGAGCAGAACCCCTGCCCCCTGCGGGCCAGGCCCAAGACGGAGAAGGGCAGAGTGAGCCTGAAGACTCAGTTTCTCCTTCCTGAATTTGGTGGTCTGATAAGTGGCCCCACCTTCCAGGGCTGACTGAACAAGGGCCAAAAAGGGGCCCCAAGGTAGGAAGTGACCTGGGCTCTGTCTCTTGGAGAGAAAGCAGGAATGAGCCATAAGCATGCCTCTCTATAGGACAGGGTAGGCACACTAAGGCCCGTGGGCCAAATCTGGCCCTCTGCCTGTTTTGATAAAGTTTTTAAAGATCACAATCACACCCATTGATTTCCCTATTGTCCAGTCTAGGATGTCGGGGCTGAGTGATTGCGACAGATCCCACGGGGCAGGAGAGTTCCCACCTGGCCCTCCACAGAGAAAGTCCCCGACTCCTGCTCCAATGCCTTACAGCCTCCTGGAAAATGGGAAGTGTCTTTAGAACACATTTATTCAAAAGCATTTCAGGGCAGATTAGCTGGGGTCACAGGCAAATTCAAATCCTGAGGCTTTGGGTATGAAAAAAGGAAATGATGTCACCAAAATAAATATTAATGAAAATCTAAAGAAAAGAGCCTTAAAAGCAACAAGAACAGCAAAAGGCATTTCAAAGTCCATTTCGTGGGTGAGCTACCATTGTTCATGCCACGTTATTGGATTATGGGCACTGGTATCTGATCAGCTCCAGGGCTCCAGGAGCAGGTCCTCTAACCTTGGGATCATGGACATAAAGAGAGTGAGTTCTGTAGGACAGGTTTGCTGAAGGACTGAACTGCCCCAAAATTCACTGCAGGCAATTTCAGGCCCTACCAAAGCTGATCAAATTACTTCCTAAGTCATTTCCAAGGAGCACAGTTAACAGTAGTCAGTGGTGGTTAGCAGCCCAGGCTGGGGAGTCCTGGGTGGAAGTGTCAGCTCCATGTTGACTAGCTGTGGGGGCTTCACGAGTCACAGCCTCTCCATCTCACTTTGCTCTTCTAGGACAGATCAAACGGAACCAACCTCACAGAGCACTTATGAGAATGAATGTCATTAGTGTGCATACAGTGGGTCACAGTGAGCCCTGGGTCGGTGGAGCTCATTACTGTTATTGGCTTTGGCTAGTGATGATCAGTGCCCAGAGGCCCAAAGTCTTTCCTCCCTGATCTGGTCACTGTAGGAGATGCACATGAAAGAAGCTTCAACATGGGGGCATAGCAGCCCAGGCAAACTGAGACAGTGGCTTAATGTAAAGATAGAGTTCCCATGCCAAGGTGTGTGTGTGTGGCAGGGAGGCTCTACTCCATCCAGTCTCAGCAGCCCAGGTGGAGGGAGGGCCACTGCACAGCCTGCTGTCCTTTTGGTGTGAAGCCTCGGGAGCTCCTGGCCATGAGTGCTTACATGCTTCTGACTGAAGAGTTGCACATAACTCCTTGGTCACATGGAAGCACCTAGCAGAGGAGCAGGGATGGTTACTCCTCTGTGTGGCCAGGAGTGGAGGAGAATGGGCTCTTGGTGTCATTTACCACTCAGCAGATCCTGAAGAGCCCTGTGGGTCGTGTCTCTGGCTCCCCTTCCCACTGTTGGAAAGCCCATGCTTCTCCTGCCAAGTGCCCTTTCTCAGCCACAGCTTCACCCCAAGGAGCGAGGTCTCCTCCGCAGTCACATCCATTTCCCACCCCCAGCCCCACCGACCTCAGCAGCCCTCTTTCTGTGCTGCCCTCTACTTTGTTCACACCTCAGTTATTTCCTGAGGGAAAACAGATGGTAGGCAGCAAGGGCTAAACCAATATCAAGAAACACTGAATTCAACAATACTCAAAACACAAAGGGCCAGAGGGACATCAGGAGAAAAAGGTAAATGGGGTTTGTTTTTGCTCTGTGTTTAAAAAGCAGCATCATGTGTGAAACAGGAAATCCCTTAAGAGATTGTAATAGCAAAATACCAATAAACCCAGAAGCTCTGTTTTGTGAGAGCATCTAAATCTAGATCAGCTTTATTAACATTCTGCTTCAACCCATAAAGCAGCAGAAGAAAAAAAGAGAAAAGAAAAATTGATGAAAAAATAAAAGAAAAGCAGATTTTTCAGTTTGGTTAGTTGTTGGAAACAGATGGTCATGTTACTAACTGAGGCTGGCTGGTGATGAAATTATTTTCTTTATTTTTCTGTGATAGAAGAATTCATTTTTGTTCTGCAAAAGTTCAAAATTTGCAAAATCCCCACAGAAAAAACCTGTCTAAGATTCTGATAACATCCACCAGCAGTGCTAAAGAAGGCTATTCTGAGCTATGGTAGGCTCCTGGTAACTAATCCTGGGCTTGGGAGGCAGATATTGCTGCTTGCTCATCGTTCTTACTTTAAAGAGTGTTTTAGACCTGACTAGAAGGAGAAGAAATGGGCATTTTTCTGTCATGTTGCATATCATACTCTATTATGATGGGTTTCTCCAGCTTAGGGAACAAAATAAAGTACCATTTGCTCACACATTCAGTGTAGGGTGATTGCATGCTCTGTTCTTGAGCCCATTCTTCCCCTTTAGGATCTTCCTCCCAGAATAAGAACCCTAGGGGCTTGCTCAGCTCAGAAGGGTCAGAGGAAGCACAAGCCCAGGCTTTTCCCTGAGGATCTTCCCTTTCCCTGTTCCCCTGCTGTTAGAGCTGCCCGCTGCTGGCTGGCCCATCCCCAGGCTGGGTGGGGCTGGTCCCACCGGGTCCCACCAGGTCCCACCAGGTCCCACCAGAGCACAGCCAGGCCACCCTCTCCACTTTGGCACTAGGTTTCAGGTGTGAGGGAGGAGGGTGCCTCCCACCTCTCCACCAGGTGTCTGGAGGCCAGGTCTCTGTGCTGGACCCAGCAGTTGTTCTCCCACCACATATGTGTTCCACTGTGGGCTGGTCCAGAGGGACTCAAGCCATAGATCTGACCAGGAGTGCAACTTCCTTCTAAGTCCTTAATTTACTGGGTGGCGTGAGAGTGATAGGGAGCACGTTATCTTTCTTTCCTGCCAGCTGGCCTCAAGTGGGCTGGGCAGTATCTCTACTCAGAGGGGAGGGTCTGGATTCCAGAACTTTCCCTGGCAGAAGACCAAGTTCCTCCTTTGGAGAACTGACCTCCCACCATCCCAGCAGAGTGGGTGGAGTGCTTGGGCTTCCTTGGATTCCTGAAGGGCCTTCTGGTCTGGGGGCTTACCTATAAAGTTTCCTTCTAGAGGACATAACACTCCCAGCTAGAGGCGACACCCAGCCCATCAGCTTCCTATGTTACATATGTTAAAGATAATGAGATCTCTCCATGGTGTATTACATTTTTTAAAAGTTTTATTTTATTTTATTTTATTCAAATATCTTTAATTTTATGTAGTGCAGCAGTTTGATATTGTGTATGAATTCCAAAAATAGATATTGGATCATGTTTGCAAACTGGTCTGTTCCTCTGGGCATATTGGATTGTGTTAACTTCAGAGATTTCACTTTTACTTTATTAAATTATGATGGGGGTTTTGAATGGGCATGTCAGTGGATGTTGAGTCTTCACTCCTTTGGTGGGCAGGGGCTCACCAAGAAAAAGACATGGCAAAGGAAGCAGTTGGAGTTTTGAGTTAGAGCCCTTTGAAGTAAACACACAGGAGAAGAACACAGAGGACTAGAGATGGCTCCAGAGACACGGCAGAGGCCCCAGGAAGAGAGAGAGCCTGATGGTCTACAGCTGACCTTGTGGAGAAAACAGAGCAGCTGAGCCCAGAAAGAAACAAGGCCCAGGGAGAGAGACAGACCTTCTGCCAGCCTAAAGCTGAGACCAGAAACTGGAACCACAGAGCCTGAAGAGGAAGGCTGAACTCTCACAGAGACTGGCAGCCATCTTGCTCCAACATGTGGCAACAGACTTTGGCGAGGGAAGTAGCTTACACTTTATGACCTTGTGACTGTAAGCTTCTACCCCAAATAAATCCCCTTTATAAATGCCAACAGATTTCTGGTACTTTGCATCAGTACCCCTTTGGTTGACTAATATATATAGTCAAAACGATTGATATTTTTTGTGTGATTTTTCCCCATTGCTTTGATGATTAGAAGGTTCTTAGAGTTATTTTTTCACTTACTTTTAAAAATCCACCCAGAATTTTCTTTTGTCTACTATGAAATGAGAAGATACAAGTTTATTTTTTCCCCAAAGCGCTATCCAATTTTCACAGTACCAAACACTGAAAACTTTATCACTGGCCACAGTTTGGGCTTCTCATTAACCTAGGAGTGTATGAGCCATACTGGAGGTGACGCTTTCAGCAGAAGCAAAGGCCATGTTGGGCCTTGGCACCCTGTGCCCACACCAGAAGTGGACAAGCTTGAAGGCAGTGATGGGAGGAAGCTCGGGTACAGCGGGCTCATTCTGGCCAGTGGTGGCACAGGAGCAGAAGCCCTGGGCCTGTGCTGGTAGGTTTTCTGTCCTCCCCTTCCTGTAAAGTGACTCAGAGCACAGGCACACCAGGATTTCAGCAGCTGTGTGACAAGTTCCTTTAGCATGGCCACCCTGGAATTCTCAAGAACTTTAAAATAACACTAAGGACTGTCTTGTTGCCCTTAGCAGGGTGGCTGTGGATGACAGCCAGGCTGACTTATCTTCACATCTCCCCCAGAAGGACCAGGTGTCTTGCATAGGATGAAAGGTGTGTGAAGGGTTTGTAGAGTCTCAGCTGAAGCTGCTTTCACCCAGTCTGAGTTCCTGGAGTCGGTGAGGATGGGGGTTACTGGATTTTCCAACATACTCTGCATCTGTCCTGCATTCTCTTAACAGCTGCCTTCTACCTTGTGCCTTGTTGTTGGTAGAAATGCTTCCTAGTGTTACTATCCAGAAGAAAAAGTAATGCAAAAACAAGCTTAGGCAACCTGGCATTAGGTTAGAGACCTGATACTCCCCAAATCAAGCAAGACCAAGTGTCTCAGTTCACTGCGGGGAGGATCTAAGGCAGCCAGAGTGAGCCACAGCTAACCAGGGGAGGATTAAAGAACAGCTAGCATGTGCATTTCTTCTTCTTTTATTAGATAATGAGGCAGATGTACTTTCCCTTTAAGAACAAGCTGGGATGAAAAAAATGGAGGTATTAAAAGATGATACCTCTTTTAACAGCATTGTTTTCTAAACAACAGATGTAGGTGAGTGTACAAATATTTTACATTTATCATACACATATGTATATATACATATGGATATATGAGTTATATATGCATATATATATGAATTACCAAGTATGATAGCTCATGATAAACTACTTTTGTCTCTACAGAGGGATTTGCCTATACACAGCTGACTCTTGGCTGACAACATAACAAGTAACTCCTTTTCTGTTACACATTCCTAGGATTCAGGAATGGTTAATTTTGCAAAAGCAGTACAAGCTTACTAAAGAAAATTTAAGAAATACAGTAGAAGACATGAAGGAGAAAACCAGCACACAGCCCATGCTCCTTGAGACAGAGCACACTGTTTATTACTTTAAGTTTGTGCACAAGTGATGGAGTCAGAGACAGAGAGCTGGGGAGTTGTCCCTGAACAGAGTCAGCTGTTACATTCAGGGGTTTGTGATCTTATTTGTTAGCTAGGTGAAATATTAGACAGGGCAAGTTATGGGCCCTGCACCATATTTGGCATAGCACACAGAAAGTACTCAGTAAATATTTGCAGAATGAATGAGTGAATGATTGAATGAATAAATGAATGGATGCTAGGCAGGCCTAAAACAAAAGCAAGGGGCAGAGCACAAATAAGAAAAAGAAGACAAATAAGAAAAAGATAGGAGTGAAGAAGAAATGGAAAAGGAAAAAAATTGAGGAAGCTAAAATGAGCGGAGAAGAAAAGAGGGCTGTGCCCCATTCCAGGCCCCTTGGCTTCGGGGGCACCTGCCCTTGCTGGTCTGGACCTCAGTTCCCTGCTCTGGGCCACAGCCAGTTCCATTCTAAGGGGAGACCTCCCAACCCCCAAATACTTGCTGCAGCCTGGAAACTCAATGCCCCTGTGCTCCATCAGGGACAGGTTAGCATCTGTGTTTCATCAGACTTTGATGACTCAGCTTCAAATAAATGCTTGACTTTCTTTCTCTTTTTATTCCCAGACAGGTATTGTCTCCCTCTATGACTGCGCTTTTAAGAAGAATCTAGATTATAATCAGAAATTGCACCGAGATGACAGAGAACACGCAAAAAGCCTCGGACTTCACATTAACAAGGAGGTAATGTTAAGATGGGAAATCCACCAGCTATTACCAGATGAACATATGGATGTGTGTAAGTATTGTAATATTGTGTTCAGTTTGCTTTTCATAGCTCAGGGAATCTGGCAGCTCTCCTGAGTCATACTGTACCCAGAAGCTATGACTAAGCTATTCTTATAGCTTCTCTCTTTTATCATGTTCCTTGTGTGTTAATTGTTATGATTCAGTTGTTTGGTCCTATATAAACAAGCAAATAAATGAGAGCAAAGTAAGAGATTCTTTTCCACGGGTAAAAGAAGTCTTTGCTTATCTCTGAATTCTGGCTGTCTCAGTTCTTCTCAGGACTCTGGACTCCCAGGGATGACCCTGAACAAGCAGGACTCCTCCTCCCAGGCGAGTTACCTAGCCAGCATCACCACCGCACATGGAACAAATCCCTGCTCGGCCTCCCCTCAGTTTTCTGAGAAACGGGTTTTCATGTAGTTAGCCACATTGGGTGGCATCAGGACAGCAGTGCTCATGGGGAGAGATGGCCAAGGACTGCAGCAGGTCACCTGGGAAGGAGCACAGGCAGGCAGGCTTCTCAGAGGAGGTGGCATGGGCCCTGAGGACTCAAGGGTGAGGGAGCTGGCTGCATGAAGGGTAGCTCAGGGGTGCCCTGGTCAGATGGAAGGGATTGTGTGGAAGCACCAAGGTGCAACAGCACCTGGCATATGGGGGCAGTGGAGAGGTGAGCTGGAGGTCAAGGCTTACCTGGCCACAAGGGGGACTCAGTGGCTGAAGGAAGGAGCTTTGTTCTGGGAGCAGCAGGCAACTCTGAGGGTGTTCCAGCTGGGAAGTGCTGGAGCTGATTCATTTTAAAAATCATTGTTCTCATTCTCCCCCAGTCCACCCAATGATGGAAGAGGTTGTTGATGTGGGAGGGTTGGGGTGGGTGGGTTGGGGGGTATATGGGTACCTCATATTTTTTTGAATGTAACTTTTAAAAGAAAATAAAGAAGAAAAAATCTGGTTGTAGGTGCAGAGTAGCCCATGGGGCAGCCTTGAGTCTAAATGGGAAGAGCAGTCCAGGCAGAGCTGGTGGGGCTAGAACCTGGCCGGTGTGCTGATGGACCTGGTGTGAGCTGCAGGCAAGAGGAACCCAGGACAACTTCTAGATTTTTCTGCTTGAGTCGCTGTGGACTGGGGGGGGGGGGGAAGAGTGGAGGGTGTATTTTACTAAACTGGGGCTGAGGGAGGGGTAAGACCATGTGGTGAGTAATCAGTTGGCTGCCCTGACATTAGAATTCCATGATAAGGACCCTTTGCTAAGGTTTCAGCCACTCCACCTAAGTTCATCCGTGAAGGTTCTAGCACTTCTTTATAGGCAAAGGTCTATCATTAGAAGAAGGGCAAGACTCTGGGAAAGCTGCTCTCCATCACTGACTCCTTCAGGAACAGAGGAGACTTCTGTAAAATAATACCTAATATAAAGTTGACCACTCTTTTGTAAGAGTGTAGGATTATGTAATAAGATGCAGCAGACCACATTTAACATTGCAAAAAAAAAGTGTATTCTTTATCAGAACATATCACACTGCTTCATCATCACCAGAAAGGGGAAAAGCTAATTATTAAACTTGAAGTAGCCTGAACAACTTTCCATGCTTTCCCAACCCACCTAATGGGAGCACCTCCATTTATTGAGGATGATTTTTACTACTCTTTCCCAGGAAATTGCTTCCTGGCATTAGGTCTCAACAGGCCTAACTGCCTGTTGCACTAGGCCCTCCTGCCACATTTCCACACTGCAGCATTAGCCTCACAAAGTCTGATCTGAGGACAGTGCTTTTAATGTAGGCCAGTTGCTGAGTAGATAGCTTTTATTTAATACATTTGACAGAAATTATAATACACAAGCTTCTGGTGGGAATCATTGGGTTTTTGCCTGTTGCTGCTGCTGTTTAAGAATGCCACCGTGTCACTTTTCACAATAATTTTTATTTTGATGTGAAAGAAAGTGCTGGAGGTACTATGAGGTGTATCATTTTTGTTCACATTCATTCATTCTGAATTTTTCTCTCATGAGAAAAGCATGCCTGGCATTACTTATATCCATGTAGTCAACAGATACCTTTTGATCATCTGCTATAAGCTTACTGGGCATAAAGGCCACAAGACAAAAGTCCCTGCCCTCTGAGGGCTTACATTCCCATGAGACAGAAAAATAAAAGGCAAACACACAGTGAACCTAATTGCAGGTAGTGGTCAGTGGTATGCAGAAAATAAAGCAGTGTAGGGTGAAATGTTAAATGGGTGAGGGGGAGTGGGGAGGTGGTGAGGGCAGGGGGTCTGCTTTGGCTGAGCTGGGGGCATTCTGGGAGGAGTGACTCTTGAACTAAGACCTGATGGGAAGGGGACTGAAGGGAGAAGGGGCCAAGTTTCCAGGGGGAGGAAACAGAGAGAATGAAGGTCTGGAAGCTGGAAGGAGCCCTGTGTGTTTGGGGCAAGAAAGAGGGCCAGTGCTGGAAGAAAGGCAGGCAGGAGACAGCTGGGAGAGAAGGAAGAGGGATGGAGGTCATGAAGGTGTGGTCAGAGGGAAGCAGAGCCCAGGCCATAGAGCCTGGAGGAACTTGAGACACTGGCAGGTTCTGAGCAGAGGGCACAGAGGCTCACATGGTAGAGGTGCCCTCAGGCTTTGGAGTAGCCTGTGAGGGACCAGGGAGGAGGGGATGCAGGTGTACCTTGGTGCACCTAGGCAGGGTGCAGGTGTGCAGGCACCCACCTGGTGCACCTAGGCAGGGTGCAGGCATGCAGGCACCCATCTAGGGCAATGTGGCAGCATGCAGGTGTGCAGGCACCCACCTGGTGCACCATGGCAGGGTGTGGGTACAAGCCCACCTGGCACCCCTTGGTGGGATTCAGGCACCTGCTGCAGCAGACCCCTGCTGACAGGAGCGTCTCCATGATCTCCCACAGGAGCACGAATGGCCTGTTGGGGTGCTGACATCTTCCACCTACGGGAAGCGCATCCACCAGCCTGTCGAGCCACTGAACCACGACCATGGCTGCGCCAGACACGTGAGGGCTGACTTCTACAGGAAGAAATGACATTCCCAGCATCAAGGCCCCCGGCTTTGGGCACATTTCTCCAGCCTGAGGTTGCCCCAGGCTCCAAGGGCCCAGGGGCCCCTTTCACAGAGAGGGGGGAGCCTGGGGCCTTAAGTCCCCATTGTGCTGACACCTAGAAACTGCAGTGATGCTTCCGTCCAGCCTTACAGTGGGGACGATGAACATCGAGCAGCTTCCCTAAGGGGCCTCCGTCAGGGCCTGGCGGAACCTTTAAGACGTGGGGGCATTGGGCAGGCTGGTTTTTACATGAGACTATTTCAGATTAAGTGATGCTGGTACCTCATTCCCTGCGGGCACCTCCATGACATCAAACCTTTCCTCCCACCTTAAGTGACTGGGTGTTTTTGTTCATGGGCTCCACATTTGTATTTTGGGAGGGAGTGGAGTTATTTTCATAATAGTCATGGAAGCCACTACTGCCTGATATTATCTCTAGTGTACACAAAACAACCCTTACCTTTTACTTTCCTCAAGAGGAAATATAAGGAAAGTTACATTTTGGCACAATTGAACTCCAGATACCGCAATGCACTTTCTCCCCAATGGTCTGAACTGCAAATAATGGAATTTTGTTCACTTGAGGACAAAGATCCCTAGGAAGGATGGATGGTCTTGGTGTCCAGCATTTTCTGCTGTCACTTCACAAGTGAAAAGAAGCTGAGGTCATGGGGAAAGCATGGACCTTGGCATTCACCAGGGTTGGGTGAAATTCTGGCTCCTTTGCTTTCTAGCTCCAAGGTCTAGTGCAAGTCATGTCATCTATTGGCGTCTACATTCCCCCACCTTTACAGCAGGGGATCCTAACCTAGTCTGTGTCTGTGTCTGGCTGGTCTGCCATGACACATACCACAGGCAGCAGGAATTCATTGTCTCAGGGTTTGGAGGCTAGACATCAAATCAAGGGAGCACAGCCACGCCATCCTGCAGCAGGGTGTCTTGCTGGTGCCTCAGCCTCTGCTCATCACATGGCTGTCTGTCTCCTGTGGTCTCCACTTCTGCACAGGGGTCCATCTGTCCAATCCTCTCCTTGTGAGGTCTCCAGTCCTCTAGAAAGAAGGCCCTTCTGCCTCAGTCTGGTCTCATCTTAATTAGATTTTTAAGATCCTTCCAAATAACTCTCGCCCACAGAACCGGGGACCAGGACTTGAACGTGCCTTGGGAGACATGACTCAGCTCCCGTCATTGAGTCTGTGGAGGGCTCAGTGAGCTCCTGGAGTTGGTCGTAATACAGGTGGCCCTCCAGCTCAGAACCACACTCAGCAAATGTAGCAATGACCATCAACTTTGGGTGGTTTTCGAAGCAGTCACTTTTAACCTCATTTGGAAATGTTTACTTTGGAGAGAATTTGAAAAATTGTTCAAGTGTTGAGATACCATCTATATTTTAGTGGAGCGATCCCTTGGAAGAGATAATCCCTCATCTATTGTGATTAAATTCTCCAGTTTAGCAGTTGATGGGGAGGTGATTTAATTGATTTCCATCCTGTTCCTCCATCATTTGTTTTATTGTTTTGAACCCCAGTTCATTCTCAAAGGACCTGTGACATTGAATTACTGGTCATTTCAAGGGTGAGTGACTTCTAAATATTTCTTTATTCATTTGAAACCAGCTTTTTCACTATAGGTGCCTTTCATTTTTTCAAACAATTCGCAATATTTTATTCAGAATGCCTTTGGATCCATTATATCATATTGGTAATACAATAAGAAAATATATAAAGTTTGGGTTATAGACATTTTTATAAATTACTCTTTCTCCAGTCTTGATTATCAAGAAAAGCAAAGCATCTGTAGGAGATGCCTTCATCTGAAAGTGACTGCAATAAATTAACTTCAAAATTAAGTTATTTTCATTTACTTTAAATTAGGCCATTAACCTTTTAGTGCTCACTTTTAATAAGCAGGGTTTGAATTGGGCAAGATTTCAAAAGATCTTGCATTTGTTAGGCAGCTAAGGAAATTAAATGTATTTTTGTAGATGAGATGTTTTCAACTTAAAGGTAATAAATAAGCCCATTAAAGTCACACCAAACAGAAACATATTCTTAGATTACAATATTTTGTTTTGCTTTATCAAATTTCCACCATTAGTCAATGATGACTTTTCTATTGTTAGATATATCTAGAGAAAGGGAAGTGGAGTGGTTATTGCCTTTAAGAATTGCACATTGAGTTTGGAAAAAGAATAACATAGAGGATTCAAGACAAAGCCTAGTCATTTCTAAACAGATGCTTTTGAAATACTGGAATTTTAAAGGGTGTGAACTTAAAGTGTGTTTTTTAGATTTTATTATTTATTTATTTCTCACCCTTTCATTGTACTCACTGTCTGCTTTCTGTGTCTGCTTCTCTTCTTTTTTTTTTTTTTTTAGGAGGCACTGGGAATGGAACACGGGACCTCCCATATGGGAGGAAGGTGTCCAACCACTTGAGCAACATCTGTCTCAATACACATTGTGTCTCTTGTAGTGCTTCCTTGTTGTCTCATTGTGTTATCTTGTTGCATCAGCTTGCCATGCTAGCCCTTCATGTCAGGTCACTGTCTTGTTTGTCTTCTTTGGGAGGCCCTGGGAACCAAACCCAGGACCTCCCAAGTGGTAGGTGGGTGCCCAACTGCTTGAGCCACATCTGCTTCCTCTAAAGTGCTTTTAATGAAAGAAGACTGCCTACAAAACTTAAGGGTTTAGGAGAACCTTGAGGATGGGTATTTTTACTCACCTATGGATATCACTGTTCACTGGCCTGACGGAAATGAAATCTAAGGCTTCTGATTTGCATTTTTAGCTCACAGAAGTGTTTTCAGTTGCCTGGAGCACAAAGAGCTTTGGGGAGACCTGATGTTCTGAAACAGAGGAAATTGTGTCTCTTGAGAGAATCGGTGGATCCCAATGGGAAAGAACATTCTAGTATGTCAAGCCCTCAGCATTGTTGCAAGTATCTGTGAATCTGGTCCTTCAAGCAATGAAGATTGATTGTAACTGTGGGACTTGAGGGAAGAGGGAGAGAGGAAAAGAATGGATGGAAGCAGGGTGACTGGGGGGCAATGGAAATGTTTCACAAGATTGTGCAATTATGGATATAGGACATGTTAAATTACACCAAAAATGTATAAAAGTCTATAGGCTAAAATGTAAACCATAATGTTTAGACAATTGTACAGTCTAAAATATAAACCATAATGTAAACCAAAATGGGACCATGTTTCACAGCTATGTTTCAATATCTGTATATCAGCTGCAGTAAATATAACATGAACATGTAAAAACATCATTGCTGGGGAAAGGGGAAAAAGGTTTGATGTTGAATATATGGGAGTCTCTTATTTGTATATGTGACTTTACTGTGATCTAAAACTTTCTACAAGTAAACTATTATCCATGTGGTGCAGCAGTGCTCCAAAATGTATTCACCAAATGCAATGAATGTCCCACTATGATGAAAGAAGTTGTTGATGTAGGAGGAGTGGGGTGAGGGGGACAAGGAGTGTGTGGGGGCCTCTTACATTTTTTGAATGTAACATTTAAAAAATAGAGAGAGAAAAAAATTAGAAATAAAAGGATGTAGACCCTGAGAAATAAAGGAAAGAAACTACCTTCCCACTGTACATACAGGGCAATACCTATAACAGTGATTAAAGACAAAATGTGAAAAACAAAGTTTTATGATCTTTTTCATTTTTTAATACCCCAATTAATTTTTACTTTTAGTTTTTCTAAATTAGTAAGTATTCTATTTCTAATCTTTAAATTTATCACTGCTATTTCATTTTCCTATTAATTGAATTTGGCAATATATTAGGCTTCATTTTTGAAGACATTTTGGACCACAGAGGGGTGCAACTATGGCAGGGAGGAATGCTGGTATGGAGTGTCATTGATGGGGGACAAATGGTTGAGAGGGAGCTCTCCAGGGCATGTATATAGGTTACCTAAAAATGTTCAAATATATGTTGGGTATTTTTTATAGTAGTTACAGTTACAAATGACAACTGAGGGAGTGCTGAGCTCCTAGCTGGGGGAGCTCTGTCACATTCCCCAATAGAACAGCAACAATCCCTCAAGTGCAAGGGCAAAGACCAGTGAAGAAGAAGGCTCCAATGATGAGCTCCTGATACTGATGACTATGCTTATGAGCCTGTGTGCCTGAAATTTGAAGTAGGCCTAGAGCTGCAGGGTGCCTAAGAGTTACCTCCTGAGAGCCTCCATGTTGCTCAAATGTGGCCACTCTATAAGCCAAACTCAGCATGTACACATGTTACCTTCCCCCCACTGTGGGACATGACTCCCAGGGATAAGCCTCCCTGGCACCAAGGGATTACTACCAATCACTAACTGGTGATGCAACTAGAAAAAGACCTTGAATAAAAGGGGGAAATGGTAAAGACAAATGAGTATATATGGCTAAGTCTTCAAAAAAGACTTGGAAGGTCATCAGAGGGTTGTGTTTATGCATGCTTCAGCAGGATCCCAGAGACAGCCAAGGTAGATACAACCCCAGGTACTGGTGCTCCTGAGAGCTACAGAGATACACTGGTTCTATGATCATGGTGGTTGACTCTGGAGTTTAGTGCCTGGTCAGTGGGCCCTACTTTGGAATTTGTGTTCCTGACTGTGATGGAGTTGGACTCAGATGTGAACTTTCTACACATGCCTCATCTGTTACTTTTACTAGTTGGTGTATCCCCAGGAGAATTCAATCTCTGGACTGGCCATGTGCCAGCTGGGCCCTGAGTCTCAGCAGGGTTGCAGCTCCTACTCTCCAGTTTAACTTGCACAGATCAGCTAACAGGGAGGTGAAGATGGTCAATCACCACACCAGGGAACCAAGAGTGCCTACAACACCAAGAGGGAGAATCACATCCATTAGTCATGTGGGATCTAAGCCCCCCTCAATGTAGAATTGGAGTGGACATCACCAACCCAGGGTTCAGAGGATGGAGGAATAAAATATAGATTAGGGTGAACTTACCGGTATTCTACTGTGGAACTATTATCACTAGTAATGGAAGAAACTGTATCATTGATCTGGAGAAAGTGGCCATGGTAGCTGCTGAGGGCAGGGAAAGGGAAGAAGAGAGATGTGGGGGCATTTTTGGAACTTGGTGTTGTCCTAAATGATATTGCTGGGACAGATGCTGGACATTATATATCCTCCCAAAACCCACTGAATGTACTGGGGGAGAGTTTAAACTACAATGTAAACTATAATCCATGCAGTGCAGCAGTGTCCCAAAATGTATTCACTAAAGAATGAAATTCAGACATAGAAAACCACAGATGGAGGAGAAGCTCAACATCAGTAAAACATGGAAGAGAAGGGAGAGACCAGGAGATGTTGCCATGTGTCTTGCCATGAAATAAATAAGGACCAAGGATTGCCAGCAGCCAGCCCAGAACACCAGAGTCTTAGGGAAGAAAGCATGACCTTGATTTGGACCTTCTTTTAAATTCCTATTGTTTAAGGTAACCCATATCATAGTATTTGCTTGAGCAGTCTAGGACACTAAAATGGGTGCTTTTGCTGGTAGAGAATCTTTTGACCATTTGTGTTAGGTTGCTAAAGGCTACCAAGGCAATATATCAGAAATGGGTTGGCTTTTACAATGGGGATTTATAAGCTTAAAAGCTTATAATGATAGGCTGTGAAACTGTCAATTCAAGGCTTCATCAGGGGATGCTTTCTCCCTGAGTTGGCCCTGTGGGTGATCAGGTACAATGGTGGAGACTGCTCCTCTCTCCCCTCACCTCTGGGCCTTGTTGCTTTCTGATTCTATTCAGAGTGTTTTCCCTCAGCTTCTGGTTCCTGGAGCCTTCCCTCTCAGCTTCTGGGCATTTCCTGTTTCTGCAGCTTTTTCTGTGTCTGTGGCATTTCAGTCCTCTGTTTTATTTTTAAAAAAAGACTCCAGTAAGAGGATCAAGACCTTCCCTGGGCTATGCAATCTAATCAAAGCCCCTTAACTGAAGTAATTTAATCAAAAGTCCTCATCTACAATAGGTTTACACACATGGGAATGGATTAGCCCTAAGGACAGGATTTTCTGGAGTCCACAAAATCTTCAAATGGCCACAGAATTAAAATACTTTTTCCTGAAAATATTCTCCAGAGATGCTGTAATTAATGCTAGGCCAATAGATACATGGAGCCTGTTTTCTTTCTTTCTGGGGTGCTGCATTCTCAATTATCTGAATAAAAACTTTGTCCTGATCTGAGTTACCCAGGGACACCTCAATATTGGCATCTGGAGAGCTTTCTTTGGAAACAACTGCCAATGTGAGGTTGTTAGGGATTGCATCATGTCCTCACAAAAGGCAGATTCAGGTCCCAACCCCTGGTCCTATGGGCATGAACCCATTTGTCAATAGGACCTTTGAAGATGATGTTCATTAAGGTGTCCACACTGAAGGAGGGTGGGCTTTAACCCAACGTGGCTGAAGTCCTTATAAGGAAAGGAGATTGGACAAAGGAAAAGAAGTGTCAGGGAGCAGCCAGAAGCTGAAAGTCAAAAGAACTTCAAGAGAAAGAAGCCTCTGCCAAGTGCATTGCCATGTGATGTGACAGGCAAGGACCAAGGAGTGCCAGCAGTCAGTCCCAAAATACCACAATCTTCTGGGAGAAAGCATCACCTTGCTGATGCCTTGGTTTTAGAGTTCTCCTAGCTTCAAAACCACAAGTCATTCCACTGTGTGGTATTTGTTTCAGCAGCTAGGAAACTAAAATGGATGTAAAAAGGGGAGAAGGGCAAAACAAAAGAAAACCAAACCTGAATTCTGGAGTAAACCACAGGAGAAAGAAGAAAGGACTAAAAAAAGATACAGGCACTAAAAAACCAAAAACTTTTAATGAATTAACCTAACAAAAGACAATGGCATCAAAACACCAGACATGTTTGGTACAAAACTGGTCCTAGGTTGCGAGGACTAATTCTGGTAATGGATGGCAATGTGCCACTGGCATGAGACAACAGAATGAGGTGATAAGAGCCACAGATCCCAACTGGGGCCCATGGACAGCCACAGATGAGATGTGCACAAATACAGTTAAACTCCATGTAGGGAGACAGAATCAACTTATTCACCAATACTGTGTTTTAATATCTGACTAGCAGATGCAGTTGGTGAGCTATCATATTTTCCAGAAAGTAACATGCATCAGAAGATAATATACACCCCCTAGTTTTATTGCCATAAGAATTTTTTGTTTGTTTCACCTCTATCATCTTTGTTAGTGCCTTGAATCCTTATCTCCCACAAATCACGTTCCTTTCCCTTTCTCTTGGGAGTAAGCACAGTGCCAGTGGCAAAACGATCTTGGCACACATCAGACACCAAATGACATGCCACTGGGTCACAGGAACAAGTCTATAAGGCTCCATGGGACAGGACAGAGCATGCACACAGGATATGAGGGGTCAATGAGGTAGTCAGAAAGGGCATGGAACCTTCCTGAACATCTGGTCCTCTGGGCACAAAGGTGTCTTTCAGCATGCCACATTGCTCTGGGAAAGTGACCGTGACATCTCTGTGTTCATAAAATATGTCCTCAGTTCCCCCTTTCCTTTCATGTTGATTATTCCCCAGCACTGCATGTGTAGCCCAAGATCTGCAAAATGAGGCTCATTTCCTTGATAACCTGCAGGCCACATGGACAAACAAAGAGGTGTTTAGTCTAGACATTAACACAACTCTTTTGAGAAGCCACTTCACTACTAGGATGAAGAGTCTGTTCACACTGGCTAATTCCACTTTGGAGAAATTAGAGGAAGCAGAAATAATATGCAAGAGGAAATTCTTTTTGAAGACAAAGGTGTCCTTAAATTCAGTGTTGTGATAGAGAAAAACTGGAAACAACCTCAAATGCAAGTAATCTCCAGGGTTAAGTAGGCTTGTGGGCTATCATGAGCCATGTGTTGTGGATGGAACAACAGAATGATGTCGTGCCATCCTCCCAAGAGAAGCTGAGTTAAGTCTAGGTCTGTGCTATGATTTCAAGCATGTAATGATTGAAATTTAAGGTGAAAAAACCTAGCAAATGAAAGTACATTTTTTAAAAAAGTGGTACTGCTGATGGTGTTTACAAAGTGTCATGAATGCTGGTTCATGAAACAATAAATGATAAATGTTAATAGGTTTGACTATAGGTGGGAGAAAGTACCCTGAGAAGAAGCCAAGTCAACTCTTGCAAGTGGACTCACAGGAATCAGTGACCTAAAGCCAGAAGAGCTAAAGGAGTTTACATTCAGTTTATTATTTTTTTAAAATTCTGTATCATTTTTTAAAAAGATTTGTTTTTATTTCTCCCCTCATTGTTTGCTCTTGCTGTGTGCTGTGTCTTTAGGAGTCACTGGGAACTGAACCTGGGACCTCCAATGTGGGAGGGAGGCACCTAATTGCTTGATCCACCTTCATACCCTGCTTTGTTGTGTCTCTTATTATGTTTTCCTTGTGTCTCTTGTTGCACCATCTTATTGTGTCAGCTTGCTGTGCCTGCCCATCATGCCAGCTTACTGTCTTCTTTAGGAGGCACTGGGAACTGAAACACAGACCTCCCATGTGGTAGGTGGGAACTCAGTTGTCTGAGCCACATTTGCATCCCTGTATTCACTTTAGCATGGGCGTGGCTAAGTCAGATGTAAATTTCCTTACTTCACAGATCGACTTTGGGTGTTATGGAGACAAGAGCACCTTACATGCCCCCTGCCAATGTGACAAGACTCTTTGTTTCCTGGCATTGCACCATGAGGAAACCCCTACTGCTGGGTCAAATGGTGGTGGTATTTCTGGGGTTGGATGTGTGGAATCCCCTGGAGGGAGGCACTGGCCTGTCTGGAGCCTTGTGCAGGCTCAGCCTGAGCTCGTGATGGGCTCTGCTGGGTGGAGTGTGCCTGGCATCACCAGGTGACAGTGATGAGGGGCCAGGCAGTGGTGGCAGCAGTGAGCCAGCCTCCTCAGATGTGGGGACTGTGAGAGACTCAAGACTGGCATCTTCATGGGTTAGCAGCTGGGAATATGAGAACCAGGACAAAAGCCAGGGACTCCTTCACAAGGGAGAAGTCTCGACGTCAAGAGCAGCCTGTGGACAAAGCAAGAGAGGCCTCCATCTTCCTGCCAGGTGACCCAAGGGCCTGCTGTGAGCAGAGTGGGCAAGAAAAGGGCGTGGAAGGTGGGGGACTCTGGTGCCAGAACTTCTGTCCTGCAAGCCCCCAGAAGGGGCTCAAATCCCAGGGCAAGTCCAGGTGGAGCTCAAGGCCAGGTGGAGCTCAAGGTCAGAGCACGGTAAGGGCTTTGGACATTAGAGCAGAATGGAAAGAATATGGAGATAGCCAAGAAGCTTGGGTTATGGGTGTTTTCTCATTCTTGGCATTCTCAGGGGCAGTCAGCACCAGGGTTCTACAGGTACTTGACTTTTGACCCTGCACAGAGGGAAACATCCTGTGGAACATTTGAGGTTAATTCTGCAGTTGAGTCACTTATGGACTGGCATTTTTTACCTATCCCTGGGTATCTGTGACACCAAACCACCACCTGGGCCAGCTGCTCATGGCCAGCATGAGGCCAGCAGGAGGCTGTCCACCCTTATGAGGCTGAGGGAAGCAGAGGGGCTTTCTGTGCAGTTCTTGAGGCTTCTGAACCAGAAAGCACTGCAGGAGTGTAATTCTCTTTAATCATGAGAAGCTGCTCCTCAGGCCCAGCAGAAGCTTTTAATGGCCTCAGCCTCATTTTCCACAGCCTGAGGTGAAGAAGTTATAGGGATTATTTTTCTTTGCCTTTGAGCTCCATGAGTTTGACTGATGTTTAAGAATGATAATTCAAGTAGTCTCTTAAATTTTTCTGTTAAAATGGTTGCTATAAGTTGAATTTACTTAACTCAATTCTGATATGTCACAGGTATTAACTATGAAACTGTAATAGCTGGTGTAACTGGAGCTCAGAAACCACAATATGGTATCTGGGGCAACACTGTAAATGTGGCCAGTAGAATGAACAGCACTGGAGTCCTGGATAAAATACAGATAATTCTATCTGCTTTGACATTGTTGACTGTGTCTGTTCTATTGGAACCATAAATAAGTATTCTAATGAGGGTAATATTAAAGCAAAGCAAAGAAAATAAACCTGGTTACTTAGTCAAATCTTTGTTATTGGTAAAATCTTAAATACTTTCTGGAGTAACTGTAACCAAAAAAAATTGAAATAATAGAAAAGCTATTGCATTGATGAAAACAAATGTCAGAATAGCCGCTGACATGGCAGATGGCAGCCTTGAGCAGGAAGTGCAGATGAGGTGCCTCCTTCTTCTCTCTGGCCCCAGAACCCTGCAAGGAGATTTGCAAGGGTTCCCCCAAAAGCACACATGACCCCTGTCTTTCTGTTCTGGGGTCTGAACTGGGAGGAAGAGTGAAGGAGCAGGCTGGGAGCAGTGACAGATATGAGATGGCAGTTCTGAGTGGGCCTAGCAGGAGTGACTGGAAAGCTCGGAATCCACTCAAAGGAGAGAAAGGGAAAATCTGACAAGTTAAAAGTGGTGATTGGAGAAAAAGCTATTTAATGTCAATATTCCTGTTAGTCATTAAATCTATTGTAACCATGGTTAAAAGAGCTACAATGATAATAATAATAATATTGTAGGAAAAAATGTTTCCTAATTCACTTGAACGGTCACACGAAAAAATAGATCTGTTAGAATGACACTGAAACTGTTTCCCACTGCTGGGATGTGAGGGTGGGCCTCCTGCAATGGAATAATGACAGAGTCAAGGGGGGATGGGAAAGAAGACAAGGGAGGCAGTGGGCATGACAACAAATATTCCCCAAGCCTGTTCTTTAATTCACTCTACAATCACTTCCTGTGCAGCAGCGAGGTAGCCACTGAGCTTACAGCAGTGAACAAATTGGGCTCATTTCTGTCTTCAGACAGCCTATATTCTATTGAAGATGAGAGAGCAGCTGTGACAAATCTATGTACAAATGAGCCACTAAAAGCTGTAACACATGCCAAAGCCAGGGGCCTGCTCCAGTCTGGGTGACTCGCAAAGGCCTGAGTGCTGGTTGCTGGGCAGCCTGCAGCCCATGGTTGGGGGGAGCCACTGCTCAGCCCACCACAGAGGGGATAGCAGATGGGAACAGAGCTAGCTGCCCTTTTCCTTCTGGCCAGCATGCTTGAAGGTCAGGTCTTTGCCCCACCTCTCCTGCCCATCATTTCCTCTCTCCACCTGGGTCCCCTCATTTAACCAGGGGCCATGGAGGGGACCACCTGGTTGACAGCTCTGCCACTGACCACATGGGGAAGTGACTGGTACTTATACATACCTAGGAAAAGAAAACAGTAGGCCTGAGGGAGGTCCCTGAGAAACTCCTACTGGTGCAATGGTGGAGAGCCTGGAGGAGAAGACAGGTGGACTTCACCCTCAGGGAGGAAGAGTGACACCCAGTGGTCTCCAGGCAAGCTCTGGGAGGCTGGTGTGCCCCATGCTCCTCTGAGGAAGGAAAACACCCCTGGGAACATAAGCCTTCTCAGAAATGGATTCTCTGAGGAGTCTTCTAAAGGCCACTAAAGGGAGCCATGAAGGTCACATGCTGCAGGCCTGCTGACAAATTTCATGGGTTCCTGGGTGGGGCCATGGCAGCATCTGTGAATTCCCTGGATGAGTACATAATTATGGCACCACCACGGAAGGTAACCATGACCGTTCTGGCCACTGGCTTGGTTCCATGGTATTCTAGGCATCGGGAGCAAAAGGTTTAAAAGGCTGAGGAAATTCTGCAATCAGGGAGAGGCCCAGGGTCCTTCCCTACCCCCATTTCTAGGACCCTTAGGGTGTCCAACCCACAGTTGTCATGTGATCTGGGAGAGGGATCCAGAGAGGGAGGGAAGATGGGCCAGAGAAATGGAAATGGAGAGGCTGAGATTGATGATCACCTCCATTGTCTCCTGGGTCCAGGACCCCACCTCACTGCAGAGGTCAGACTGAATTGATTTGTGGGAAAATAGCTTGAATTTGAACGTGGGAACCTGGCTTGAAGTTAGAATGTTTCCATAATGCAGATAAGAAGTGTGGGCTTAGGAACACTGGGTCTTGATTAGACAGAACACTGTCTTGTCAGCACAATTCTTTGCATGAGGAGGCATTTGAAATTTGTATGGCCTGTTCCCTAGTATTGTAAATGTTGCAGTTCTAATAACAAACAGACTTGAAAGTAAACATGGAAAGCAGCTGCTTTGTAATTTCTAATAAATATGATATGGAAACTAGGGTCAAGGCACTCAGTTCCAGAAGCTGTGAGTCCCCTGGTCCCATCTTTATTTCCTCTCTCGTGTTTTTCTTTCTGTCCTTTTATGTCTTAAGTTCTGCATTACCATCCTTTTGAGCCAACCTATTGCTGCGCTGGTCTCAGCAAAGTAGCACTGTTCATTGGTTATATTTTGCATATTTCTATTGCTATTTCATGCATGGAGTGTCCATACTCAATTGATCATTGGACAGTCTTTAATGCTATTTAATTTACTCATATTTGCAGCAGCTTGAAACTTTTCTGGACTTCAAAAAATCATCATGTACATACAAACCTATAATAGGATGGAATTTTTTATTAAATTGTCAGTTAAGGGCCTTTAATTAGATTGCATGATTCTGCTTTAGTCTTAATCCTATTACAAGGTCCTTTGTAAATGGTGGAATAAAAAGACAGATAATAATAATAATAAACAAGCTGCAGATATAGAAAGGAACCCAGGCTCAGCAAGAAGACTCTGGAAGCCAGAAAGTGAAATCAAGAGAATACAAAAACTGAAAGGACACCACTTTTGATAGACATTGAAAGTAACAAGGCCCAGAGGAGAAAGGATAGACAGGTAGGCACCCCCATGTGCCTGATGGCCTGTAGCTGCAGCTCAGGGAGAAATGATCCCCTGATGATGCCTTGGTTTGGATGCATTCACAAACTCAGAACTCTAAGCTTTTATCCTAATAAATCCCCATTGTAAATGCTAGCCCATTTCTGGTACATTGCTCCCAGGAGCTTTCAGCAAATGATAAGAGAAGCTGATACCAGGAGAGTGGGGTGCATGCTGCTATGCAAACACCAAGGGGGTGTGAACAGGTTTATAAATGGTTGATTTTGGAAGACTTGTAAGACTTTAATAGGAAAAGCCTCTTATGCTTTGAAGGGATTGTTAGTAGATATATGGATGCAAAGGATACTTCTGAAGAGGCCTTCGAAATAATGAATACATCATTGCAAGTTGGAAACAAGGTGATCATTGCTTTAAAGCAGGGATTCTTAACCTTTTTTTGTTCCACAAACCCCTTTGCCAGCCAGGCATAAGCCATGGGCCCCTCACTAAGCCATGGGCCCCTCACTACATTGTGTATTATTTAATAAATGTATCACACCCATACCAACACATCCCCACAAGAATTTTTTTAAAATTTCAATTCAGACTTACAGATCCCCTGTTAATAACTCCTGCTATAAAGTGCCAGAGAACTTGGCAAAATTGACTCCAGGTGTTAGAAGGAAGGCATAATTTGAAAGTGATCAAGTTGAATATTTAGCTGAGGAAATTTCCAAACTAAATGTGGGAATATGGCCGGACTTCTCCTTCCTGTTTATAGTAACCTGTGGGAAGAAAGGGATAAGCTAAGAACTGAAGTCTTGGGGACAAAGTAACCAGAAATTATTAGTTTGGAAAGTTCTGAGCTTCTGGAAAATGAGTCCTCAGAGAATAGACCCCATGTGAGCATTTCACTGACCAGGGAAGCAGTCAGTCACTTTAGTGTATGTCAGGATGGGAAGGGCAGTTATCCAGGAGGATCTGTGGGAAGAAAGTCTCACTAGGTGACAGCTGGCACCCAACATGGGGCCTGAAGAACTGAGTCTTCCAAATAAGTATCAGGAACCACAGAAAAGGTCAAATGAGACATCCAAAGCAGAGTGGCTCCACCAGAAATGTGAACATAGTGAGTACCAGACCTTGTGGTGCCTGGCCCAGCAGTTCCAGCTGCCTGTTACCAACAGCTCATGGATTTCACCCATGAGTGTCCATTGTGCACACTTCAATGTCTGTGACATCAGATCCTTTCAGATCCTTTCTGCTCTTAAGAGGAATGGGCCCTCAGATGCATGATCCAAACCCTCTGGGGAGTAATACAACAAAAAACTACCTGAACTGTATTCATTACTTTACAAAAACAAAAGGGGGAAATGTGGAAATATGGCCAGAGATTAAAATACTTCACTGAGACCTGTGGCAATTGCTGCCACACATCACATTAACTCTACAAATTCTGGAACTGTGAACTTGCAGCTTGTGTCTGCCTATGGACTTTGGGCCTGTGTGCCCTCTCTTTATGTTATTGTGGCAGGAACTGTTAACATTACAAAGTAAAATGGATACTGGCCCCTTGGGCTAATGACACTCATAGTCATAACCTACAAAAGAATCTGTGGAAAGTATTTCTTGGAATTGCTCCTACTTATGAATGGTTGGGAAATTGAAATAAGACAAAAGGGTATTTGACCCTTAATCAAACATATCATCTTAAAGCCTGTTAGAGATCCATTTGTTTTCATAACTGGTAAGATAACTATTAAGAATGACTCATTGTTTTATGAAAACAGTGCCTTGTATACACATCTATCAGAAAGTGTGTTGCAGAATGGAGAAAAAATAGCGATGGCCAGAAGGAAAAGGCATCTGGATACTTGTGAGAATGATGTGGTCTGGCAGTCATCTCCTGAAAGTCAGTTATTGCTACATATGGCACAAGAATTCTTGAAATGGACTAGACATTTTATTGGACTGCTTTTATAAGCATTTTGGGACTGATTAGAATCATTACAGCTGCTGCTACTGCTATGGTAGCTTTACATGAAAGTACAGACTCAACAATACGTGCATGATTGGCATAAAAATGCTAGTGATTTGTGACATAGCCAAGCGCACATTGATGAACAGTTAAATAATCAGGTTAATGATTTAGAATCAGCTGTTTTGCATATTGGAGATCAATTGTATAATTTAAACTTGTTAAGGGGATTGAAATGTGATAGTAATGAAAGCAACTTGTGTATTACTCCTCTTGCCTATAATTCATCTGATATACAATGGAAAAAATTAAGAATCATTTGTTAGGCCATAAAAATCTCTCTGGAAATAATTGAATTACAAAGGAAAATATTAGCAATGTCTCAAAATCAAATTCATGTAGCCAATGATAAGGATATTTTCTCAGATATGATTTCACATATTACAAAATTTAACCCAGGTAATTGGTGGAAATCACAGCATTTCCTGTCAGCTTTAGGAATAGGGCTAATCATATTTGTTCTGTTGCTCATGATTCTCACCTGTGTCAGACAGTGATTTTGAAGAAAATTGCAAAGTGTAACAGCCATGGGACATGCGAATAACCTGGTGCTAGCAAAAGCACTTCAATAACTTCCCCTAGTTGAAGAGCTTGGCCAGTAGTCAATGACAGGTAAGGCTCTCAAAATAAGGGCAACATAAGACAGGCACAGTCACCTCGACTGAAACAAAAGGGGGGAAATGTTGGAAATGTTGAGGCACAGTGGTCTCACAAGGAGAGACATGCTGTTTCCATGGCTATGCTTGCAATGTAAGGAATGTGGTAATTAAGAGTTCCCTGCAAATGGGAAGAAGCTGTTAAGGCTGAAAGAAAAGATGAGCACATACCTTTTGTAATAAGTAGAACAGTTAGACTTTGTATCTTGAGATAAGATTTTTTGAGTTCCTTAGTAATGCTAATAGTTAACTGCATGTTGCTGCTTGTTGTCATGTAGACTGGGGTATATAGAGAACCCCTTGTAAACAATAAAGTTGTTGGATGAGTCTCTACTCACAGACCCCCTGATCCCAGCTCTCTTTTTCTTTCTTTCTTTCTCCTTCTTTCCCTCTCCTTTTTCTTTCTTTCATTCCTGATACCCTTCCAGTCCAAATCTCCAACAGACAGCATGGACCCTTTGTTGCCAGATTTTCTCTAGGTTCTTTGCTATGTTACAAAAGAAAATTTAAGAACATACCAGTTTAGTTATGCCAGTAGTTTATTAAGAAAAAGAGAGAAGAGAAAGAAAATAACAGATTATGGGGTCCCAGGTATACTTGTGGGCTGGTCCAGGCAGAGAGAGGGAAAAAGGGCTAAAAATGATAAAAAGGGCTGGTTTACAGATTACAACTCCCCACTGCAGATTATAAATCCCCAGGTGGACTTGCATGCTGGTCCAGGCAGAGTGAGAAAGGAGAAAAAGTGGGGAGGGGGAAGGCTGATTTAGTCTCTGCGCTGGCTTTTTAAGCCATTACTTACCTCCCCCTTTGTTCAGGGGAGTATTCCCAGCTGTTTGCTGTTTTGATTACTTATCCCACCCATCAATTCAGATGACAGTCACCTTAAAAATATCTGGGGCTTTCCTTCGCTCTCAGACAAAATCCTGTTCCAAATGGGGAGTTCTCACAAGGTCCTTCCCTCAGGGAGGGTTCTAGGGCATGGGCCTCACAGTTGTGTTTTTCTGCCAGGCCCCAGGTTCATCTTTTCATTCCCTGACCTAGACTGCTTCACCTTGATTCCTACGTGTGTGTTGCAATTTGATGTTATGGATGAATTCCAAAATGAAACACTGATTATGTCTGTAAACTGGTCTGTTCCTCTGGGCTAGTGATACCCTTAGATTGTATTGAATTCAGAGGTGTCACTTTTACTTGAGCAAATTATGACTAGGGCTTTGATTGGGCCACATCACAGAGGAAACAACAAGGCAGAGGAGACAGTTGGAATTTTTGAACCTGGAGCCTGGGAAGTAAATACATAGAGAAACAGATACATGAGGAAAGAGAACAGGCTCCATTAGACAAGCAGAGGCCCTGGGAAGAGAGAAGGCCTATTTGTTTGACAGTTTACAGCTGGCCTTATGGAGAACAGAGCAGGTGAGCCCAGAGAGAAACCAGCTCTGGGAAAAAGACAGCCTACAGCTGAGATTAGAAGAAGCTGGGACCATGGAGCCTTAAGGGGAAGAGGAAGGCAGAACCCTTATAGATGTCAGCAATCATCTTGCTCCAAAATGTGGCAACAGACATTGGTGAGGGAAGTAACTTGTGATTTATGGCCTTGTAAGTATGAGCTACCCCAAATAAATACCTTTTAAAAAGCCAAGAGATTTCTGGTATTTTGCATCAGCACCCTTTTGGCTGACTGAAACAATGTGGAACCGGTACGTTTTCTGTGAAGTCTGTGTGAAATGGAGGCATTGCCCATCTGAATTAAATGAGATAGAAAAGGGAGACATTGAAGGAAAATGATCGCAATGGCAGTGCTATGGAAGTTTTGTTCTAAGTAAAGACATCTTATTGAGCTCAGAGTGTGAACTCACCCATGTGTGCAGAAAGGGTGAGTATACCCCAGAGCTTGGAGAGAGGGACATTGTGCCCCACTGTTGGTAGAGTGTTACCTCCCAGGCTTTAGAGAGGGTGGAGACTGTTATCCAAGTGTTCTCAGAGGGTGGGTTATAGAGTTCTGATGCCCTCAGATGCTTGATGGGGTGGAGCTGAGAACATGGCCACTGGGCAAGGCCTTGGAAAGGGTGGGTGGGACTGCTGCACCATCAGGCCCTGAAGAGGAGAAACCATAGCTCTAGAGGTGACTCTCAGATTTTGAAACCTAATGGAATATCCCCTGCAGTATTTCGGAACTATTTGGGCCCTGTGACCCCTGTTTCCTTTCCAATTTCTCCCTATGGTAATGGGAATTTTTATTTAATGAAAATCCTTCATTTGTATAATGGAGGCAGTTAACTTATTTTTTAAGTTTCACAGTTCCATATCAGAAGAGAATTTTTGCCCAGGACACATTTTATGCCTATAACTGATTTTGATGAGATTTTGTACTTAAAATTGCTACTAAAATGAGTTAAGGCTTTTGAAATATTGTGGTGGAATGAATGTAGTTTGCATATATATATATATATATATATATTTTTTAGTTAAAGATGTATTTTTTATTTATTTCTCTCCCCTCCCCCCCATTCACTGTGTTCTTCTGTGACTGCTTCTATCCTTATCAGCAGCACCTGGAATCTGTGTTTCTTTTTGTTGTGTCATCTTGCTGCATCAGCTCTCCCTGTGTGCAGCACCATTCCTGGGCAGGCTGCACTTTCTCTCATGCTGGGTGGCTCTCCTTACAAGGCACACTCCTTGTGCATGAGGCTCCCCTATGCAGGGGACACCTCTGTGTGGCATGGCACTCCTTGTGTGCATCAGCACTGCACATGGGCGAGCTCCACACGGGTCAAGGAGGCCCGGCATTTGAACTGCAGACCTCCCATGTGGTCGGCAGTTGTCCTATCCATTGGGCCAAGTCCGCTTCCCTCATATGTATTTCTGAGATCCAGAGGGTGGTGAGTGACCATTTGATATTTTGTGGAACTCAGAAAATCATGTCCTTAGGGCTAATCCATTCTTATGTATATAAACTTATTGTAGGTGAGATGCTTGGATTAAATTTCTACATTTAAGAGCTGTATTAGTCAGCCAAAGAGGTGCTGATGCAAAATACCAGAAATCCATTGGCTTTTATAAAGGGTATGTATTTGGGATAGGAGCTTATAGTCACAAAGGCTGTAAAGCATAGGTTACTTCCCTCACTGAAGTCTACTGCTACCTTGTTGGAGCAAGATGACTGCTGACATCTGCAAGTGTTCACGCTTCCTCTTCCCCTTAAGGCACCGTGGTCCCAGCTTCTTCCAATATCAGCTGTAGACTGGGATAGGTCTTGTATGTCTCCCAGGGTGGTTTCTCTCTAGGCTCAGTTGCGGTGTTGTCCACAAGGACAGTTCTAGATTATCAAGCAAAAGGCTTGTCTGTGTTCCCAGGGACTCTACCATGTCTAATGGATCCTGGTCAGTTTCCTCATGCATCTGCTTCACTGTGTATTTACTTCCTGGTCTCCAGGTTCAAAAACTCCAACTGTCTCCTCTGTTTTGTTTTCTATGTGATGTGGCCCAATCAAAGCCCTAGTCATAGTTTACTCAAGTAAAACTGAAACTTCTGAAGTTAATACAATAAGGGTATCCCTAGCCCAGAAGAACAGATCAGTTTATAAACTTAATGCAAATCTATTTTTGGAATTCATAAAAAATATCAAAACTGCTACAAGCATCTTTGATTAGCTTGTGTGGCTCAGGTTGGGTCTGAATCCCTTTACTGTTGTCCTTTATAAAAAGCCACAGATACCAAAGAAACCTTGATAGAGAGGAACCCAGAAGCTGAGGGTGACCTCCCCAGGAGCCTGAAGCCTGGGGAACACAATCTGAGAGGAAGCTGGTGTAGACAGAAGCTGAAGCAATGAGCCTGGAGGAGAGGGGAGCGGCAAGCAGACACACCATATGCATGACTGCCCACAGCAGCAGCTCAGGGAGAAAGGCTCTCCTGCTGATGCCTTGATTGGACACTTTCATGGCCTCAGAACTACAAGCTTTTAACCTAATCAATCCTCATGGCAAAAGCCAACCCATTTCTAGTATATTGCTCCCAGCAGCTGTTAGCAAACTTAAATAATATTAGAGAACCAATTCCAAACTGCCAGATTCAACTCAGAAACCTTAAAGATTCTGCTTCTCAGAACTATTCTCAGGACCAAAGTCTACTTTAGCCAAAAATGAGAAGATAAAAATATATATTGAGAGAATTTTTAAAAGAGGAATTGGTTTATGTAACTGTGGATATTGGCAAGTCCAAGTTCCACGTGGCAGACAGCAAGTTGAAAACCCAATGAAGTTGATAAAGAATTCTCCTGGAGAAGTTGCCTGTCTCTTTTGGACTGCTGCAACCATCAATTCTTCCCTTAATGTCTTCAACTGATGGAATAAGATATCCCTCAAAGCTGAAGGCAAGTTCCTGTTTTGATTGTATGCATAATCAGGCCCAGATGCAATCAACTGACTAATGAGTTCAAGCCATGAAGTATCCTCATAGTAACAATCAGACCAGTGCTTGTTTGATCAAACCAATGGACACCATTACTGTTCTGGTTGGCTTGGCGGCTGAGAACAATATACCAGAACTGGATTGACAATAGGGATGTATTAGCTTACAAGTTTAGTGAAGAGGCCATGAAAATATTTAAATCAGGGTATCATCAGGTGATACAATCTCCCCAAAGATTGGCTGCATCATCCTGGACTCCCCTGTACATGAAAAGGCCTTCTTCTGGGTGTGTTGCTTACAGCTATTGGCTTCCTTGCCTTTCTCTCCCTTCGTATCTCTGTCCATATTCACCCTATTTATAAAGGAGTCCAGTAAGAAGATTAATGTCTGGGTCAGGACTTAACTGATTTGACCTAATCAAAAAGTCATATTTAAAATAGGTTTACACACACAGGAATACTTCAGCTTTAAGAACATGACTTTTCATCAAACCATCACATTCCCTATTCAAGTTGATGTGAAATTAACCATCATTAGATTCATGAACTTACACAGGATCAACTGCTTCCCTAGCCTGAAAGCTAAAGAGACTAGTTCACAGCTTAGCTTTGCCCCCACCCCTTCCTTCTCCCAGCTTTTCAGCTGATAGAAAAATCCAGGCTTGTAGCCTTTACCATTCTCTTTTGCAATTTTGTTTGCTTTCTCTGTGTTGTCTATAACTCAGCTTTAAAAATGGAAACCCAATAAAAGGCATTTCTAATATTAAAATTATATGAGTAGAATAAATTCCAGTATTGTAGTATGATTGGACCCTTAAAGATGGAAAGGTGATTTATGTTAAAAAAAAAAATCCATTGAGAAATGATGGAAATTCAGATTCCCTTTCTCTATAGCACTGTGGACAATGGTGGCAGGTATAAGAAACTCCAGGGGAGTGGGGTTGGGGGCAGTGTCCTGCTGGTCCCCAGATATGACCTTTCCGGTAACCACTTTGTCCTGAATGACAGCTCTGACCAGGAGTCTGCTCTGGGCCTCCAGCCAGCATGCTCACTCCTGGGTGGAGGCAAACAGCCACTGAAGCCCCCAAGTGCCCAGAAGGGCCCTGAGGCAGGCCCTCATCCCAGCTTTTGCTAGATGTGGCTGTGGCAGGCCAGCCTGCTACACTGGGTCCTCCTGTCCATCTATGCACTCAAGTCCCCTATCTTCTCCCCTGGGTATCAGAGCCCTGTGAGAATTAGGTAGATGGCCCTGAGCAAGGTTCCCATGCAGCACACACCCTCATCAGAGTCTCCTTCACCCTGGGCACTTCAGATCTACCTCCAAAATGTGGTGACTTCTCAGAGCCTTGGTTTCCTTGAAGGCTATGTATTGAGTGACCCAACCACATGAAGGTATGTAGGGAATAAGGCCAGGCAAATGCATGCCTGAAGGGCCTGGACTGAGGAGCCACTTGGCCAGGGAGTCTCCAGGCCTGGAAAAGTTCCTGAGTGTTAGCACAGGCACCTGTGGTGGCACAGAGCAGTGATTCCTAGTCCCACCTGTAGGATGGGCTCAGTTCCTGAGAGCTGGGGGCCTTGAGTGCTGGAGCCTGAGGCTTCTCTATAAAATAGGGAACAGACCTGGGCTGAGAGGGGATCCCTGCCAATAGGCACTGAGGAGATTCCACTCTGGGCAGCACAAGGGTTGGCCTCCTTCCAGGGCTAACTCCCACCCCCGCTGCACCATCTGGGTTGGGGGAAGGTGGTGGAGGGAGGGGTCCTGCCCTGCCCTCCTCTTGGTGTCACTGGCTACTGCAGGTTTGCAAATCCATGCCCACTGGTGGATCTCACAGGCAGTGCATCCTTGGACACCGATCGCCACTCAGACCAGGTCCAGGGTCAGGCAGATCACACTAGCTGGATTTGGGGTGTTCTCGGGTCCCCTGGGGGAGTTGACACAGAGCAGGACCTGGGGGTTGGGCAGGCAGCTATTGGCTCCTTGCACATGCCCAGAGAGGTAGGGATCATTGCAAGTACCTTCCTCTGTCTGGGAAAGGACCTGTGTGTGTTCCCTGCTGTGGGCATGAGCCCAATCACCCTGTGTGCTGTCCTTTACATCCTGGCTTTTGGAGCTCAGTACCCTGATTGCCCCAAGTGTGTTCTCACCTACCTTCTCCCAGGCTGGGGAAGGATGGCCTTGTCCTCACTGAGCACCTTCTTACCCAGATCCATTTTCAACTCCTCACTTTTCAATTAAGGAACAGAGACCCAGAGAAAGGCGAAGCCCAGGAGCACAGTGTGGGCACAATCCAGAGGACCTGGATACTTCTGGTATCTGAGGTGTGGACCCAACTCTCTTGCATAGAAACTTTGCAAAGGACAGCCCCTAAATCATGGGGACCCCTGCCTGCTTCTCCCCATATGGAGCTGTTTTCTTCTCAGGATCCCCAAATGGCTTCACAAGCACTGCCTGAACACACACACACTGACCAAATGGGTAGGGACAATGTCCTGGGAATCAGAGTAGGCCTGGAGGGAGGTGGCAAGGAGACAGAGGGGTTGGAGTGAGCTCTACCATGGGACAGGGCATCTTTCTCCTATCGATGTATCCATAGCCCCAAGCCTGGAAGGGGAGATGCCAGCCTGATGGGCAGTGGGATCTCAAAGGTTCCCAGGGTTCTGCCTGGGCAGGGACAACCCCAGAGTAAACAGGAGAGGACAGAGCTAAGGTCCTCCCGCCACTGTCTGAGCACCTGGAATTAAGATGGACTCCCAGTATGGAGGGAGGCTACTGGAGAGAAGGCCTCAATTTCCTCTATAAATTGGGGTGCTTGGAATGGGTGACCCTAAGTGTGCCACAGCCCAGGAGGATTATTTGGCCTTGGTTATTGATAACCATGGTATTCTGGGGTGCTGGAAAATGTGTTCTAAACCTTAGGTGTCTTACTGAACACACACAGGCTTGGAGGATTGGGGAACTGATGACTTGTGCTAGATGCAGCAGAACACAGGACCATCTATGGGGTCCAGGGACAGGTCAGACCTTGCAGGAGCCTTGGATCTAAAACTGAAAGGAATGGGAAGTCTTTGGAGGGTCTGACACCTCCAGGTGACTAAGACTGCTTTCTACAGAATTTAAAGCCCGTCCTGGCATGGACTGTGACATGAAACCAAGGTGGTCATGACTTTCTCAAGATCACACTGCAACAACTCAGTCCTGTTTTGCTTGTGTTCCCTGCTGCTTCCCACTCCACCTTGTAAATTCTTCCTTCTCTTCATATGTACATTGGCTACATGTGAGACCAGCCCTCAAGTTTTCTAGGAATTTTCTCTGAGCTACCTGATTCCTTTCCTCAGAAGGATCAGGTAGATCTGATCCATTGTGCAGCAGGGGAGACTTGGGAAGTGTTGGAGATTTGGATCCGAAGGGTATCAGGAATCAAAGAAAGAGAAAAAGGAGAGTGAAAGAAGGAGAAAAAAAGAGGGAGAGAGCTGGGATCAGGGGGTCTGCGAGTAGAGACTCAATCAGATGACTTTATTGTTTACAAGGAGACAACAAGCAGCAACATGCAGTTAACTATTAGCATTACTAAGGAACTCAAAATATCTTATGTCAAGGTACAAAGTCTAAGTGTTCTACTTACTACAAAAGGTTTGTGCTCATCTTTTCTTTCAACCTTTAACAACTTCAACCCGTTTGCCTGGAACTCTTAATTACCCCATTCCTTACATTGCAAGCATAGCCATGGAAATAGCACGTATCTCCTGGTGAGACCACTGTGCCTTGGTTTCCAACAGGGAAGCCTTGAGAAACAGAAAGACATGCCTAGGATCACAGAATAGGCAGGAGTAGGACGGTTGTGTACCAAGTTCAATCTCCTTAGACGGTTCTTGATGCCCCCAGACTTCAGCAAGACAGGAAGGAGGACTGTATTGGTGAAAATCTGTACACATGGGAAATTCAATGGGTCAGGGGGGTAAAGAGTCAGCAGCCCAGAGGGGACATTGGGAAGCTGTTATCCAGGGAGAGAGTACAGAGAAGGGAAAGCAAAAAGTTACCTCACTTCCCTGGAGACAGAACCCAAGAGAACTTAGAACCCCCAGAACCAAGTGCCCACATTCTAGATACTAACCTAACAGCTCACTCAGTCCTAGATGCTCAAGAGATGTTCTCATTGCTGCCTGCCTGCAGTCTTGGCCACAGGAAACCCCATAGCGAGAGCCTGATCCAACACTGCAGGCGTTGGCTCAACCCTCAACCTCGAAGAATCTGGCCACTTGCCAGGAGGAAATCAAAGGTAACCCACCGAACCAGGGCAGGGGATGCAGGCCAGGCTGACACTGTTCTCCTTATGAGCAGCCTCAGCACCTCCCACTCCCAGGATGGGTGTATAGAGGATACCAGGCTGGGCAGAAAGAGGTGATTGGGGGTGGACACCTGCTGGGCTCATCATGTTCTTGTCCAGTTCATGGCTGGCAGGGACAGGAGGAGAAGCCTGGGGTTGGTGCCCCTCTGCCCAGACATTGATCCAGATCTGTGGAGTTGTCATATCCTGGGAGGAGGTCTATACAGATAGGGTTTTTGCCTCATCTGGAAGTAGAACTTCATGTGTGGTTGGTCCTCTTGGTGATAACCAGTCAGGGTCCTGACACCTTGTGACCCTGTTGATGACCCTATCATTGCAGAGATCCACCCATGAGACCAGCTCTGATCAGGATGACGGTGTCATCTACACCTGAGCAGGGTGCTGGTGCACACAGCCACCAGCAGAAGCTGGAAGAGACAAGAAGTGAAATGGGAGCTGAGGGGTTCTCCACACCCAGGTCAAGACAGGGGACTTCAGGACCTAGACCCTACCCTGGCAGAATCTGCAGGCTCCCTGCCAGGAATTCCCCGTTGGAACTCTGGACCACACCATAAGGAATCTGGGAATGCTCACCACCCCAAACTCAGCCCCATTTGTGACCAGGTGCAATGTTGGTTGGATATCAGAAAAGAGCCCTTTATGATGATTCAACCTCACATTAAACCACAACAGTCTTTGTTTTGGATCCTGCCTTGGTTGTTTAATCTACTTGTTCCTAGGTTCTCTCCATCCCCATATTTCCTGCCTGCATTCAGCTACATTGGCTCTCCATCCTTAAGCAGCCTCTCATTTCCTAGGTTGTTTTTACCTAAAAAAGGGTGAGAAGATTACACTAAAATACATATTTCTGTGTAACTTGCCATCCAATGGAGCTCAATACTGTGACTCTTCTAGGTCAGGTGGTAGGGCTGCATCATGTCCCAAAGAGAGGCTAGGAACCTCAGAAGTTCAGCCTTAATGCCCTTGGACCTAGATGGGACTACTTCCTTTTGCCATTTCAACTGGGCTTCAAGGAATGTCATGTGATTTTGACTAGTCTAATAGTTTCAGATCACCCACAATGGGTTACTAGAATTGGGTTGGCTTGTTCAAACATTATACACATTTAGAGTTTGAATGGCTGGGGCCAAATTCCTTGAAACAATTCAGGCATCCAAAAGCAGACAGTGATGGTTGGTGGTTCTCTGCAGTCAGCTGATGTTGGGTGTGAATAGTCTCAAAACTTGTCCATCTGGTGACAGCAAGGCAGAATCATATTTACAATTGCCTCATTGGAAGGCGATCTGCACTTGAATATTTTCAAGACCATTTGGAATTTCTCTTTCCTGTCACATCAGCTCATTTCCTTGGGCAATCCAGAGTCTTCCTCCCATCTTGGAATCTCCAGGAATTCAGCCCTTACAGAATTTAGTATTGCTTTAGTCTCACATCCTCAAAACTCTTTCATTTGAAAAAGAGGAATGAAGATATTTGAGGTCATTGAAGTCAATTACTTGAACCCAGGATTGGTCTCCCTTTGCCCTGTCACTAAGTGGCACCCATGATCCACCTCTTGCCACAGTCACTTGAGGTCAGTGATTTCCAATTTGAAATCCAGGCATAACCATCTTTTTGGACATTTTGCAGCTGTGACTGCATGTCATTTTTTGTCCCAACATTCCATCTGCCAGTGTGAAAATGACATGGCTGAGATGAAAGGTCCCAGGTCAGTGCAGACAAGTTTTAGATCCAGCAAGAAGATGGAGCAGCACCTGATGCCTGCCCAATTGGGGAGGGAGTACGGACTGATCCAACGTCCTGGGGAACATGAAAGTGTTCTTCCCCACCAAGCAAATACTGATAAAAATGATCCCCAGGTGAGCACAATGCCCCTTCCATAGCCTTGAGTCTGCCAGACGTTGCCATTGGACATTGGAGGTCAATTCATTTCTCAGATCCTCAGGTGGCTCCTTGGATGAGTACAGGGCTGCAGGAAAACAGATAATAGTTATTGGGAGGACTGAATGGGAGGAGATATAGGAAGTGTTGACCAAGTTAGTCTGAGCATGATGGGCTGTTATAGGGCCTGGGATGGACAGAATGATTTTCCACTCACCTAGGGAACAGGCTCTGACTCAGTCCTCAACTACAACGGGCTATAGCACAAACCTATTTCCCTTTTGTAAAGACTGACACTTCTGTCCCAGAGTTCTTCAACCAAGGTCTAGTCAAAATGCATTTAGGGGGCTGGAGAAATAGCAGCTGCCAAATCTGACATCTGGGAATGTGATGATTGGGCTCAATCAATAAATAGTGACTATGTGTGTAGGGAAATTGCAAAATTTAATAGAATGAAGGAGTAAAAATCCCTGCCGCTTGGGGTTCATTCCACAGGGAGTCAAATACACTAGACCTCACAAGCATAGGGAGAACATGAAGGTTAGGTGTAAAACCTTAATGTCTTTCTCTAGGGATGAGAAAGTTCTCTAGGGATGAGAAAGTCCTCCAGGTCACTCAAGTACAAGGAAGACTCATGGACCTAAGGAAAATGTGTGTAGAATATACATAAACTACAAGGGTTTTAAAGTCCACAGTCAAGTCAGAAAGTTTAGGTGGGGGTAGTCTCTGGGAAGCTCAAGACAGATCCCTATGTCACAAAAATTTCATGATTTACATCTCGGTTTGATTTGTCATAAACTGCCCCATCCTCTGAACAGAATCTATGGTCCCAGGGAGATGTGTTGAGCAAAATAATAAAGAGTTTGCACGGATGTTCTGTCGTGGCTTCTCAGCTACAGAAAAAGTGGGGTTAGGCTGTGCTCCTGCCACTAAGAGGAAAATAAGACCTGGATGAATTATACTCATAGGCACTCAAAAAATATGGCAGCTCTTGGTGACTGCGCCACAGGCTGAGATATACTTAGACCATGGGAATGTGGGGTAGAGGGCCCCACTGACTAGGTATTAAGTGCCCCTCTTTTTGAAGCACAGTGCAAAGAGGGAAGTAGTCACTGCCTCCCCTGCCCTCTGGAACCCAGATTCCTCAGTACAGAGAGCAGGGAAGACAAATGTGTGAAGGGCCTCTGACATACCTAAGATTTGTTCAAATATTGGACATGAGCCTACTAGGTTGGACCATAGCCAGCAGTCTGCAGCTAGGGGATAAACAGCCTTAGCCATGTATAACAGTATTTTGGGAGTAGGTGCAGGGTCTGGGAATGGGCAGGGTTATGCAGAGGAGCCCTCTGAAACACACACATGGATACTTTTGAGAGGGAAAATGGGATTAAAGGAAATCCTGTCTGATCTGTTGTCTACACTCCATTCACAGTGACATCGGCTATCTATTCCAAACAGGGGTGGACCATGCCAGTGGGGAATTTCTCTGGTCCAGGGCATTCTTACCTGCAAGGACTGGTTGGACTCCATAGATATGAATATGAGTGGCTTGATATTTCAAGGGATGTCCCATCATGCTCGTTATCTATTTCAGTTTCTGCAATCAATAGAGTCCACTCTCTGCAGAAGGTGAGGATATCTGCAAGTAGGTGCCTATAGGCCTCAGCAGACAGTATGGGTGGAGAACCCAGACAAGATCTGCCTGGGCTGGGGTTCTCAAGGAATAAGAGGAAACTCAGAAGGGAAATAAGGTGGACCACTGCCTACAGAAGTTTCCTGGTTTAGTTGTGGTGGCTTTGGGTTTTCCATCTGAAAGGATTGTGGCTATTTTCTGCCTTCTAAAAGAAACCTGGAAAGGATGTCAGGGTGAGGAACCCTTCTCTTCAAGTTGCAGTGTCAACTCTATGGCCAGTTCCAGGGGCAGTGGTGTCTTCTTCTCCAGACACACCAAAGGGCAAAGCAGCACCTACAGAATTTTTTCACCATCTTTATGGTAACTACCTATGTCGTGGCTATTTCTAGGGTCCATCCTACATCCGGCCAGAGCTCTAAGAGCATTTGACAGTGATCCTTCTGGGGTCAAGGAGGAGATCTGTGAGCAGGTTGTCCTCACTGCCACCTGGCCAGAGGAGCCAGAAGAAAAGCTCGTGTCCTTCCACATGGGCAAGGAGTTCCCTTTCTCCTGTGTGCTTCCAATCCATCATCAAATCTCGAGGCCAGCTCAATTGTTGTGGACCAGCTCCTCACCACCTGAGAATCATGCGCCTTCTACATCCATGACTCACTCCACATTTGTTGTTCATTTGGTCTGTCGATTCTCTTGTCGCATCCCTCCTCATTCCTCAGGTGGTGCGAGTGAGTGGACACACACTGCAGGTTCATATTCAGAACCTAAGCACATTAGCTATGATACTTTGACCCAGGTCTGATGGGCTGATAGAGGCTCAGGGGCTTATCAGATTGTTTTCCTCCTCCTGGTGGGGATCATGTTTCACAGCCTTGAACACCCTCTTGGAAGGGACAGGCCTCTTTCCCATTTACAAAGAATGATGCAGAATCCATCCTGGAGGTCCCATCTGAATTCCTATGATAGCAGGGTTCTCTGGGTTTTCAGAGGGTCACCCCAGACTCACAGTGACATGGACAAAGGTCATCATGGAGCTCAACTGACAAATATATTCTGGCTACCTATATGTGTGTGGACATTGAAAAATCTAGCTTCATTGGAGGAATGAAGCAGAAAAATTCCCTGCTTCTTGAGCTTGCATTCCACTAGGGAGTCAGACACCTACATTTGATCTCTTGCGCATGGGGTGTAAACAGAAAGTTGGTGTGATGCAGTCATGGCTCTCTCTAGGTATGGGAAAGTCCTCCTGGTCTCTCAAGGAGATGCAAAAACTGTGCAACAATTAAAAATGAGTGGTCCACAGGTCAGAACAAAGGGCTCCAAACTCCACAGTTGCATTGGAAATGTACAGCGGGTGTAGAGGTTGAGGAGTGGAGGTCTTAGTCATGTGTCACTGAGATCTGATATTTCCCTTCTTGGTTTGATTTGTCCCCACCTGAACCATCCTACAAATGGGATCCATGGTCCTAGGGAAGTAGGTGTGTTGAGCAAACTGCTAATCACTCTGCCTGGATGTTCTGTTGAGGGAGCTGAGCTGTAGGCAAGGTGGGGCAAGGCAGTGCCCATGCTAAGAAACAAACGGTAGGAAAAGGATGAGACACTGAGAGGCCTGCTTGAATAAGGCAGGTCTTCCTACATTGGCCTCAGGCTGAGGTACAGTTAGGACATGGAAAATGGGGCAGGAGTTCCCCATTCACCAGGCATTTAAGAGCGCCTGGTTTTTGATGCAGAACATTGAGTAAAGCTCTACATCTTCTGTGTTGGGGGCAGGGAAGAATGACAGATATGAGTAAAGGGTCTCTGATGTAGGCAAGATTCATTCAAATGTTGGACATAAGCCCTCTATGATTGACAAGAGTCCTGAGTCCCCAGCTGTGGGACAGTCTGCCACTGCACAGTGTGACAGTGTTTGTGGAGTGGGCGCAGGATATGTGGATGGGCAAAACCATACACAGAAGCCCTCCAGAAACACACACATGGTTACCTTCAGAAGGGAATGTGGGTGGCCAGGGAAGGCCACTCTGATCTGTGGTCTCCACTCCTCTCATAGTGCCTTTGACAATTTATTGCAAAACATCATGGACCATCCCCATGGGAGCTTTCCCCAGCACCAGGACCCTTTGATCCTCCAGGGCCCAATGACCTTCCTGCACATGAAAATGACATTTAAATGGCCATCCTGTCCTGCTCGTGCCAAACCTGAGGCTCAGGATTCCAGGGAGGCCAAGTCAGAAAGTCAGGATGTATGGGAGTGGATGCTTGTGAGCCTGAGCAGACAGCACAGGTGTTTACCCCAGGCAGGATTTCCAGGGCTGGGGTTGCCCAAGAGTAAGAGAAACTTCAGATGAGGCATCAGTTGAACCACTACCTATGAAAGTTTCCTGGTTTTGATGTGGTAGGTTTAGGATTTTGTCATCTGATAGGATTGAGGCTATTTTCTGCCTCCTAAAAGACACCTGGAAAGGATGTCAGGGTGGGGAAACCTTTTCCTCTTCAAGTTGCAGTGTCAATCTATGGCCAGCTCCATGGGCGGTGGTGCCTTCTTTTCCAAACACACCAAAGGGCAAAGCAGCACCTATAGAGCTGGAGCCCCCTAGGGCTTTTGTAACATCTTTGTGGTAACTGCCTATTTCATGGCTATTTCTACAGTCCACCCTCTATCTGGCCACCACTCTAAAAGCATTTAACAGGAATCCTTTTGGGGTTGAGGAGATCTTCTCTGAGCAGGTTGTCCTCACTGCCATCTGGTCAGAGGAGCCAGAAGAGAAGCTCGTTCCCTTCCACCTGGGCAAAGAGTTCCCTTTCTCCTGAGTGCTTCCAATGCATCATCAAACCTTGAGGCCAACGGGATAATTTTCTGAAGTCCACCTACAAGAGTAATCAGAAAGTTCTTAGAGAAGAATTAAAAAAAAAACATGCAATAAATTTATGGGAAGGAGTAAGGCACTGCTCATTGGGAAACATATAGCTATAAATTCCTACATTAGGAAACAATAATATCAAAGCAATAACCTAACTTCATATCTTGAAGAAAGAAGAATAAGCCAAACTTAACATAAGTAGGAGAAAGGAAATAATAAAGATTAGAGTGGAGATAAGTGAGACAAAGAAAAGAAAAACAATTGAGAGGATCAATGAAACCAAAATTTGGTTCTTTGAAAAGATTAATAAAATTGACAAACCTTTATCCAGACAAAGAGAAATGAGTGAGAAAAGATGCAAATAACTAAGGAACAAAAATGGGAACATTACCACTGACCTAACAGAAATCAAAAGGGTTATAAGAGAATACTATGGGAAGCAGACTTGGCCCAGTGGTTAGGGCATCCATTAAGCACATGGGAGGTCTGCGGTTCAAACCCCGGGCCACCTTGACCCGTGTGGAGCGGGCCCACGTGTAGTGCTGATGCATGCAAGGAGTGCCCGCACAGGGGAGCCCCACGCACAAGGAGTACACCCCGTAAGGAGAGCCACCCAGCGTGAAAGTGCAGCCGGCCCAGGAATGCCGACGCACACACGGAGAGTTGATGCAGCAAGATGACGCAAAAAGAAAAAAGAAACACAGATTCCCCTGCCACTGACAACAACAGAAGTGGACAAAAAGAACACGCAGCAAATGGACACAGAGAGCAGACAACTGGGGTGGTGGTGGTGGTATTAAAAAAAAAAAGAGAATACTATGAACATTCATATGCCAACTAACTAGATAACTTAGAGGACATGACAAATTCCTAGAAACATAAAAATAACCTGCACTGATTCAAGAAGAAATAAAAGTTCTTAACAGACCTATAGAAGCAAAAAGATTGAATAATCAAGAACCTCCCAACAAGGAAAGGCCCAAGACCAGATGGCTTTAGAGAGAATTGTACCAAACATTCAAACAAGAATTAACATGAATCCTTCACAAATTCTTCCAAAAAAATGAAGAGGTTGGGATTCTTCCTAACTCATTTTACGAAGCTAGTATTATTGTGATACCCAAACCAGAGAGCAACATCAAAAGAAAACAATAGAACAACTTCCCATATGAATACAGAAGCAAAAAAATCTCAACAAAACACTGGAAAAGCAAATCAAACTACACGTATTAAAGGATTATAACTTATGACCAAGGATGACTTATCCTAGGAATGCAGCAGTGGTTCCACATAAGAAAAAATCCACCTGATCACTTGAATGCCACAGAGAAGGCTTCTGATGAAATCTACCATGATATCATAATAAAACCACTCAGAAAAATAGGAATAAAAGGTTACATCTACAACATGATGAATATAAAAAACTCACAGCTAACATCATAGTCAATGTGAGAAAGCATGAAAGCTTGCAATGGAAGACTGAAACCTGAGGTCAGGAACAAGACAAGGATGCATTCTTTTACCACTTCTATTCAAAATTATACTGAAAGTTCTAGCTAGGGTAATTAGGCAAAAAAAAAGAGAGACCTTTAAATCAGAATTGAAAAAGTAAAACTAACACTATTCTCTGATGGTATGTTCCTCCATATTGAAAGTCCCCAAGTAGTTGCAAGAACACTACCACAGAAAATTTAAAAATTTAGTAAAGTTGCAGGGTACAAGATAAACCCTTAAAAAATCAGTTTTCTTTTTCCATACCAGGAAAGAACTGTCTGAAATGAGCACTAAAAACTAATTCTATTAGTTGCAACATCTACTCTCCAGTTCATTGGCCTCACCCTGGTAAACTAACAGGGAGGAGAGGATGGAAAACTACCATACAAAGGAGATGAGAGAGTCTACAACCGCAAGCATCAGAGTGCCATCCATCAGCCATATGGAATTGAAGCCACCTCACAATTAGAGGTGTAATAGGTATCACCATCCCAGAACCTGGGCAATAAAATATGGACCAGAGAGGACTTCCTGGTATTCTGCTACAGACTTATTGGTACTCTAGCAATGGAAAAAATTATATCATTAATGTAGAGACAGTGGCTACTGGAGGTGCTAAAGGCAGGGAAAGGAAAAAAGAGGTATAATATGGGGACATTTTTGGGACATGGAATTGTCCTGAGTGGCACTGCAATGACAAATACAGGCCATTATATATCCTGCCATAACCTACAGAATTCAGTGTAAATTACAATCTAAACTATAATCCATATTTACTGGCAATGCTCCAAAAGTGCTTATCAATTGCAATGAATGTAACACACTAATGAAAGAAGTTGTTAATGTGGGGAAGGGTGTGAGATGTGGGGAATGGAGCATTTGGGAATTCCTTATATTTTTTCTGCAGCATTTTGTGAAACCTAAGTATTTTTGAAAAAAATAAAAAATACATTAAAAAAAATTCATCAATTGCATTGAATGTATCACACTGAAGAGCGGATTTGGCCCAATGGATAGGGCATCCACCTACTGCATGGGAGGTCCAAGGTTCAAACCCAGGGCCTCCTGACCCATGTGATGAGCTGACCCATGAGCAGTGCTGATGTGTGCAAGCGGTGCCGTGCCATGCCGGACTGTCCACTGCTTAGGAGAGCCCCATGCACAAGGAGCGTGCACCACAAGAAGAGCCATCCAGCATGAAAAAAAAAAGGTGCAGCCTTTTCAGGAATGGCACAACACACATGGACAGCTGATGGAGCAAGATGACATGACAAAAAAGACACAGATTCTGGGTGCCGCTGACAAAATGTACCACACTAATAAAATAAGTTTTTAATGTGGGGAAGGGTGTGAGGTGTGGGGAATGGGGCATTTGGGAATTCCTTATATTTTTTCTGTGGCATTTTGTGAAACCTAAGTGTCTTTGAAAAACATAAAAAATATATTTTAAAAAAGTTTCATTCACTATAGCATCTGAAAGAATAAAATACCTGAGAATAAATTTAAATTAAAAGAATGAACTATGTATACAATGAAAACTGCAAAACACTACAGAAAGAAATTAAAGAAGACCTAATGGCAAGATATCATGTGTCCATGTTTCACATTTAATATTGTTACAATATCATTACGACCTAAAATGATCTACAGATTAAATGCAACACCTACTAAAATCTCTGCAGCATTTTTTTTGTAGAAATGGGAAAAGTCTATCCTCAAATTCATATGGAATACCAAGAGGCCCCAACCAGCCAAAACAATCTCTCAGAAGTCTCTAACTATATAAGAACAAGCAACCAGAATATCATCCCAAATTATATACCATAGCATATAAAGAACTAGAAAAATCTCATCTATTCTCCAGGGGAAAAAAAAACAATCAGCAGATACAGTCTCAAAAGAACCACAAAAGAAACTATGATTTTTCTCAACTTCCCATATGAATACAGAAGCAAAAAAATCTCAACAAAACACTGGAGAAGCAAATCAAACTACACATATTAAAGGATTATAACTCATGACCAAGGGTGACTTATCTCAGGAATGCAGCAGTGGTTCCACATAAGAAAAAATCCATCTGATCACTTGAATGTCACAGAGAAGGCTTCTGATGAAATCTACCATGATATCATAATAAAACCGCTCAGAAAAATAGGAATAAAAGGTTACATCTACAACATGATAAATATAAAAAACTCACAGCTAACATCATAGTCAATGTGAGAAAGCATGAAAGCTTGCAATGGAAGACTGAAACCTGAGGTCAGGAACAAGACAAGGATGCACACTTTTACCACTTCTATTCAAAATTCTACTGGAAGCTAGCCAGGGTAATCACTATAGCTGGTAATCATCTTACTTTGGCAGCACAAGCTGCCCCAGGAGCTATTCTGTAGCTGAGATTGGAAGCTCCATTTCCCAAAAACAGGGATAAAGAGATAGCTGACCACCAATTTCAGCTACTGATGAGTAAATTCAGCTGGCTAAAGTTTAACCCTAAGAACACCTAAAGTTTGGACCTGTCCAAGTCAGAAAGAGGCCAGCATCCAACATTTTGAGTCTGCCCCCACCTTGGGGGGAAGGCAGCCTGACCCAAAATCACAGTGAAGGTAGGAACTAGTTTCTTTCACCCAGATTGGCCTGCAGCCCTAGGCTAGGTTTCAGTCCCACCTCTCTCAGGGTGGCAACTGGCTCAGCCTATCCAGGTAACTGCAGGTACATTTTGCTGGTACAGACTGAATAATCGGATATCTACTTGGGCAACTGCAGTCACCCTGGGCCCATAATGCACAGATTGCTACACACACCTGCAGCTCCATGCCCACCCCAAGCAGGGGAGAAAGGGACATGAAGCTTCATTAGGTTTTCTGGGAAACTACAACATAGGCTGCCTGCAAGAACTGGATTATTCTAGGCATGTGTGACTCTGTCCTACCCCTGGCAAAGGAGAAAGTTGGGAGAAGCTTCATTGGTCCTTGGGGCAATGAGGGAAGCTTGAGCTACCACAGCTTACATAACTAACTATATCCTTGGCTCCAACCACACAAGCAGCAAGGGAGAAAGGGCAGGAAGCCCTAATTTAAAGTGAAAAACTGCACCCAAAATAAATACTCTAGTAAGCCCAATGTGAAAACACCAACAAAAAATTACAATCTACACCAAGAAACAGGAAGCTATGGCCCAGTTAAAGGAACAAGATGTGCCTACAGATGACATAAAGGAATTGAGACAACTAATCACAGATGAGTTCCTAAATGAATTTAAAGGGATTAAGGATCTTAAGAGGACACTGGACGATCACAAGAATTTAAAGCATACACAGAAAAATAGTAGACCTTATGGAAATGAGTAGCGTAATAATGAAATTAAAAATACTTTGGAGTCATATAACAGCACATTTGAGGAGGAAGAAGAAAGGACTGGTAAGCTTGAAGAAATGTATTCTGAAAGTGAAGAACAGATGAAGAAAGGGAAAAATCAAACAAGGTCTCAAGAAAATAAATGACAGCAAGAGACATGCAAACATCTGTGTCATGGGTGTCCCAGAAAGAGAAGAGAAAGGAAAAAGAGACAGAAGGAGTAGGTCAAGAAATAATGGTAGAAAATTTCCAAACCCTATTGAAGGACATGGATATCCATGTCCAAGAAGCACAATATACTTCCATCTGAAAAAATCTGAATGGACCACCTCCAAGACACATACTAATCAGAATGTCAAATGCCAAATCAAAGAAAGAATTCTGAGAACAGCAAAAGAAAAGTAATGCATACCTTATAAGGAATAACCCAATAAGATTAAGTGCTGATTTCTCACCAGAAACCATGGAAGCAAGAAGACAGTGGTATGATGTATTTAAGGTACTAAAAGAGGATAACTTTCAGCTAAGAATCTTATAGCTGGGAAGACTGTCTTTCAAAACTTAGGGCTAGTTGAGAATATTCACAGATAAAAAGAAACAGAGAATTTCTAACCAAGAGACTGGATTTTTAGGAAATACTAAAGGTTGTGCTAGAGCCTGAAAAGTAAAGGCAGGAAAGAGAAGCCTGGAAGAGAGTCTAGAAATGAAGATTTTATCAATACTAGTAACTAAAACTGTAAAAGAGTGGTGAAAATAAAATATAACAGATAACACACAAATATTCAGGGAATAAACTTAACCAATGATGTAAAGCACTTGTATTCAGAAAACTACAACTCAGTGTTTAAAGGAAACAAAAAAGGCCTCAGTAATGGGAAGAACACTCCATGCTCACAGATTGGAAGATGAAATAAAATTAAGATGTCAATGCTACTCAAATTGATATACAGACTTGATGTAATCTTGATAAAAATTCCACCAGTATTTTTTAAATAAATTGAAAACATGATGATCAAATTTATTTAGAAGGTTAAGAGGTCCTGAAGAGCCAGAAGCATTTTAAAAAGGAAAAGTGAAGTTGGAGGACTCTCATTTCCAGACGTTAAATCATATTACCTAGCTATGGTAAAAACAACATGGTACTGCCCGAAAGAGAGACACATAGGCCAATGGAACCAAACTGATACTTCAGAAATATACCTTCACATGTATGGTCAAGCAATTTTTTACTAACCTGTCAAACCCATTCAGTTCTGGCAGAACAGCCCACTCAACAGATGGTGTGGAGAGAACTGAATATCAATAGCCAAAAGAAGGAAAGAGGACCCCTATCTCATACCTGATCCAAAAAATTTACTAAATATGGTTCAAAAAACATAAATATAAAAGCAAAAACCATAAAGCTTCTAGAAGAAAATGAAGGAAAATATCTTCAAGACCTGGTGGTAAGTGGTGGATTCTTAATGGAGACAAAAGGAGGACTGTGATGGCCTACTGATATTTAATCTATGTAGAAGTTTTAATTAGCTTTCCTGTAAAACCGTGGAAATGTACAGAGTGGATAGTAACACATAGTGAGTAACAGCCAGTTCATAAATGGGGATGAAAATGGTAGTCTAGGGTTGTAAATGCCAATTGACAGAAAGCTAGAAAATAACAGGAACTGAATAGCACTGAAAACCTAGAGGTGGATGAGAATTGTGTTTGATGGTACAGATGCAAGAGTATCCTTTCTTGGCTACAGCAAAGGTACATCCCTATTTGATCATATACAATATAGTGGGACTGAGGACAAACACAGGAAAAGCACAACTGGAGTGGCAGATGGACTGTGGTTAGCAGTAATAATGTAATATTCTTGCATTTATGCCAAAGATGTACTGTGTAGGTAATGGGGCAGTATGGAAAATATGTGCCAGATGTACATTATAGATTTGGTAACAATTGGATGATATTTTCATATAATCTGCAACCAATATTCCACCACAGTGTGGTGTGTTGATAGAGGGGTTTTGTTTGGGAATTCTGCACAAGTGCACAACTGTTTTGTAAATTTACAACTTCTGTCTATTTAAAAAATAATAATAGCGTGGGTTTGGGGAAAAACCTACCAAATGTAAGAAAAGGACTATAATAAATAGTAAGATTTAGAAAATATTCTTTCATAATCTATAACAAATATCTCACAACAATATGCAATGTATTGATGGAGGGTCGATATATGGGACCCCGGTATGATGTTACCCATGTTTGCTTTGTATGTTAACAACTTTTACTATACACTTATTGTTTACATATGTTCATATATAAATGACATAAAGATAACAATAGGGTGGGTTGGGGGAAAAATACTGTCATCAGTAGAAATATTTTGAGGAGGCCCTTTAATCATTACTTGAAAATGTTTAACAAGAATTCAAGATATTGGTAGGGTGAAGTGTAAGAGTCCTGTATGATGTTATATGTTTCTTCTGTAAGTTCATTACTATTAATATACACTTATTATTTATGTATGTTTATGTATAAGTGATATACATCAGTAAATTTAAAGAAAATAAAACAAAAACAATTCCATTAATTACAACACCTACTCTCCAGATCACTGGCCATATAGGATTGAAGCCTTCTCTCAATTAGAAGTCGAGTGGTCATCATTACCATCCCAGAATCTTCAGGATTGGGGAATAAAATATGGAATAGAGGGGACTTACTGGTATTCTACTATAGACATATTGGTATTCAAGCAATGGAAGAAATTATATCATTCATGTGGAAATAGTGGCAACTAGAGGAGCAGAAGGCAGGGAGAGGGAAAAGGAGGAATTATATGGGGTCTTTTTGGGGGCATGGAATTGTCCTGAATGACACTGCAATAACAGATACAGGACATTATATATCCTTCCATAACCTACAGAATTGAGTGGGAGAGAGTCTAAACTAAATGCTAACTATAAACCATGCATAGTGGCAATGCTTCAAATGTGTTCATCAATTGCAGTGAATTTATCACACTAATGAAAGAAGCTGTTAAATGTGAGGAAGGGTGGGAGGTATGGGGAGAAGGGCATTTGGATACCCCTTATATTTTTGTGTAAAATTTTATATAGTCTATGTATCTCCTAAAAGAACAAAAAATATATTTTAAAAAATTCCATTCACTATATCTAAAAGGAAAAAATACCTGAGAATAAATGTAACCAAAGAGATGAATAACCTGTACACTGAAAACTACAAAACTCTACTGAAAGAAACAAAAGAAGACCTAATTAAATGGCAAGATATCACATTCACCTTTCAGATTTAATATCGTTACAATATCAGTATTACCTAAAGTGATCCACAGATTAAATGTAATACTTCTCAAAATCTCTACAGCATTTTTTTTTTAGAAATTGAAAAAGTTGATCCTCAAATTCATAGGGAATGGCAAGAGGCCCCAACTAGCAAAATCAATCTTTTGGAAGTCTACAACTATATAACAAGCACATGCCAGCAGGATATCATCCAATATAATAAAACATTACAAATAAAGAACTAGAAAAACCTGATCTCTTCTCCAGGGCAATAAACAATCAGCAGATACAGTTCCAAATGACCCAGAAAAGGACTGATCAGACAAAGCACTTATGAAGTCTCTGCACAATGAGAAAGGTAGATACTCTTGGAATGAAAGAAAAGATAGTTCACAACAAAGAAACAAACAACAAAAAGATGCAAAAGGAAACTTTAGATCTAGATATAAAACATCTAAAATTCAAGGACGACCAGGCAAGATGGTAGCAGAGTAAGGAGCTCCTAGAGTCAGCTCATGCTACAGAACAGTTGGTAAACATACACAGCTACCTAAAGCACCTGTCTGGGGATCCAGGAGACCAGAAGAGCATCCTGCAACATCCTTGAGAGAAGGGAAGAAGGAGACTACCCATTTTCAGAGACGATTCCTAAGTAGAGCATTCCACGCCCTGGAGAGCAGTGGCCATCCTCCACGGTCAGCATAAGACACCTCAAGAGCTATTCCTCAGCTGGAATCAGAAGCTCCACTTCCCAAAAATGGGGGAGGAAGAGAAGACTGGGCACCAGCTTCAGATAATGATTAGTAAATATTCTTTAGAATGACTAAAATTTGAATCTGTCCAAGTCAGAGAGAGGCTAGCAGCCACTATTTCAACTCTGCCCCTGGGACAAGGAAATTCACAGTGCTGGTAGCGACAGACTTCTTTCCATCCATATCAGATTGCAGCTTTAGGCTAAGCCCCAGCCCCACCTCCAGCAGGGAGGAAGCTGGGGGACCCTTTACAGCCTCTCTGGGAAAATACATGCCTCAGAGGCCTGTCATCATCCTTCTCTGGCTGCCTCTGGAACTATTCTGGATTTGGAAGCTCTATTTCCCAAAAAGCAGAGAAGGAAGAGATGGTTGTCCACCGATTTCACCTAATGACTAGTAAATCTGGCTGGGTAAAATATAACCCTAAGAACAGCTAAAGTGTGAACATGTTCACGTCAGAAAGAGGCCAGTGGACACCATTATGACTCTGTCCCTAACATGAGGGGAATCTGGACTGGCTGAAAATGATAGTGATTATAAGGACTGGCTTCTTTCACCCAGATCAGACTGCAGCCATAGCCTAGGCATCAGCCCCACCTCTAGCGGGGAGGAAGTTTGTGGGCCCTGCACCAGCCTCTCAGGGTAAGTGCAGGTACATTTAGCTGGCAGACTGAAGAGTGGGAAGTCTACTGGGGCAACTGTGGTCATTTTGCACATGCACACCATAGCTTGTTGCTCACATCTGCAGTTCCATCCCTGCCTAGGCGAGGGGAAAGGGACTTTAAGCTACGTCAGTCTCCCTGGGAGACTGTGTGGATCATTCCACACAGCTGTGGCACTATCCTAACATGTAAAGGATAAAGAGGGGAGGAGATTTATCAGTCCCTGGCAAAGCAAGGGCAGCTTGAGTCTCTACAGCGTTCAACACCAACTATATCCTTGGCTCCTACTACACAACCTGCAAGAGAGAAAAGGCAAGAAAGCCCTAAACTAAAGAGAGAAACATGCCCAGAATAAATACACATAGTAAGCCAAATGCCAAGACACCAACAAAAACTGCAAACCATCCCAAGAAACAGGAAGATATGGCCCAGGTAGAGGAACAAGGTAAGCCTCCAGATGACATAAAGGAGTTGAGACAACTAATCATAGGTGTTCCAACAAATCTCCTTAAGAAATGCAATGAGCTGGCTGAAGAGATTAAGTATATTAAGATAACACTGGACAAGTACAAAGAAGAATGTGAAAGCATACACAGAAAAATAGGAGATCTTATGGGAATGAAAGGTGCAATAAATGAAATTAAAAATACACTGGAGTTATATAACAGCAGATTTGAGGAGGATAAAGAAAGGATTGGTGGGCTTGAAGAAATAGCCTCTGAAAGCAAACATAAAAAAGAACAGATGGAAAAAAGAGTGGAAAAAATTGAACAAGGTGTCAGAGAACTAAATGATAACATGCAAACATATGTGTAAAGGGTGCCCAAGAAGGAGAAGAGAAGGGAAAAAGGGCAGAAGGAATATCTGAAGAAATAATCTTAGAAAAATTTGAAACCCAATTGAAGGACATGGATATCCATGTCCAAGAAGCAAAACACAGTCCCATATGAATAAATCTAAACAGACTTAACTCCAAGACATAGTAATCAAAATGTCAAATGCCAAAGACAGAATTCTGAGAGCAGCAAGAGAAAAGCAATGCATAACATATAAGAGATACCCAATAAGATTAAGTGCAAAGTTCTCATGGAGGCAAGAAGACAGTCGTGAGTGTTACAGCTCTTTGAGAATTTGTCTAGTAGGTCTTCTGGATCTTGCTGGAAGGACCTCACATTCCCCATATTTTTTTTATACTAGTTTTTATTCCCCTCCCCCACCCTGCTGTTACTGCTGTCTATGTGATAATCTGTCTCTATTTCTTTTTTATCTTTGTGATAATCTGTCTCTATTCCTCTTTCTTGTCTTCTCTTCTCATCTTTCCTGTCTAGAATTACCAGGATTTCATCCTGAGGAACTCTGATGTGAAGAGAGATTCCCTGTCAATTGTGCCACCTGGTCTCTGCAGTGCTTCACCTTGACTATCTCCTTGTCTATTATTGCTTCATGATCTTGGGGCGTGACTCACTTGCACAGGCACTGCCTCACCATGTGGGTATTTGGTCACCACATGGGCACTGGCTCGCTGGGCAGGTACTCAGCACACCACATGGACACTCGGCTTGCCAAGTGGGCACCCACATGTGCACATGGCACAGCATGCAGGCAATGGGCTCACCACTTGGGCACTGGTTTGCCATGCAGGCACACTTTCTCTTCTTCCTGTTCACCAGCAGACCACAGGGACTGAACCTGGGTCTTCCCATATGGTAGGCAGAGGCTCTATCACACGAGCCACATCTGCATCCCACATTCCCTGTAAGTAAGAACAGAGTTAAGTTCCCATTAATAAACTGGGTGTTCTTTTTTTTTAAAAAAATACAACATTGGTATGACATATTTAAGAAGCTGCAAGGGAAAATTTTTGAGCCAAGAATCTTATATCCAGCAAGACTGTCTTTTAAAATTGAGGGGGAGTTTAGAATTCACAGATAAACAGAAATTGAGAGAGTTTATAACCAGGAGACCAGCTTTGCAAGAAATATTAAAGGGTATGTTACAACCTGAAAAGAAAAAACAGGAGAGAGAGGCTTGTAAGAGAGTCTAGAAATGAAAAGTGTATCAGAAAAGGTAAACAAAAGTGTCAAAGAGTGGTGAAAATATGACAGATCAAACACCAATATTTAGGAATCAAATTGACAAACATTATAAAGCACTTACTTGTATTCCGAAAACTACAAATCATTGTTGAAAGAAATTTAAAAAGACCTAAATAATGGGAAGAACATGCCATGCTCACTGTGTTGGAAGACTAAATATGATTAAGATGTTATTTCTACTCAAATTGATATACAGATTGAGTGCAATTCTGATAAAAATTGCACCAGCATTTAAAAATTAAGTGGAAAGCATGATTATCAAATTTATTAGGAAGGGTAAGGGGTCATGAATACCAGAAACACCTTAAAAAAGGAAAGTGAAGTTGGAGGACTCTCACTTATGGACTTTAAATCATATTACCAAAGTATACTGTTGAAAACAGTACGGTATTGGCATAAAGACAGATACACCAATGGAAATGAACTGATGGTTTCACAAACAGTCCACATCTAGGTTCAAGAGATTTTTCTCAAGCCTGTCAAATCCACCCAGCTCAGGCAGAACAGTCCATTCAATAAATGGTGCTGGGAGAACTGGATATCCTTAGCCAGAAGAAAGAAAAATGACCCTCTCACACACCTTATACAAAAATTAACTCAAAATGTAACAAAAACCTAAAGATAAAAGCAAGAACCATAAAGCTTCTAGAAGAAAATGTAGGAAAGTGTCTTCAAGACCTGGTTTAGGTAATGGATTCTGAAAGGAGATAAGAGCAGGACTGACATGAACTACTTATGTTTAAAGTAAGCAGAAGCTTTAATTAACCTTACTGTAAAACTGTGGAAACATACATAGATGATGGTAACATTATAGTGATTAACAGCTGGTGTATAAATGGGAATGTGGCTGAAAAGTATAGTCTAAGGATGTAAATTCTAATTGACAGAAAGCTAGAGAATAAATTGTAACTGAATAACACAGTAAACCCACAGGTGGATGACAATAGCAGTTGATGGTACAGATGTGAGAGTGTCCTTTGTGATCTAGAGTAGATATACATCACTATTTGCAGGGTGGGATGAATGTGGAGAAGCATGGGAAAAATACAACTGGAATGATGTATGGACTCTGGTTTACAAAATTAGTGTAATATTCATGCATCTATGCCAAAGAGGTACTGTGTTGATAATGTGGGAGTATGGAAAAAGTGTGCGAAGTGTAAGCTATGAACCTGGAATAATTAGATGACATTCTTTCACAATTTTTAACGAATGTGCCACCACACAGTGGTGTGTTGAAGAAGGGTGTTGTATGGGAATTCTGTACATGTGCATGATTGTTTTGTAAGTTTACAACTTCTGTCATAAAAATATATTTAAAAAATAATAATAGGGTAGGGTGGAGGAAAAATACACCAAATGTAAGATAGGGACTGTTGTCAGGAATAAGATTTTTATGACATTCTTTCGGAATTTGTTACAAATGTCTCACAATGGACACTGTTGGTAGTGGTTGATATATGGGACCCTTGTATGATGTTAGGCATGTTTGCTTCATTAAGTTCACAACTTTTAATATGCACTGTTTATGCATGTTCACATATAAGTCATATAAAAATAATAGGGTGGATTTGGGGAAAAATACTCCAAATGTAAGATACTTTGGTTACTAGTAATATTTTGAGGATGCTCTTTAATCATTAGTTAAAAATGTTTGACAACAATGTAAGGCATTTGTGGAGGATGAGGTATGAGAGTCCTGTATGTCATGTATGTTTGTTTTGTAAGTTCACAACTATTACTTTAAATTTTTTGTTTACATAATTTTATGTAAGAGTGACAGACTTCAATAAATGAAGAAAATGGAAAGAAAAAAAAAAAACACCCGCAATTCAGAAGTCCCCTGGGTGGAATAAGAGAATGGAGGTAATGAAGGAAAGAATCAGGGACATGGAATGTAGACCAGTAACATGATCTAATGAAGAACACAGACTGGGGGAAAAGGCTAAACTAAAGTTAGCAGGAGGAGACGGGGCAAGATGGCATCTGAGTGAGTGCACCTCATAATCTCTCCTGCAAAGAAGTGGCTGATTAGGGATGGAGTCCTGCTGGACTGAGCAGTTTCAGGTACAGGGCAGGAGGTGTCTGGAAGCCAATTTGGTGAGACAGCGACAGAAGAGATTCTTGCAAGAGGTAGAATTTTGGGTTTCTGACACAGAGGTCAGAAGTTGTGGGCAGGACCCTTCCCCCTAGGGCTGGTGGCCCAGCTGCAGTGATCCCTGAAAACTTTGCTGTGCTGAGGTGTTCCCAAACCCTGAGTGGGCTGTTTCGGGGGCTTGGAGGGCAGGAGGTCTCTGGATGTCAATTTGGTGAGACAGCGACAGAAGAGATTCTTGCAAGAGGTAGAATTTTGGGTTTCTGACACAGAGGTCAGAAGTTGTGGGCAGGACCCTTCCCCCTAGGGCTGGTGGCCCAGCTGCAGTGATCCCTGAAAACTTTGCTGTGCTGAGGTGTTCTCAAACTCTGAGCAGGCTGTTTCAGGGGCTTGGAGGGCAGGAGGTGTCTTGATATCGATTTGGTGAGACAGTGACAGAAGAGATTCTTGCAAGAGGTGGAATTTTGGGTTTCAGACACGGAAGTCAGAAGTTGTAGGTCGAATCTTCCCCCTAGGACTGGCGGCCCGGCTGTGGCAATCCCTGAAAACTTGGTTCTGCTGTGGTGTCCCCAGACCCTGAGAAGGCTGTTTCAGGGGCTTGCAGGGCAGGAGGTATCTGGAGGTCGATTTGGTGAGACAGTGACAGAAGAGATTCTTGTGAGAGGTGGAATTTGGGGTTTTTGACACGGAGGTCAGAAGTTGTGTGCAGGACCCCTCCCCCTAGGGCTGGCAGCCCAGCCATGGCAATCCCTGAAAACTTTGTTGTGTTGTAGTGTTCCCAACCTCCATGTTTACCAGAAGCATGGTTCCCAGGTCTGTATCCCCTAAACCCTGGTAGCCCACACTCCAGAGACTCACATACCTTGAGTCTGCAATATCACAGACTTCCCATTCCTGAATCCACTGCACCATGAGATCCATCTGAGGTCAGTGATTACCCTAGCCTTCCAAGTTTTTTTTTTCTTTGAGCTTGGAGGAGCATGCCAGCTGACTTGGGGAGAGTCTGGGAAGAAAGGAGAGGGGAATCTGAGGAGAAAGCCCAATTTATCTAAACATCCTGGGATAGGAAACTTCCATCTGGGAGAAGGTGGAATCAGAAAATCAATTAGACCTCCCCTAGCACACCTAAGGGGAAGGGACTGTAGGACGTGCTATCCAAGCTTCCAATAGCATATTTGGGGTTTCTGGTGAGGTGTAGGTGCTCTCATGCTGGAAACAGAGAGTCATACTCTTCTGTGTTGAGTTGGTTCAACAAGGACTCACTTGAATCTCCTATGGGACCTCTCAGGCAGCTTCCCTGCTGCCCTGGGAGAGAGAGAAGTGAGGAAGGGAGAAAGGAGGAAGGCCAGATCCCTAAGCGTTTTATTTAACTGCAAAGAGGATTCTTAGCTTGAAACTTTGGTTCTTTCTTTTTTTTTTTTTGTCATGGTTGCTACTGTTGCATTGTCTCCTGCTCTTTTCTCCCGTTTTATCACCCAAGGTCCTTTTTCATTTATTTTGTTTTTCTCTCTTTTTCTAGCTTGTTCCCCCCCTTCTTTTCTTTGTTCCCCCTTCTCTTCTCTTTTTTTTCCCCTTTTTCTCTCTTTTTCTTCTTTTTTTATTTTATCTTCTTTATATAATAGGTGCTGAAGGGAGCACTTCACATTTGCTGTTTCCTCATCATCCATTTCTTCTTTTCTGTGTGTATTGATTTTGGACACCTACACTCTCCCCTTTCCTTTACATCTTTCTAACCTCCATCATCTACTGTTTCTCTTACATTCTACCTCCCTTTCTTAGGCCCCCAAATTGTCTGACTTTTTATTTCTAGTAACTTTGTTCTGTTTTCTGTCTTTTATTCACTATTGATATTATTGTCTTTCTTTTCTCTTTCCTTTCTCTCATGAAAACACTGGCCTTTTAACTTACTATATTCCTCCCAATATTCAGTTGACTGTCTCATTATAGGTACTCTACTTACTGCTATAACTTTACACAACTTAAATAAGTCTAATATCTACTCTCCTAGATCTCACATTGTTGCACTGTTAACAATTATTACCAATACTACTTCATACATTTTCTTTTCTTACTTATTTTGCTTCCTCTGGCCCTAAACTTAGCCAGCAACAAGAAAATAGAGTAAGAAGAAAAAAGTGACAAAGATAAGATGTAACACTTCTGCACGAACAACACTAATTAATCCCCATGACTAGACAAAGAAGCTAAGGAACTGATTAAACCCAACAAGATAAAATGATGACCAGACAGCAACAAAAAACTACAAACCAAACCAATAATCAGGAAAACATGGCCAAATACAATGAACAAACTAAAAACAAGTAAGAGAGCAGAACATCGGAGAAGTAATTAAAGCAATCAAAACATATATTAGAGACCAGCTTAATGAAGTAAAGGAAAGATTAACAACATGAAGAAAACACTTGGAGAGAATAGAGAAGAAATTTCAGTCATACACAAAGAGATAACAGATATGATGATGATGAACACCACAGTTCAAGAAATCAAAAATACGCTCTCAGCAAATAGCAGCAGATTACAAGAGGCAGAGGAGAGAATCAGTGACATGGAAGACAGTATATGTGAAATCAAACAGATAGTAGAACTGATCGATAAAAATATAGAAAAAACCCAGCTGTGACTTAGGGACCTGAATGAAAATGCAAAACACACAAACATACATATCATAGGCATCCCAGAAGGAGAAGAGAAGGGAAAGGGCACAGAAGGGGTGTTGGAGGAAATAATGGCTGAAAACTCACAAAATCTACTGAGGGAGATGGATGGACATGTCCAGGAAGCACAACGCACTGCAAACACCATAAATCCCAACAGGCCTACCCCAGGATGTATACTTGTCAAATTACCCAATGTTCAAGACAAAGAGAAAATTCTAAAAGCAGCAAGAGAAAAGAAAGCCACTACATACAAGGGAGGCTCCATAATATTAACTGCTGATTTCTCATCTGAAACCATGGAGGCAAGAGGGCAGTGGTATGATAGACTCAAGGTACCAAAAGAAAAACATTTCTGACTACGAATACTCTACCCACCTAAACTAGCATTTAAAAATGATGGAGAGTTCAAAATATTCACAGATAAACAGTAATTAAAAGAGTATGCCAACAAGAACCCTACTCTTCAAGAAATACTAAAGGAGTTCTGCAGGAAGAAAGATAAAAACAGGAGAGGCAGAGTTGGAAGACAGTATAAGAGCAACAAAAAAGACAAAAAGAGAAGAAAAGCAAACAAACAAAACCGAAAAACACAAGTCCAAAGAAAATATGGCTAACATAAATAATTTCTTAAAAGTAATAACACTGAATGTCAATGGATTAAATTCACCTGTCAAGAGATCAGACTGGAAGACTGGATAAAGAAATATGACCCATCTATATGCTGTCCACAAGAAACACATCTTAGACCAAGGAATTCATGGAGGTTGAAAGTTAATGACTGTAAAACAATCTTATGAGCAAATAACCAAAAAAAGGCAGGAGTAGCTATATTAATATCAGACAAAATAGACTTTAAATGTGAAACAATTGTGAGAGACTAAGATGGATACTACATATTAGTGAAAGGGACAATCTGTCAAGAAGATTGAACAATCATAAATATTTATGTTCCTAACAAGGGCACCTCTAAATACATGAGGCAAACACTGGAAAAACTAAGTAAAAGAATAGATGCCTCTACAATTATAGTGGGGGACTTTAATACACCACTATCAACTTTGGACAGAACATCTCAGAAGAGAATCAATAAAGAAACAAAAACTTTGAACAGTATATTAGAGGAGCTAGACCTAATAGACATATACAAATCACTACACATGAATACAGCAGGATATACATTTTTCTCAAGTGCACATGGATCATTTTCCAAGATAAACCATATGTTAGGGCACAAAGAAAGGCTCAAGAAATTCAGAAAGATCAAAATCATACAAAATAATTTCTCTGACCACAGTGGCGCAAAGCTGGAAATCTACAAGGGCCAAGGGCCCAGTTTTTACACCAAGATATGGAAATTAAACAGTAGACTGTTAGAAAAACAGTCAAAGAGGAAATCTCAAAAGAAATTAATAACTACCTTGAAACTAATGAAAATGATAACACAACATACCAAAACATACGGGATGCAGCAAAAGCAGTACTGAGCGGGAAATTTATAGCCATAAATTCATACATCCAAAAAGAAGAGCCAAAATTGAAGAACTAACTGCACATTTGGAGGAATTAGTAAAAAAAAAAAAAAAAAAAAAAAAAAGTAATCCAACAGGAAGAAGAAAGAAAGAACAAAGATAAGAGCAGAACTAAATGAAATAGAAAATAAGAAAGCACTTGAAAAGATAAATAAAACCAAGAGCTGGGTTCTTTGAGAAGATCAATAAAATTGACAAACCCTTAGGTAGACTAACGAAGAAAAAAAGAGAGAAGATGCAAATATACAAAATAAGAAATGAGAAAGGAGATATCACCACTGACCCCACAGAAATAAAGACTAACATAAGAGCATACTTTGAAAAACTATATTCCAAAAAAAATGACAATTCAGAGGAAATGGACAAATTCCTAGAAACACATAAGCAGCCTATATTGATGAAAGAAGAAATTGATGATCTCAACAAACCAATCACAAGTAAAGAGATAGAATCAGTCATTAAAAACCTACCAATTAAGAAGAGCCCCGGGCAAGACGGCTTCACAGGTGAATTCTACAAAACATTCCAGAAAGAACTAACACCAATCCTGCTGAAACTCTTCCAAAAAATCAAAACAGAAGGAACATTACCAACCTCATTCTATGATGCCAACATTACCCTAGTACCAAAGCCAAAGACACCACAAGAAAGGAACAATATAGACCAATTTCTCTAATGAACCTAGACATAAAAATCCTCAACAAAATACTTGCTAGCTGTATTCAACAACACATTAAGCGAATTATTCACCATAACCCAGTGGGATTCATCCCGGGTATGCAAGGATGGTTCAACATAAGAAAATCAATCAATGTAATACACCATATAAACAGAGTGAAGGAAAAAAATCACGTGATTATATCTATAGATGCATAAAAAGCATTTGACAAAATACACACCCTTTCCTCATTAAAAAAAAAACTGCAAAAGATCGGAATACAAGGAAATTTTCTGAACATGATAAAGAGCATATATGAAAAACCTACAGTCAACATCGTTTACAATGGTGAAATCCTAAAATCTTTCCCTCTAAGATCAGGAACAAGACAAGGATGCCCACTCTCACCTCTTCTATTTAACATTGTCTTAGAAGTACCTGCTTGAGCACTGAGGCAAGAACTAGATATAAAAGGCATTCAAATTGGAAAGGAAGAGGTCAAAATTTCATTATTTGCAGATGACATGATTCTATACATAGAAAACGCTGAGAGGTCTACAACAAAGCTTCCAGAACTCATAAATGAGTTTAGTAAAGTTGCAGGTTATACGATCAAAGCAAAAAATCAGTAGCATTTTTGTACACCAATAATGAGCAAGCTCAGGAGGAAATCAAGAAACAAATACCATTTACAATAGTAAATAAAAAATCAAATACCTAGGAATAAATTTACTGAAGATGTAAAATACGTACACACAGAGAACTACACAACACTGTTCAAGGAAATCAAAGAAGACCTAAATAAATGGAAGAATATTCCCTGTTCATGGATAGGAAGACTAAATATTATTAAGATGTCTCTCCTACCAAAACTGATCTACACATTCAACACAATCACAATAAAAATCAACACAGCATTCTTTAATGAACTAGAAAAACTAGCTATGAAATTTATTTGTAAAGGAAAGAGGCCCCGAATAGCCAAAGACATACTGAAAAAGAAAAATGAAAGTGGAGGAAACATACTACCTGACTTCAAAACATACTACGAAGCTACAGTAGTGAAAACAGTATGGTACTGGCACAAGGATAGATACACTGACAAATGGAACCAAATTGAGAGTTCTGATATAAATCCTCCTATATACAGTCAAACAATATTCGATAAGGCCACCAAACCCTCTCAACTGGGAGAGAATGGCCTCCTCAACAAGTGGTGCCTCAGTGGCAGACTTGGCCTAGTGGTTAGGGTGTCCATCTAACCCAAGGGAGGTCCACGGTTCAAACCCCGGGCTTCCTTGACCATGTGGAGGTGGCCCATGCTGGCCCATGTGCAGTGCTGATGTGCACAAGGAGTGCCGTGCCACGCAGGGGTGCCCCCTGCGTAGGGGAACCCACGCGCAAGGAGTGTGCTCCATAAGGAGAGCCGCCCAGCACGAAAGAAAGTGCAGCCTCCCCACGAATGGCACCACACACACACAGAGCTGACACACAAGATGACGCAACAATGAGAAACACAGATTCCCCTGTAGGTGACAACAGAAGCAGATGAAAAAGACGCAGCAAATAGACACAGAGAACAGACAACTGGGGTGGAGGGTGGGAAAAGGAGAGAAACAAACAAACAAAAGGAAAAAAAAAAAGGTGCCTGGGGAACTGGATATCCATTTGTAAAAGAATGAAAGAGGATTACCAACTCACACCTTATACAAAAATCAACTCGAGATGGATCAAAGACCTAAAAATAAGAGCTAAGCCCATAAAGACTTTGGAAAGCAATTTGGAAACTATCTACAGGACCTTGTATTAGGAAATGGCTTCATGAACTTCACACCCAAAGACATGTTAAATGACACCAAAAATGTATAGGGGCCGATAGGCTAAAATGTAAATCATAAGGTAAAACATAAGATAACTAAAAATTTAGAAAATTGTATAGTCTAAAATATAAACCACAATGTAAACACAAATGTTACCTTGTTTGAAAGCTATTGTCTCAATTACTGTACATCAGTTTCAGTAAATATATTATAAATATGTAAAAAGATTATTGCTGTGGAAGAGAAAAGGGTTTTATGTTGGATATGTGGGAGTACCGTATATTGTATATACAAATTACTGTGATCTAAAACTTTTGTGAAAACAAGCTTAATAATTAGGAAAAAAAAAGAATGGACATAGACACTGAGGAAAAGACGGAAGAAGTTGCCTTGTCAATTTGCATACAGGGCAACACTTATTGCAGTGATGGAAGGCAAAACATCAAAAACAAAGCTTTTGCATTTTTAAATTTTTTGATACCCAAATTAATTTTTACCTTAATTTTTCTAAATTAATATGTATTCTATATCTAACCTTTAAACCCATTACAATATTCCATTTTACTATTAATGGAACCTGGCAATATATTGGACTTCATTTTTGAATAAGTTTTGGATCACAGAGAGTTTCAACATGGCAGGGGAGGAATACTGGTGTGGGATGTTATTGACAGGGGACACATGGTTGGCAGGGAGTTCTCTGAGGTACATATCCACGGTACATAAAAATATTTGGATATTTTCATAGTGGTTATAATTAAAAACAAGTGAGGGAGTGCTATGTTCTTAGCCAGGGGAGCTCTATCACATTCCCTAAAGGAACAGCAACAATCCCCCAAGTGCAACAGCAAAGACCAAAAAAGAAGGAAGGTCCAACAATGAGCCCTTGATACTAATGACTATGTTTGTCAGCCTGTGCACCTGAAATAAGAACAAGGCCTAGAGCTGCAGGGTACCTAAGAGTTACCTCTTGAGAACCTCCATGTTGCTCAAATGTGGCCAGTCCCGAAGCCAAACTCAGCATGTAAATGCATTGCCTTCCCCCCAGCGTGGGCCATGACTCCTGGGGATGAGCCTCCCTGGTGCCAAGGGATTACTATCAAGTACCAGCTGATGATGTAACTAGAAAATGACCTTGAATAAAAGGGTCAACTCAGACCAGCAGAATATCTCAGTCTACATATAATACCAGGAGTTAAAAATGCTTTTTGACCTGAATAAAAGGGGGAAATGGAAAGGACAAATGTGTTTATATGGCTGAGTCTCCATAAGCTGGGAGGTTATCAGAGGAGTCGCCCTTATGCACACCTCAGCGGAGTCCCACAAAGTAGATACAACCCCAGGTACTGGTTCTTCTGAGGGCTACAGAGATCCACAGGTTCTATGGTCATGGCAGATGGAGTTCAGTGCCATGTCAGTTGGCCCTACTTTGGAGTTTGTGTTTCTGTGTGATGGAGCTGGACTCAGATGTGATCTTTGTCCACAAGCCTCTCCTGTTACTTTTACCAGACCTGTAGTTGGCACTGGGGTTTAGTGTATACCCAGGGGACCTGAATCTCTGGTCAGACCATGTGATAGCCAGGTCCTAAGCCTCAACAGACTTGCAACTGCTACACTCTGGTTTATTGGACTTACCCACTCAGCTAACAGGGAGGTGAAGAAGGTCATCCACCACACCAGGGAGCCAAGAGTGCCTACAACTGAAAGCAGGAGAATTGCATTCAGCAACCATGTGGAATCTATGCCCCCTCTTGATACAGATGTGGACACAACCATTCCAAGGTACACATAATGGAGGAATAGAGTATGGATTAGCATGGTCTTACTGATATTCTATACATAAACTATTGTGATTAGTAATCGAAGAAAATGTGGCATTGGTGTGGAGAAAGTAGCAATGGTGGCTGCTGGGGATAGGGAGTGGGAGGAAGAGATGTGATGTGGGGGCATTTTCGGGACTTGGAGTTGTCCTGGGTGGTGCTGCGGAGACAGTTACCAGACACTGTATGTCCTCCCATGGCCCAATGGGTGGACTGTGGGAGAGTGTGGGCTATGGTGTGGACCGTTCACCATGAGGTGCAGCGGTACTCAGAGATGTGTTCACCAAGTGCAGTGAATGTCTCATGATGATGGAAGAGGTTGTTATGGGAGGAGGAGTGGAGTGAGGGGGTGGGGGGTATAAGGGGACCTCATATTTTTTAATATAACATTAAAAAAAGAAAGACAAAAAAAAGAGAAAACAACAAAACACAGATTCCTGGTGCCACTGATAAGGATAGAAGCAGTCACAGAAGAACACAGTGAATGGACACAGAGAGCAGACAACTGGGGGGAGGGGAAAGGGAGAGGGAGAAATACAACATTAATCTTAAAATAAATAAATAAAGTTAACAGAACGTCAGAAAGCTGTAGGACAGTTAACATTCAAGCTAAATGCTGACGGGAGAAGAAAGAATGGTTCACAATAAATATGGGCTAAAACAGACTGAACACTACCCAACCTTGTGACACACAGATCCGAGAAGCTAAGAAAATCACACCCTGACACATCATTAAAAAAAACAGCTGATAATCAAAGATGAAAAATTCTGAAAGGAACCTAAGAAAAATGACACATTATAGGAGAATAACAATTTGAAGGCCTGTCATTTTTCCTCAGATCCAGTAAGAGGCCAGAAGAGGGTAAAACAGGATCTTTAAAGTGCTGAAATAAAAAAATACCAACCCAGAATACTACATACAGCAAAATCTGTTCAAGGATTGAAGACAAAAAAGAAGACAGATGAAGAGGACAGAGAAATCTAAATTCATCACTTGACAAGTTGCTCTGTAAAGATGTGAAAGCAACATCTTCAGATAGAAGAGAAATAATTGTAAGAGGAAAACTTTGAACTTCATGACCAGAGATGGTGAGTATCTGGGTATATATGACAACCTATTTCACAATTGTTAATTTTTTTTATTAAATAGTTTTTCTTAAAGATACATAGATGACAAGAAATGTTACATTAAAAAATATAAGAGGTTCCCACACACCCCACAACCCACCCTCCCAACTCCTCCCACATCAATAACCTCTTTCATCATTGGGGCACATTCATTGCATTGGGTGAATACATTTTGGAGCACTGCTGTACTGCATGGATTATAGTTCACATTGAAGTTTACACTCTTCCTCAGTACATTCAGTGAGTTATGCAGGGTATATAATGTCCAGCATCTGTCCCAGCAATATCATTTAGGATAACTCCAAGTCCCCAAAATGCCCCCACATCAAATCACTTCTTTCCTCTCCCTGTTCTCATCAAGTACCGTGGCCACTTTCTCCAGATCAATGCTATGGTTTCTTCCATTACTAGTCACAATAGTTCTAAGGTAGAATACCAGTAAGTCCACTCTAATCCATATTTAATCCTCCCTCTTGTTGGACCCTGGGTTGGTGATGTCCACTCCACCACTGTATTGAGAGGGGGCTTAGATTCCACATGGTTGATGGATGCGGTTCTCTTGTTTGGAGCTGTAGGCACTCTTGGTTCCCTTGTGTGTTGCTTGACCATCTTCACCGTCCTGTCAGCCAACCTGTGCAAGTCCAACAACCTGTGCAAGTCCAACAAACTGGAGAGTAGGAGCTGCAACTCTGCTCAGGGCCTGAGTGGAACATGGCCAGTCCAGAGATTGAAGTCTCCAGGGTCTACACCAACCCCAGCACTAACCACTTCAGTAAAAGTGACAGAAGAGGCTTATGTAGAAAGTTCACATCTGAATCCAATGCCATCACACTCAGGAACACAAATTCAATATACAAATGAATAATGAGCAGAAATCGGATGATTTTGGGGGTAGATGGCCATACTGCAGGTACAGGAAATGCATATGACAATTATAACCAAGAGTAGGGTTTAAATACCCTATATAACTGTGAGGCATCTACGTTTTACTTGAATTGTTAAAGCATTAACTGATTAGTATGTGAGAACTTATACCCAGAGCACCCACTGAAAACAATTCCAAACAAAGTAAAAAACTGGAGAACCAGATCAGCCTTTATCTAGGAGATATGATTAAGCAGCTAAAAGAGTGGCACAGAGGGTTTTTATGTGAACAAAAATATTCATTTCTCTTGGCTAGAGCATGCCATTGGTTTTGTTTTCTAGGGCTTTTTTTTTTGTACAGTCACAGAACTTTATTTCTAAATCAGACAGTAAGTACTCAAAGGTTAAAGTTTATAAAAAAAAAAAAAAGAGAGAACATAAATACCTATATTGACAATGTCCTAATTCTAGTGCCCAAGAGGAATTCTAACCAATGCGAAAACAAGTGATGTCCCTGAACTAGAAACAACTTCGAGAGTTTTTGGTTGGGGTTGTCACTGGTGTCCCGGTTTCTTGGAAGAACCTACCTATGACTTTCCATTTCATGGCCCCCTACTTTGAATTCTCAGGCATTCCTAATCCTAGGGATATAGTCGCTGGGCAAGCTTTGCTCCTCCCAAGGGCCAAAGACCTATCAGGACAATGAAAGAAGGGCTCTGATGGCTTGGGAATACAGAATCTGCATTCAGGCCTCTGACGGTCAGGGGAGGCCTGGCCTCCCTCCTGTCCAGACCCAGGCCTTAAGAGAAAACTCCCTAACAAAGCACAGAAAGCAGCTCCACCTAGAACTCCAGGATCTCTCTGAACCATGCACCATAGAAAATGCTGTCAGGAGCTCAGACTTCATTCCAGGTTTGCTGCCCCTGAGAAGGAGAGAGGTCCAGCCCTGTCTGTCTCCCAGCTGCTCCACAGGTACACAAAGAATGTGAGTGAGGATGGGCATCTTCCTATCTCCTCAGCCTCCATGAAAACCCCAAGAATGATCCAGATCAATCAGGCCTCCAGTCACCACAGAGCAGAAAAAAGTTAAGGGATGGCTCACCCACATCTGACAGTTCCAGGCACCATTAACATTTAACATAATATTCCTCTGCTGTCACACAGGTGAGGGGCCCACCTGAGGCTGCCATCATGCGTGTGTGCGCAAGCACACCCCAGCTAGGGTACTGAGTCACTGCTGAGGATCTAGACCCAGGAAAAGGAAGCAGTGCTCTGGACGATTCAACAGTTCCCCGGGTGGAAAGACTGAAGCATCCCTGCATGCAGCACCTCACAACCTTCCTGTACTTTCCCTGGCCTGCTCCTGGACTGCTCCTCCACCAACTGCCCCTGCAGCATCCCACAATAATTCACAGCTAAGGATATGGGAAGGACTCCCCAGGCCCAGGGCTCAGCCTGGGATCCACTGCAGTGGCCACCTAGGTGGGTCCTTTGCCTCAGAAGAAATGCTGCTCAGCAGACCCGTCCTCTCCTCACTGTCCCAGCCCCACCTGACATGCTGGCACACCCTCTCCCCTCAGCCTCTTTCACCTCGCTGAGCCCTGCTGCCACCCCATCGTCAGATACCAACCAGGCTGGGCTGTGTGCTAGGCCCTCTTCTGCCCTGGATCCCGGCTGCGATGGTTTGCTCGGTCGGTAGAGGTGGGGTCTGGCTGCGGACGAGGGGTCGGTCCCACTTGGGACGAGGGGTCGGTCCGGCAGCAGACGAGGGATCGGTCTCACAGGGGTTGCGCGGTTCGGCTGACGGGGTCGCCCGGGGAAGCCGGCGACGAAGGGGTCACCCGGGGAAGCAGGCAACTAACTGGGGACAAGGGAGGCCAGGCCCTTGTCGGGGGCTCTCAGGACTGGAGGGAGCACGGCAGAAGAACTACCGCGGAGACAAGGTAAACACGCAAGTCCATTTTATTGAGGGAGAGGCAACAATTTTATAGGGGCTGGGGAAGGCTGATTGGTCGAAGCCACGCCCTGTTCTGATTGGTTGCCGGAGAAAGGTCAGTGGGCGGTACTGGACGGGGGAGGGGTGGTGGTTAGGGATTGGCTGTCGCTGTTGCTGGGGGAAGTGGCAGGGTTTAGTGATTGGTGGCTGCTGTTGCTGGGGGAAGGGGCAGAGTTTAGGGATTGGTGGCTGCTGTTGCTGGGGTGGAGGGCAGACTTGAGTTTCCCGCCCACGCCTGGCTGTTGCTGCTGTCAGGGGGAGGGAAAAGGGCAGACTGGATTTTTCCGCCCACGCCTGGCTGTTGCTGTCGGGTGAGGGGAAAAGGGCAGACTGGATTTTTCCGCCCTGCGCCTGCGCAGGGAGAAAGAAGAAGAAGGGTGCCGCCCCACAGGCATCGTGTGGCGCCATCCGGGAGGAGGGGCGGCCGCGGAAGCATGGCTGCCGAGAAGGGGAGACCCGAGGGCACTCTGCGCCCATGCTGAGCTTCCTTCAGGGGTGGCGGTGAGTCCGACCAGCCACCCTATTATGGGGGCAGCAGCTTGGCCTGCCGCGGCTGCTCCCCCGCCAGGCCAGCAAACCACACTTCAGCCCGAGGGGTGACCGCACCCGGCCCCACAGGAGGTGGGAACTGTGAAAGAAGCCCAAAGCCTGCTCCTGCAGCTGCTACTGAGGGTCCCCCTCCTTCATGGTAAAACCCATTTCGGGGAGACCCCTGAATGGGGAGAGAGGAGTCCCTCTGCATCCCCGAGTCTCTGTGACAGCTGCAGCTGATACCGGTTCTGCCTTCCCCACAGCTCCCAGTACCTCCTCCCTCCCCAGGTATCCCTTCATATTCAGAATGAGGTCAGTGATCCTGGTGTGTGTGAACTCTCCTCACTCCTTCTCATGGGCACCCCTTCCACCACTGGGCCTGGGGACCATCACTCCATGGGCCTTACAGAGGTTGCTTCTGCAGCCACTTCTAGCCCCTCAACCAGCACACCTGCAGCCTTGGCTTCCCACCTTCCAAACTTGGGGGGGACTCTGAGGAATACCACATCCCTTCACCCCACTGCTCTGTGGGCCTCCTGCTGACTGCAGTGTGACTACCTTCCCATCTGACCAGACACTTCAGACATACCCAGTGGCATCACTGCCTCAGCCTGCACACACTTGGGTTCTGCAGCCCTACCCCGAAATGTAAACTCCCCTTTACCCCTAGAGCCACCCACCATCTCTATTTGGAGTTCCTGGTGGGCAGCCTCATGGAGCCATCAGCTCTAACCATTCTTTCCAGTTTGCAAACCTCACAGCTCCCAATTCAACCTCTCCTCATGGCTAGCCAACCCCGGGCAACACCACACAACTGTGTGGCACTTTGGGGGAATGATACACCTAAGTTCCACCTTGGGCAGCCATGCCAGGCTCCAGCTGGTCTTTGGGTCCACCCCCACTGTTCTCTCCTCTGACACAGTCAGTGCCTCTGGCTTTGCAGCCACCACCATGCCCTGTTGCTGTGTGACCAATTCAAGCCCAACATGAAGCAGCGATGCTCAACATTAGGCAGCACCACCCCAGTCGTCTCCAGGTTGGGGGCTTTAGGAGCACCGAAGAGTTTTGGGAACCAAGTGAAGGTCACAGATAGGAGCTCCAAAATTGAAGCACTCAGTGTAAGAGCAGAAAGGAGTGGGCCCCCCCACACCACGAATCACTGTGAGGTAAGCTGAGGCCTAAAGCCGTGAGAACCTGAAGCCGTGGGAACCTGGAGCCAGAGCACCCTGTGGCCAACATAGGGACCAGCACTCCTAAGAGTATCCCTGTGTTTGGAGGCACTGATGCCCCTACATGCTGCCCAATACCCAGGGCCGTGGAGGGTCCAGAACCTCTCAGAGCCCTGTTGCGTTTACATGAACGTCCATCCCAACCTTTATTCCCACCAAACCCACCAAGAGCAGCTTGGCCTTCAGGGTTCTCTCATAATGAGTCAGGGCTTTGCAGGAGACAGAACTGGTGGGCCCTCAGCCCATCCACTCCTCTCCGGGTGGGCTTCCACCATCTCAGGGTCTAAGAGGCAAATGTTGGCCTGAGGCAGCAGAACCTCAAGAAGCAGCCTTGTCCACTTTTCTGCAGGCTGGATCTGGGGTTGTTCAGTTTAAAAATGTTACATAAATAGACCCTTTTCTCTTCACTCCTAGAGCCAGCTGGAGCCCCAGAGACAAAGGTTTCCATTTCCTCTGTGTTTCCTGCAGTTTTGCTTCTCAAGTTGGGGGTTTGTGCTGTCATCTGGTAGGATCCCAGCAGTCAGATTACTCGGACAGGAGAGGAGCCCTCGGCCCGCCCCCTCCAGATGTGGAGCTGGCAGAACCCACTGCTGCCCATGGGTACCTCCTGCCTTTCCCATTTTCCTTGTCAGTCTTCCAGATCTTTTATAAATGAAACCTGGTTCTTTCACATAATTTTTCTATCCTCTGTAAATCAAGTATAGAGAAGCCATTGACTTGTAGAATTGGAGACAGATGAAGGAAGGATTAACTCTTTCAAGTTTCTGATGTCTCAGCTAATGGGTGGGGAAAGTAGCAAAACAGAAGAAATCTGAGTAGAAACCTGACCTATAAACATTAAAAATGTGTTTAGACTTTAAGGGATGGGAGCTCATGCTATAGTGGATCCAGGGAAAGGAAAGATGGGGTGCCCAGGGTAAAAGTGGTCTGGGGAAATGGATTGGTAGATGGGGAACCTGGGGTGAAGAGGGCCCTGGAGAGGGGGAGAGATAGGTGGAGGCCCAAGACAGTGGGCCCAGGGAAGGGGACTCGGACTGTGGAATGTGCTGGGTCATCACTACTACACACAATAAAACACATGGGATATATTAAGTGTTTTGAAGCTGGTGGTTATTTTTACTTTTAATTAAGTTTAGACAAATCACAGATCACCTAGAGAGTGTGAGCTTGGCATCCAGGCCACAGGACCAGAGTGAACAAGGGATGAAAAGTCACCTCTGCTCTGTAAACACTGAAATGCATATGTCTAAGATATGACATATTCCTAGAGATTTTATCTTAAAATAAGCATAGGACCCACTGAGTCCATCACTCTCCTTTCAGAGGAATAGGGATGGAAGGAGGATATTTGGGGAGGCGGACAAGTTAAAATTAGATTTTAATTATAAAACAAAGTCTAAAAATTAGGGATGTTTTCTTATCACCATTTTACAGATGAAGAATAGGCAAAAAGACCTCAAGTACTTTCCCTGAAATGACCACCAAGTGCATGTCAGGATCTAAGTATAGGGAAGCAGTCTGACTTCAGGCTAAACCACTGTGAATATGACTTCAGAAGTCAAAATTCCACCCAAGTTGGCCTGACCTCAAAGTCAATGACAAGTCTCAACTACATCCAAGTGCCACAAATGTGAGTCTGAAAGTGCCTGCCCTGCCAGGAGAGTCACTGTATACATGGTGGAAACAGCTGAGCACCAGGCACTGTCCTCCACTCTTTACACTCTATTAAATGGTGAGTGAGTGATGACTGTATATGTGCCCCTGTGTTAGGCCCAGGGCAGGGAGGGATGAATGAAACTTTATGGAAGTGATTGACAATCCAGCAAGAGATAAAGAATCAGCAAATACAACTTAAAGGGTCAGTGTTAGGGTAACAGAGCAGGTAAGAAAAATGTTGGAGTGGATGTGGTTCAAGCAGTTGAGCACCTGCTGCCCACATGGGATGTCCCAGGTTTAGTTCCTGGTGCCTCCTAAAAGCAAAAAAGCAAACAAATGAATAAATCAACTCAAAGGAGCCTATGTGGCTCAGTGGTTCGGGGCCAGCTTCCCACATACAAGGTCCCAGGTTCAACGCCCAGACCTGGTAACACAAGACAAAAAAAATTTTTTACCTAAGTCAGAAGAGACGAGACTGGAGCTGGGGATCAAAGGAGGAGAAGGAAGCAGCCAAGGTGTGAGAGGCTATTTCCACATCAAGGAAACAGTCAGTGACAAGTAGAGAAGGAAGACAGAGCATGAGTCACTGGGTAACCTCCAAGGTAGGTGGGCATAGCAAACAAACCCATTAAAAAGGGTACAGTATTTAGATAGACATTTCTTTAAAAAAGATACATAAATGGGAAATAATCATATGAAAACATGCTCAAGCCCATTAGCCATTAGGGAAAGGCACATCAAAAGCATGATGGGTTATCACTCCACACCATTCAAATGGAAATTATTTTTTAAACTGTAAACTAGCAAGTGCTGGTATCGATGCAGATAAACAGGAAACCTTATACACTGTTGGTTGGAATGTAAAATAATGCATTGGCTGTGGAAAACAGTTTTGCAGTTTCTCAAAAAGTTAAACTTAGAATTACCATATGACCTGGCAATCCCACTTCTGGACATATATCCAAAAGAAATGAAAGCAGAGATTCATACAGGTATTTGTATGCCAATCTTCAGAGCACAACAGACAAAAGGCAGAAGTCAAATAACCACCAGCAGATGAATGGATAAACAAAATGTGGTAAATATATACAATGGAACATGATTCAACTGTAAGAAACAATGAAACTCTGATGCATGTGACAACATGGATGAATCATGAAGACATTATGTTCAGTGAAATAAGCCAAACACAAAAGGACAAATATTATATGATCTCACTGGTATAAACTAATTATAATAATCAAACTCATAGATTTACAATCTAGAATATAAGTTACCAAGGGATAGAACAGTGGTAGAGAATGGAAAGCTGATGCTTAAATTGTGCATAATTTCTATTTAGGTTGACTGTAAATCTTTGGGAATGGATATTGGTGATGGAAGGACCTTACTATGGAGCATGTTTGTGAATGTGGTTGAGGGAAGTAGTTTTAGGTTATATATGTTACTAGAAGGAAAGTTAGAACCCCAAACATGGGATTGTTTAACTACGTGAACACTGTTGTGGATAATGCACTGCAGTTAATAGTACAAATACGAGGTTGTTATTTCATGAATTATAACCTATGACACTACTACATGTTGTTAATAATAGGAAAGTATATGGAAAAATATACCTAATGTAAATGGACTATACTTACCAGTAATATCTTAATATTCTTTCATCAATCATAACCAAGGTAGCACACTAATGCAGAGTCAACAAGAAGGATACATGGGAACACAGTTTTTACATGAATTTTCTGTAAACATAAAACTTCCCTAATTTTAAAAAATTACAATAATTTAAGAAAGCATTATGCTAAGTGAAAGAATCTAGGCACACAATACCACATATTCTATGATTTCATTAATACAAAATGTAAAGATAAATTTATAGAGATGGAATTAGATTACAGGTTATGTAGGGCTGGGTATGGTAGAGGGATTGAGAGGTGACTGCTAAGGGTATGGGGTTTTTCTTCTTGGAATGATGAAATTGTTCTAAACTTGATTGTGGTGATGAATGCACAACTCTGTGATTATACTTAAGTCACTGTTGGCACACTTTGGATAGATTTATGGCATGTGACTGTATCTCAATAAAACTGCTTTAAAGACTCAGGCACACATTGTGGAGGTCCTTGTAGTACAGTATAATAACTCTGCATTTTACTGTAAGTTGGGAATGCATGGGGATTTCACTAAAGAGTGACAAGGGACTGAGACCTGCCTTAGGTTTGAACAGGATCATTCAGGTTGCTAGATAAAAATCGACCACAGTGGCAAGCATGTCAAAGGCAGATCAGTTATGCAGCTATCACAGTAGTCCAGGCGAGCGATATGGTGGATGAGACAGAACAGCAACAGTTAGGGAAACCAGGTGGTCAGGTTTTGCACATATTTGAAGTGTTGATGCTGGATTGATGTGGGGTAAGAAAATGACAAAATCCCAAAATCCAAAAGATAGAGGAATGAACAAACAGGAGGAATGCAACTATGGACTAAATTAGACTGTTATTATTCTAATAATGGAAGAACTTGTAACATTGATAGACAGTGGACACAAGAGGTTCTGAGGGGAGGGAGAGGGAAGAAGAGGAGTTAACATGGGGCATTTTTGAAACACTGGAATAATTTGGCATGATACTGCAATAACAGATACAACTCATACATTTTCTCAAAACTTATAAAAATGTGCTGTGCAAAGTGTAAAACATAATGTAAACTACAGACCATGCTTAGTAGCAATGCTTCAATATGTGGTCATCACGTGAAACAAATGGACCACACTAATGAAAGATATTCATGGGAAAAGGGTGTTAAAGGGAAGGAGTAGGATATATGGGAATTCCCCATATTTTGATGGAACATCAATGTCATCTAAAGCTCCTTTAAAAATAGAGAAAAAAAATTTTTTGCTTCAAATTATGACACTGAAGCAGAAGTATCAATGGAGTCATGCTAGGCAAGAGAAAGACTGGGGCATCATCAGAACTATTTCATAATTGAACACATGGAAAGATTCCAAAGGGACAGTACACTGACTGAGACCGTAAAAAAAAAAAAAAAACTGATACATTGGTCTTCACCAAACTTTAAACCACTGATCTGCAAAAGAACTATAAAGGCAAACTACCAACAGAATAATATTTGGAAATTTAACTATGACAAAGAAAGAACAGATACTTAGAATATCTGGAACAGGTATCTAGAATATTGGGACTGGATGTGGCTGAAGCAGTTGAGTGCCTGTTTCTCACAAGGGAGGTTCTGGGTTCAGTTTCAAATACCTGCTAAAATAAACAAAAACAAGCAAACAAAGGAAAAAACATGGCTTAGTGGTAGAGTACTAGCTTCCCACTTACAAGGTCCTGGGTTCAATCCCTTGCCCTAGTACCATATACACACAAAAAACAATATAGATATCTAGAATAAATTAAAAGAATTTCAAATTTCTCAAAATTCAACAATGAGAAAACAATTCTGTTAGAAAATGGGCAATACTTATGAATAAACTTTTCACCATAGTAGATATATGGATGGGAAATAAGTACATGAAGAGATGCTTGATATAATTAGCTATTAGAGACATGTAACCTACACCATTATCACACATAACTACACACTATTAAAGCAACTAAAATAAAAAGTGACAACACCAAATGCTGGTGAAATTACAGAGAAACTGAATCTCTCATACATTGCTTAAGGGAATGTAAAATGGTACAGTCACTCTGAAACTAGTTAGCCTGGAAGCGGCTGTGGCTCAGTCAGTTGGGCTCCCATCTACCATATGGGAGGCCCTGGGTTTGCATCCCGGGGCCTCCTTGTGAAGGCAGGCTTGCCCACATGCTGTGGAGAGCCTCCAGCCCAGGCATTGCGGAGTGCCACCGAGCCCGCAAGCGCAGCTGAGTGCCAACTCAGAAAGGTGACACAACAAAATAAAAGGGAGACAAGCAAAAACACAGAAGTGCATGCAGTGAATGGACACAGAATAGACAAGAAGCAAGCCACAAGGGGGGGGGGAGGGAAATAAAATAAAAATAAATACAGACACAGAAGAACGTACAGCGAATGGACACAGAGAGCAGACAGCAAGCAAAATGCCACAAAGTGGGGGAGGGGGTAAAAAAAAGCCAAACTGGTTAGCAGTTTCTTATAAAACTAAATATATACTTATCATACAGCCCAGCAAGTGCACTTCTGCACATTAATCACATAGAAATGAAAACTTATGCCGAAACTAAAACATCAGTTTTTTCTTTTTAAAAGATTTAATCAAACAGATAAACCTCTAGGCTAACCAAACATAAAATAAAGAAGATACAAATTACCAATACCAGGAATGGAAGAGGGATCACTATTACTGGTTCGAGAGACATTAAAAGGATAACTCAAACAAGACTATGAACATCCCTACGTCCAATAAGTTTATAACTTAGATGTAATGGCTCAAAATTCCTTGAGAGATGCAAACTATCAAAACTCACACAAGAACAGATATATAATCAGAATAGTCCTAGAGCCATTAAAAATTTGAATCAATAATTAATAACATTCCAAAAAAAAAAGGACCAGGTTCAGACACTGGCAAATTCTACCAAACATTTAAGGAAAAATGAAACCAATTCTCCACAATCTCTTTCAGAAAACAAAGCAGAGGTGACATTTCCTAACTCACTCTATGAGGACAACATTAGCCTAATGGCAAAACCAGATAACGATATTAAAGGAATGGAAAACACATACCAATATTTCTCATGAATATAAAACCAAAACTTTGTCACTGTTTAGGGGACTCGTGGAAGGAAAATTCATGTAACAGGACATATTCAAATGCCTGTCTTGACCCCTTCAGAATCTTTATTATTATTGTATATTTTGTGGGAAAAACACACACCCATTTTAAGAAAAATCAACTGTTGATAAAGCTACACAATGAAAGGTAAGCCTGCCTCTCATCTAGCCCCTACTCCCTCAGCTCTTCCCCCTCCCAGACACCCACCTACCAATTTCTCTCACCTCCTTGCTGGACAGGCCCACCGGGCACAAAAATAAGTGCCTGTGTCTGATTTTACAGCCTATTTTTTACACGATTTTTTTTTAACTTAAATTTTTAAGTTATTCGGTCATTAAGTCAACCTTTCTTAAAGAAATTTCCATAACAGACCTAATAGTGTGACCATATGATATAAAGTCACATCAGGATACTCAGTGAGGGGGTGGGGCATGAAAAGGTAGGACAACAGACATAAACCAGGACTGCCCTGGACAAGTGGGAACACACTATGTTAATAAAGAAGGGTCAGTTCCACCCCCCAGTGCACAGGACTAACACCTACCACAAACATCCCCAGGCTGCAGAGCTCAAGGCGGCCTGGCACCTGAGGAGCCACAGCCATCACCAAAGGCCTGGCTGCTGAAGCCTGGATGCCAACTGCCAAGGCCTGCAGCCTGCAGCTGAGCATCATGGGAGGAGGCAGGGCAGCTTCCAGGGCCACCCACCAACTGCCAAGGCCTGCAGCCTGGAGCTGAGCATCATGGGAGGGGGGGTGGCTTCCAGGGCCACCCACCAACTGCCAAGGCCTGCAGCCTGGAGCTGAGCATCATGGGAGGAGGCAGGGCAGCTTCCAGGGCCACCACCAACTGCCAAGGCCTGCAGCCTGGAGCTGAGCATCATGGGAGAAGGCAGGGCAGCTTCCAGGGCCACCCACCAACTGCCAAGGCCTGCAGCCTGGAGCTGAGCATCATGGGAGGAGGCAGGGCAGCTTCCAGGGCCACCCACCAACTGCCAAGGCCTGCAGCCTGGAGCTGAGCATCCTGGGAAGGGGGGCAGCTTTCAGGCCCACCCACATGCAGGCCCACCCCACCACAGGGCCCAGCCAGGGCCTAGGGACTGGGTTGGCCCCGCCCACCTCCTGGTTCAGGCACTCCAGGTTGCAGACACTGGACCATCTGTACCATTCCTCACATTTTTAGTTTTTTTTCCCAACTCCTTAACATTCTCTACTTAATGTGTTATCAGCTCTTTTGGCATTTCACCTTCTCTTTCTACTTAAGCATTATCTTGTCACCCTATTTCTTAGAGATTACATTTCAGGTTGAAGTATTTTTTGAATTTTATTTTCTTATTTCTTCTCATTCATTTTCTGCATTTTTTATAAAATTTATATCTTGTCATATATTGGGTATTTTCTTAATGCCTTTTATCTAATTTTCAGAAAGTACATTTCAGCACATAATGTAGATCACCATTTGTTGTGAATTTCTCTGCCCTCACTCCTCCCTATTATTACCTTGGTACTTGAAAATAAAATAATGTGGATTTTTTTGTTAGTATTCATATAGTTTAAAAAAGTATATAGACAGAAATGAAATTGAAAACAGCTTTCCCAACAATATCGATCTGTTTCTCTCTCTACATTTTTCATGAAATGTTTTCAAGTAAGAAATCTTTCTTGCTGACATTTCTGGATTCTGTACTTCTACCACTCTTAAAACTGGGTCTTCACTCTCATTACTTCTATTGAACCTTTTGTTCCCTATTTTCTTCTTCCATCTGGCTACCAAATATTCCTGTTATATGTACTCCTCTACTGAAGAGAAAAATTACCACACTGCCAAAATCTAATCATTCCCTATAAATGTCTATATATTCTCAAAACCAGTTATCCATAAATGTCTATATATTTTAAAAATCAATTATCTATGTTATTTGAATAACTTATGCTGTATTTGTGAATTACCTTAATTTTTTATATTTATATTTATTGTATCCCTACAATCATTAGATTTTAGTTTCTCTTATTTTATAATGACTAAAGAGTTATCAGCTTTCTATGTTTTATATCAATCTATTTTTATACAGATTTGGTGTTAGCAATCATAGTTCATATTCAGCAAATTCTTTAAAATTTCTATTGCTTTTGATTCACAATCACAGAGGTTCAGAGTCATTTATATTTGGACTACAATATTACCACCATATGGCATAATACATATCATCAGGCACACATACCAGCACCCCCCAAAGTAATCTTTATAGTTCCCATGATCCCCAAGGATTGTGCTTAATATGTGCCCTTGCTCCATTAAAAGTACTATTTTATAAATAACCTCTAAAAGAAAAATTCATTTAATTGGTTTCACTGAATTTTTAAAATTTAAGAACACATCAAAATATTTCAGGTATTGTCTACCATTATCTTATTACTAAAATTTGAACATATGGATATTAGTAAGAATTAAGTTCTTCAAAACCATAAAAATGGAGGTATCCTACAATTAACTCACATTACAGGATTTCAGAAATGCACTTGCAGGATGCCAACAATGTGGGGACTTTCTGCTGCTGACTAATTCATTTGTGGAAGTCATTCTACTGTGTTCACAGCTGCATCTAAAAAACCCACAGCTAACATCATACTCAATAGTGAAATACTGAAAATCTCTCCCATCAGGTCACAAACAAGGTAAGTTAGCTCACTTTCATCACTGCTTTTTAACACTGGACCTGAAGTTCTTGCCAAGCAAATGGGTAAGAAAAAGAAATAAAGTCATTCAAATTGGAATGGAAGAAGTAAAGCTTTCCTTACACACTGCCGACATAAGCTTTTAAATACATAATTTCAAAAGATTCAACATAACTAATGCAATATAGACTTTAAGCAAACTTGGATTGTATGAGATACACACAAAAAAGTCATTTTGTTTATATAGTACAGCAAAAAAAAAATCTGAAATGGACTTTTTTTCAAAGTCCATTCAATAAGCAGGCTAACAAATAAAATACCTAAGAATGAATGTAATGAAAGGATAGAAACACTGAAACACTAGCAAACACTCTTGATGAAACTGAAGAAGACCTAAACATATAGCAAGACATCCATTATTCAAGGATGATAAGACTGCATTGTTCTACTATCAGTACTACCCACAAGGAACTACAGACTCAAAATAGTTATAAAAATCACAGCAGGGTGCAGAGGTGGCTCAAGTGATTAGGCACCTGCCTACTATGTGGTAGGCCCAGGTTTGGTTCCTAAAAAAAGATAGATGAGCAAACAATGCCAGGGGAATAAATCAGTCTTAAAAAAAAAAAAAGTCCCAGCAGCCATTTTTTTTTTACAAAAATGGAAAAACCAATTCTCAAATTTAAATGGCATCAGTAAGGGACTTGAATTGACAAAACAATCACCTTTCTCCTTTGTGAGACTGGGAAAGATTAATTTATAATAGAGGGCTTTCACTGAGATGTAGCTTAGGTAGGAATTTGTGGGATCCTCAGGGATATTGGGGTTCACAGAAATTTGGGTTGTAATTCTCCCTGTTAATAGAGGGTCACTATTTTCTGGAAGTCTCCTGGGGACTCAGAGGCAAGGATGTGGAATATCTCTGACAGCAGTGCCATTTTTCTCTTTTGGGGAATTTTCATTCAGGCTGGGTGCAGCCTTGGGTTCTCAGAAGGAAGTAGAGGTCTCTGAAAGAACAAATAGTTGACCATCTTCCCTCCCTTATATACCCTAAATCATAGGATCTGCAGTGAGTTAAACATAAGCAAGGGTATGACACTTCAATCAACATCACTAGTGACCAGTAAAATTCATAAGAAAACTAGAAATTCTCTGTTGGAGAAAAACCGGCTAGGACACGGAGACTGACAGACCACAGGCAGAATATGTATTTATTGAGAAGCTCTCCCAATGGAGGGGTCTGAAGAACAGGCTTCAGTCCCCCCACCAGCATGGTCCGGGTCTGAAGAGAGACTTCAGCCAACTCCTGGAAGGAGGGTGGGGACTTGAATTTATACTGAACTTTCCTAAGCAGGGAAATGAGTTAGTGGGAGGGAGTTGAGGGTATGAGTGAATTACTGGGAGGGGGTTGAGGGAGTTTATGGCTTCTTGGGATGCTGCAGGAAATGTTTCTTTTCATCTGTAGGGATTAAAGGATATGTAAATAGCGAAGGTTTCCATCTCAGTTTTCCTCTGATATGCAGGTACAGGTAGTAAAGATCTCCATTTCCCTCTATGCCTGACCCTATGAGGTTTCTTGTTTAACCTGTGGGAAAGTGCCTGCCATGCCCTCAGACACAGGAGAGGGGGTTTGCCTTTTCCCAGTGCATATCAGGGGAAACTGAGATACAGCTTGTTAATTATTGCAAACCTCTCACAGTCTCACTGCTATATCTTTTGGAATGGACACGATCTAGGTGAGGAAAGACTTAAATAGCAAGGTTCACTCTCCAGGCTGCTGAGAGAGTTGTTCGGGTCTTTACTCAGGGAGACAACTGTTGTTGATCACCTCCAGAGAAGTTCTCATATCACTGATTGTACTTTTCAACCCAGAATTTCTATTCCTGTTGATTTTATACTTTCTAGCTCTTTACTGATATTCTCTGTTTCGTGAGACATCATTCTCATGTTTTCCTTTTACTCATTGAGCAGATTAAAAATTGGTAATTTAGATACTAGTCTGGGAAAATGGCACTGATGTAGATGGGTACTGCTCAGTTCTTCTGCAAAAAATGGCAGCGAGGGGGCAGGGGCCTCATCTGAGTGAGCTGTCTTGGAATCCACACAGCAGGAGGCTGCAGGCCTGCAGGCATCATTCAGCAGGCAGTTGCACAGAGAGATAAAGAGCCCAAGTAAAACCAAGTAGATGATCCCTGTGGCTAGAAAAGCCTGGGTAAATCCTACTCTCAAGGCAAATAACCTCTGTGGAACCCCTGGCTCACAAAGGCCAGCTGAGTGAGAGGGAAAAATTCCCTAGAGGAAGGGGGGTTTGGCTAAGTGTGGGGAGTGGTTTCCTTTCTGTGGGTTTGGGCACCTGAGCCCCCTTTCAATCTTGGGGTAGATACCAGCCACACTGAGGTGGCCCTGGGGCGAGGGGAGAGGGACTCTGATCAGGCAGGCTGCCACACCCAGCTGCACTGGGAGAGAGGAACTTGGTCAAGGAGGGGTGGAGACAGGCTCCTAACTACTAGCCTGACCCCTGAGAACTGTTTTAGAAGTCCAACTGCCTAAGGGAAATGGGGGTAGGAAGAGCCAGATAAGCTTTCAGGGGCCTATTTAGCCTATAGACCTGCTGTAGCTCAGTAGGGGAATTCCTGCTTTGCTTGAAGATCCCTAGTCTGAGCCCTGGTACCTCCTAAGGGATCCAGGGAGAGATAAGGCACACAGCCAGCACCTTAAGATAGGGAACTTACTGACTGAGTTTCTATTGTTTTCTTCTGTGGTATACTGGATATATTTTTTTCCTTTTTCCTTTATTTTACTCACTAAAACTGCATACATCACCTGCAGAGGGCAGGTTGCCAGGTGACTGATGAGCACCAGCAGCCTGAGAAGGCCTCCAGGGGCCTAAGAGTGAAGGCTGCTCTCCCTAGATTGTTTGTTACTGTGCTGTTTCTTGTTTATTCTTTTCCCTTTGTTTGAATTTTTTTTCTTTTACTTATTTTTCCAAGTTACTTTATTTCTCTTCTTTCCTTCATTTTTCCATCTTCTGACTTCTGTAGCTTTTCTTCCATTCCACGACTTCTTGTTTGGCCTTCATTTTTTTTCTTTTTCTTTCTCTCTTTATTTTCCTTCTATTCTCTTCTCATCTCTTCAGCCTTTTAACTCACTCTACTTCTTTGCTATTTTGTTCCTTTATTTTTTCCTACGCATCTGTCCAGACTTTTAATTTGTTGTTTGTTTCTTTTTTTAAAAATTTATTGAAATATATCACTCATACATAAACATACATAAATAAGTGTATAATAGTTGTGAACTTACAAAACAAACATATATAACATCTTACCCTACCACCAATAACTTGCACTGTTTTTAAACCTTTTGAACTAATGATTAAAGAGCATTGTCAAAATATTACTATTATTTTCCCCTAACCAATCCGATTATCATCTTCGTATCATTTATATATGAACATACGTAAACAATTAAGTGTATAGTAAAAGTTGTGAACTTAAAGCAAACATGCATAACATCACACAGGGGTCTCACCCATCAACTCTCCACCAACACCTTGCATTGTCATGAGATGTTTGTTACAAATTATGAAAGAATATTGTCAAAACCTTACTACTAATCATAGTCCTTATCTTACATTTGGTGTTTTACCCCAACCCACCCTATTGTTTTTTAAATATATTTTTTGACAGAAGTTGTAAACTTATAAAACAATCATGCACATGTGCAGAATTCCCAAACACCCCGCCATCAACATACCACAATGTGGTGTGTGATTTGCTACAGATAAAATAATATCATCTGATTGTTACCATGTCCATAGTGTACATTTGGCTCACATTTTCCATACTGCCTCAGTATCAACACAGTACATCTTTTGCATAGATGCAAGAATATTACTACAAACCACAGTCCACAAGTCACTCCAGCTATATTTTTCCATGCTTCTCCACATTCTCAACACACTGCAGTAGTGATATACATTTGTTCTAGCTAACAAAGGACACTCTTGCATCTGTTCCATCAACCACAATTCCCATCCACCTCTTGGTTTACTGTGCTATTCAGTTCCTAGATTATTCTCTAGCATTCTGTGAATTGGCATTTACATAACTACACTACCATTTCAGTCACATTCCCATTTATAAACTAGGGGTTACTCACTGTGTGTTACCATCCATCCTAAAAATTTCCACATTTTTACAGTAAAGCTAATTAAAACTTCTACATACATTAAACATCAGTAGTGCACTCAGTCCTTCTCTTATCTCCTTTAAGAATCCAACACCTACCACCAGGTCTTCAAGATATTTTCCAATAATTTCATCGAGAAGTTTTATGGTTCTTGTTTTTTAGTTTTTTCATCCATTTTGAGTTAATTTTTGGATAAAGTGTGAATTAGGGGTCCTCTTTCCTTCTTTGAGCTATGGATAGCCAATTCTTCAGCATCTTTTGTTGAATTGATTGTTCTGCACGAGCAGTGTGAGTTTCACAGTCTAGTCAAAAATCACTTGACCATACGTGTGAGGGACTGTTTCTGAACCCTAAATTTGGTTCCGTTGCTCTACTGTGTCTGTTTTAGGCCAGTAACATGCTGTTTTTTACCACTATAGGTAAGTATTATGATTTAAAATCTGGAGATGAGGGTTTACTTTTTCTTTTTATGATGTTTCTGGCTATTCCGGACTCCTTACCCTTCCAAATAAATTTAATGATCATGTTTTCAATTTTTTCTTTAATGCTGGTAGAGTTTTTATCAGGATTTCATTAAATCTGCATATCAATTTGAGTAGAATTGACATCTTAATATTCAGTCTTCCGATCCATGAGCATGGAATGTTCTTCCAGTTATTTAAGGCTTTTTAAATTTGTTTTAACATTGAGTTGCAGTTTTCTGAATACAAGTGCTTTACATCATTGGTTAAGTTTATTTCTGACTATTTGAGTTTTATCTATTTTATTTTCACCACTCTTTCAGTTACTTTTATTAATATAATCTTCATTTCTAGACTCTCTTCCAGGCCCCTCTTTTCTGTCTTTTCTTTTCAGGCTCTAACACACCCTTGAGTATTTCCTGAAAATCTGGCCTCTTGCTTAGAAATTCTCTCAGTTTCTGTTTATCTGTGAATATTCTAATTTTGCCCTCATTTTTGAAAGACAGTCTTACTGGATATAAGATTCTTGGCTGGAAGTTTTTCTCTTGTAGTATCTTAAATAAATCAGAGCACTGTCTTCTTGCCTTCACGGTTTCTGGTGAGAAATCAGCATTTAATCTTATTGGATAAACCTTATATGTTATGCACTGCTTTTCTCTGGCTGTTCTCAGAATTCTTTGTCTTTGGCCTTTGACACTCTGATGAGTATGTGTCTTGGAATTGGTCTATTCAGATTTTTTCAGATGGGAGTACGTTGTCCTTCTTGGACAGGGATATCTATGTCCTTCAATAGGGTTGGGAAATTTTCTACCATTATTTCTTCAGATATTGCTTCTGCCCCTTTTGCCTTCTCTTCTCCTTCTGGTACACCCATGACATGTATGTTTACATGACTTTTGCTGTCATTTAGTTCCCTGAGACCTTGTTCAATTTTTTCCATTCTTTTCTTCATCTGTTCTTTTGTATGTTCACTTTCAGAGGCCATTTCTTCTGCCTCCTCAAATCTGCTATTATATGATTCCAATGTTTTTTAAATTTCATTTATTGTACCTTTCATTCCCAAAAGATCTACTATTTTTCTATGTATGCTTTCAAATTCTTTGTGATCATCCAGTGTCTTAATATTCTTAATCTCTTTAGCCATCTCATTGAACTTACTAAGAAGATTGGTTTAAACATTCATAATTAGTTGTCTTAACTCTTTATGTCACCTGGAGGCTTATCTTGTTCCTTTAATTGGGCCATAGCTTCCTGTTTCTTGGTGTGGATTGTAATTTTTTGTTGGTGTCTTCACGTCTGGCTTACTAGAGTATTTTTCTGGGTGCAATTTTTCTCTTTAGTTTAGGGCTTCCTGTTCTTTCTCCCTTGCTGTATGTGCAGTAGGAGCCAAGCATTTAGATGGTGCTGTAAGCTGTGGAGGCTCAAGCTGCTCTCATTGCACCAGGGACCAATGAAGCTTCTTCCAACTTTCTCCTTTGCCAAGGGTAGGGACAGAGTCACAGCTATGTGGAATAATCCAAGTTCAGGCCTAAACTGTGCTGCCCAGAGAGACTGATGAAGCTTCACATCCCTTTCTCCCCTACCTGGGGTGGGGATGGAGCAGCAGGTGTGGGCAGCAATTTATGCAGTGCAGATCCAAGATGACTGCAGTTGCCCTGGTAGACTTCTGATTTTTAGTCTATGCCAGCCAAAGTTACCTGCAGTTACCTGTATATGCTGGTGCAGGGTTCCTCAGCCTCCTCCCTGCCAGAGGCAGGGCTGAAGCCTAGGCTAAGGCTGCAGGCTGATCTGTGTGATAGAAACTGATTACTGCTGACACAGAGTTTCAGTCAGTTCAGCTTCCCCTCGACTGCGGTGGAATAAAAGTGGCAGCTACCAGTCTCTTTCCAACTTGGGCTGCTTCACACATCAGCTGTTCCTAGGGTTATCCCCTTAGCATCCAAGACTACCAATCAGTAGCCAAAATTGGCAGCCAACTGTCTCCTCCTCTCCTGTTTCTGGGAAATGGAGTTTCCAATTCCAGCCACAGAGCAGCTCCTGGGGTGGCTTGTGCCACTAGAGTAGGATAATCACCGGCCTCCGTAGCTTGGCCAGTAATTTCCTGGAAAGGCTGGTGCAGGTCCCCACAGCTTCCTCCCTGCTGGAGGTGGCACTGGGGCCTAGGTTAGAGCTGCAATATGATCTGGATGGAAAGAAGCCAGTCCCCACCAGCACTGGGATTTTCAATCTGCCCTGTTTCCTCTTGTGCCAGGCGCAGAGTTATGATGGCAGCTCCCAGCCTCTTTGATTTGGACAGGCTCAAACTTTAGCTGTTCTCCAGATCATACTGTAGCCCATTGAATTTACTCATCAGTAGATGAAATTTGTGCCCAACCATCTCTTCCTCCCTTGTTCTTGGAAAGTGGAGCTTTCAATTCCAGCCACAGAACAGCTCCCAAGTTGGCTTGTGCTTCCAATGGAGGACGGGCACTGGCCTCCAGGGCATGGAGAGCTCTGCTTAGGAGTCTTCTCTGCAGATGGGCAGTCTCCTCCTTCCACTCCCCCAAGGATGTTGCAGGATGCTCTTCTGGCCTCCTGGAGCCTCCAAACAGGTGCTCCAGCTAGCTTCAGAGAGCTCTGGGTGTTTGCTAACTGCCTGTAGCATGAGCTGCCTCTAGGAACTCCTTACTCCACAACCATCTTGTTGGTTCTCTATGTTGTTTCTTGTTTAAAGGTTTTTCTATTCCAACACTTTTTATTCTTATTCCCTTCTATTTTTAATGAATTTTTTACTCATATCATTTAGTTTCCTAGCTCTTGTACACTTCCTCATCTAACTTTTTTGTATTATTATTACCATTATTCTTCTCTTTTCTCTGATCCTTTTTTTTTTTTTTACAAGGGAACAGAGACAACTGCAAGGATATTGAATAAAAGGGACCAAGTATCAAAAAATACCCTAGAGGATTTCTGGGAAAATGATGGTTGAGTAGGTAGGTAGAGACACACCCTCTAAGAAAAAAAGAGGAGAGGGCAGGGACCTGTCTAAAGGAGCTGCTTTGGATATATAGAGAACAGGAAGGTACCCTGAGTCATCTAGAAAGGTACTAGATAAAGAAAACTGAGTTGCTTACCCCAGTGGTTGGAAACAGCACATATACCCCACAATCACAGCAAGTAACAGCATGGCCCCTGGCTTGCTGCTGCCAAGGGTCTGGGAGGTGGAGTTCCCTGGGAGGAAAGGGGTCTGGCACAGCCAGGTGGTTTCTTAGTGGTGACTTTGTCTAGCTGTGGCCCCTGTGAATCTCAGAAGGACCCTGACCTGACTGGCCGCCCACCTGGGGAGAGAAAGCAATTACACCAGAGAGGGTTTGAGCACAGGCACCTCATCAGTAGGACTCTAGCAAGCTACAGAAGTCTAAAAACACCTTGGGGAAAGGTGGCAGCTAGCTATCTAAAGAGCCATTAACCTAAGAAGACAATTTAGCTCAGTTGAAGAATTCCTGATTTGACTATAGGAGGCCCCTGGTTTGATTCCCAGGTCAATCAAGAGCATGAGCCACCTGGTTGTCAGGTATCATCCAGCTTGTACTTTATGACAAGGAAAATAATATTCTTTTTGTTTCAGGCTTTCTTGGTTCTGTTATTTCTTTAAAACAAAACTTCTTTAATTTTAACTTTTTAAATTGTAATTGCAAAAACCCAGTACATCACCCTCAGAGGGCAGGCTACAGGGTGAATGATGAACAGCAGCAGCTCGAGAAGCTCCTTAGGGGCTCAAAAGGAAGGCTGTGTTTTCTCCACTGTTTTGTTGCTGTTGCTGCTGCTTTCTTTCTTGTTTGCTGTGACACCCCTTTCTTTGTCATCCCTCCTCTTTTACTTTTACTGATATTTTCTACCTACGTTATTTCTTTTCTTTCCTTCCTTTCTCTATCTCTTGTTTTCTGTTGTTTTCATTCATCACAACTCTTTTTGTTTGGGTTTCAATATTTTTTAATTTTTATTTCTCTCTTTTTTCTGTTTCCTTTCCTTATTTTTTTACTTTCTTTTTTCTTCTTCTTCTATTCTATTTTCTTTTCCTCTCTTTTTATCGTTCCAGGCTTTTAATACATTCTATATATTTTTCTCTATTTTGTTTCTCATTTCACTTTTTCTATTCCTCTTTTTACATCTTATTTTTCTTTACTATTTATGATCTTTTCTCATCTAAATTATTTTGCTGGGTCTTTTACAGCACCCCTTCTACCTTTTATTAGTAGCAGTACTACTACTATTTTTCTTTCTCTATTATTATATCTTTGTTTTTCTCTGGTCTTATGTTTTTTCAAGGGAACATAGACAACATAAAGGAAATAGAATAAAAGGAACAAAGAGTCAAAAGGAAACCTTACAAGACAAAAAGAACAAAATATAGCCCTAGAAAGAGAAGTTAACCAACTGAATTAACACATCAAAATAAAAAGACGCCTAGACACCAACAAAAAACTGCAAGCCATACTAAGAAACAAGACATGGCCTGGTCTAATGACAAACTAAAAGATAGGAGGAGATAGAGAACATGGATAATCAAAGAAATACCATGAATCGACTTAATGAAGTGAAGGAAGAGATTAAGGATATCAAGAAAACACTGAGGGAACATACTAAAGAAATTGTAAACACACCTAAAAAGATACCAGATATAAGGGTGATAAATGGCACAATGCCGGAAATCAAAAATACACCACTGGCACATAATAGCAGATTTGAAAAGGCAGAGAAAAGAATCCCTGTTGTGGATCTGAAATCAGATAGTAGAACAGATACATAAAAAGATATAAAAACTCCAGGAGGGACTTAAGGATTTGAGTGACAACACAAAATCCACGAACTTATGCATTACAGGCATCTCAGAAGGAGAAGAGAAGGGAGAGGGGACAGAAGGAGGGTTGGAGGAAATAACGGCTGAAAATCTCCCAACTCTATTGAGGGATATGGATGCACATGTCCAGGAAGTGCAGCACACCCAAACAGTATAAATCCTAGCAGGCCTACCACAAAACATGTACTTGTCAAACTGTCCAATATTCAAGACAAAGAGAGAATACTAAAAGCAGCAAGAGAAAAGAGATCCATCACATACAAGTGAAGCTCAATAAGATTAGGTGCTGATTTCTCATCTGAAGCCATGGAGGCAAGAAGGAAGTAGAATGACATGGTTAAGGTGCTAAAAGAAAAAAACTTCCAGCCAAGATCTCTATCCAGCAAAGCTGGTATTCAAAAATGAGGGAGAATTCAATATATTAACAAATATACACAAATTAAGAGAGTTCATCCATAGTGAACCTGCCCATGAAGAAATAGTAAAGAGAGTTCTGCAGGATGAAAGGAAAAAAACAGGAGAGAAAGACATGGAGGAGAACATAAGAATAACTGAAAAGATAAAAAGAGAAATTAAAACATATGGTATAGGCGAGTAGATGCAGGTCAGTGGTTGAGTGCCTGCTTCCCATGTATGAGGTCCTGGGTTAAATCACCGATGCCTCCAAAAACAACAACAACAACAACAAAAAAAAACTTGATTTCTAAAATCATATGGCATATATAAACCTGTAGAAAATTTGGCTAATATAAGTAATTCCTTGGCAGTAAGAACAGTGGATGTTAAAGGCTTAAATTCTCCAATCAAGAGATACAGATTGGCAGAATGGATAAGGAAATATGACCCATCTATATGCTGCCTACAAGAATCTCACCTTAGACCCAGGGACACAAGGAGACTCAAAGTGAATAGTTAGAAAACAATTTTACAAGCAAACAATCAGAAAGGGGCGAAGAGTAGCCATACTAATATCGCATAAAATAGACTTTAAATTCAAAACTATTTAAGGGACAAAAAAAGGACATGATATATTAATAAAGGGAGAAATTTCTCAAGGAGAAAGAAAAATCATAAACATTTATGCACTTAACCAGGGGCCTTGAAATACACAAGGTGAACACTTGAAAAACAAAGTGGAGAAAGAGATGACTGTACAATTATTGTGGGGGACTTTAATACACCATTATCACCATTAGACAGAACATCTCAACAGAGAATCAATAAATAAAGACCTTGAATAATACATTAGAGGATCTGAACCTGATAAACATATACAGAACATTACACCCAAATACACTGGAATGTACATTCTTTCCAAGTGCTCATGGACCACTCTCTAGGATAGACTACATGGTAGGCCACAGAACAACTGTCAATGAATTCAGAAAGACTGAAATTATACAAAATAATTTATCTGACCACAATGGAATGAAACTGGAAATCAGTAAGGGGCACAGAAGCAGATTAGGCACAAAGATATGGAAATTAAACAACACACTCTTAGACAATCAGTAGGTAAAGGAGGAAATTCCAAAAGAAATTAGTAACTACCTTGAAACAAATGAAAATGACAACACAACGTATCATACCCTATGGAATACAGCAAAAGCTGTACTGAGAAGGAAATTCACAGCCTTACATGTCTATATTAAAAAAGAAGAGAGTGCTAAAATCAAAGATCTAAATGCACACCCAGAGGAACTGGAAAAGAACAACAAACTAACTTGACAGGAAGGAGAAAGAAGGAAATAACAAAGATTAGTGCAGAACTAAATGAAATTGAAAATAAAAAAGAACTAGAAAAAATAAAACCAAAAGCTGGTTCTCTGAGAAGATTAATAAAATTGACAAAATCTTAGGGAAAAAAAAAGATGCAAATACATAACATAAGAAATGAAAAAGGGCATATCACCACTGACCGCACAGAAATAAAGTGTATTATAAGAGGATACTTTGAAAAATTTTATGCCAACAAAAAAGATAATTTAGAGGAAATGGACAAATTCCTAGAAACACACAGGCAGCCTACATTGATGAAAGAAGATGAACTAAATAAACAGACCAAGATGTAAATGACTTATGCACAGAAAACTACACAACGCTGTTAAAGGAAATCAAAGAAGACTTAAATAAAAGGAAGAATATTCACTATTCATAGATAGGAATACTAAACATCATTAAGATGTCCATTCTATACAAAGTGGTTTACCGATTTATTGCAATCCCAATAAAAATTACCACACCATTTTTTACTGAATTGGAAAAGCTAATTATGAAATTTATTTGGAAGGACAAGAGGTCCTGAATAGTCAAAGATGTATTGAAAAAGAAAAATGAAATCAGAGGAATCACACTACCTGACTAAAGGACACTCAAAACTGTACGGTATTGGCACAAGGACAGACATACTGATCAGCAGACACAAGCTGAGAGTTCTAATGTGGATCCTTGCATACACAGTCAACTGGTATTCAACAAGGCCACCAAGCCCATTCAACTGGGAGAAAACGCCCTCTTCAACAAATGGTGCTTGTAGAACTGGATAACCATATCCAAAAGAATGAGAGAGGAACACCATATCATACCTTATACAAAAATTTACTCAAGATGAGTCAAAGATCTAAATAGAAGAGCCAACATTATAATGATCTTGGAAGATAACGTAAGGAAGCTGATACAGGATCTTGTATTAGGAAATGGTTTCATGAACTTTACATCTAAAGCACGGGAAGCAAAAGAAAAACTATATAGATGGGACCTTCTCAAAATTAAAAACTTTTCTACCTCAGAGGAGTTTGTCAAGAAAGTGAAAAGGCAGCCTACACAATGTGAGAAAATATTTGGTAACCATATATCCAATAGGGGCCTAGTATCAAGCATATATAAAGGAATCCTACACCTTGAAAATAAAAAGATAAACAACTCATTTTAAAAATGGGCAAGTGATTTGAATAGACACTTCTCCAAAGAAGAAATACAAATGGCTAAAAAGCACAAGAAAAGGTGTTCAACATCACTAGCTATTAGGGACATGCAAATCAAAACTACAAAGAGATATCATCTTACACCCATTACACTGGCAGTGATTAGAAAAACAGTGGATTACAAATGTTGGAGAGGACATGGAGGAATGGGAACGGTCATCCACTGCTGGTGGGTATGTAGAATGGTGCAGCCATGGGAACCTAACTGTAGAATGACCATATGATCCAAAAATCTCACCGCTAGGTATATACACATAAGAACTGACAGCAATGACACAAACAGATATATGCACACCAATGTTGAGAGTGGCATCATTCACTATTGCCAAAAGTTGGAAACAACCCAAACGTCCATCAACTGATGAATGGATAAACAAACTGTGGTATACACATACGATAGAATATTACTCAGCTGTAAGAAGGAATGCAGTAAGAACACATGGGATAACATGGATGAATTTTGAAGACCTTATGTTGCGTGAAGCAAGCCAGGCACTGAAGGGCAAATATTACATTACCTCAGTGTAATAAGTGAACTAAATAAATTTTAGTTCAGTGAACTAAAATTGAACAGACTCACAGAGCTAGAAGCTGGAAGATAGGTTTACAAGAGACAGGGAGAAGAAGGTTGTGAGCAAATGCCCATATGGGCAAAATCCTTGATAAGGTGGAAGTATGTAGTTGTGCGGTGGATGGGCATGACAGTGGTAAGTGATACTACAGGGTTGGTCTGTGTGAGGAGGGATGGTTGGACTATCCATGGAATGGGGAGTATTAGGGGTGGGACCAGGCACCATCTGGATATTTGAAGGTACCTTCTTGAAACTACAAAGTTCAGAATGTTCTTTTGGCAATAAGGTAGGAGAGTGTTACTGGTTTAGGGTGTTGGTTCTGGGGAGCATTCGGGAGAATGCACACCTGGGGCAGGCTTCTAGGGAGTGTATGAGTGTTCACCTTGTCATAGTGTGTTGTATCAGTGGGTGGGACCTAATGAGCAGGAAAATGTTGGACTCCCATCCTGAGGAGTACTGCTATGTTCTCAAATAGAGGGGTGGGTGTCTCTTGAGAGCATAGGCAGTGAAGGACAGGCGAGTATGTCAAGCTCTCAATGTTGGTGCAAGTAACTATGAATCTTGTTCTGTAAGGAGTGAAGCTTGGGGTTGCCATGGGTCCCTAGGGGTGGGGGAAGGAGGAACAGAGTAGCTGGAACATGGGGCATTTTGCAGGCAATGGAAGTATTCTACATGATCTTTTTTCTTCTTTTTATTTTTTTGTTCTTTTATTAATTTTCTCTATATGATCTTGCAATGATGGATACAGGCATGTTTAAAATTCATCAAATTTATGTAAGTGTATGGTCTAAAATATAAACCATAAAAATGTAAATCAATGACAATGTTTAGTAAGAATGTTTCAATATTTGTACATCAGTTGTAACAAATGTACCATAAAATGTTATTAAGAGGGGAAAGGGGGAGAGGGGGAGAATGTTGGGTATATGGGAATAGTCTATTCTGTACATGACTTCTCTGTAACCTAAAGCTTCTTTGAAGATAAAATGCTCAATTCATACTTGTTAAATAACAGTGATAAACAGAGGCCCTTTCCTCAACAAGAAAGTTTCCCTGAGTAATTCATGAGCACAACCACCAATGTACTGACAGTTGTGTCCTCTCAGTCCCTCCTAGGGACACACTGGAGAAGCTTCCTATTGTCAGGCAGAAGAGGAAAACCCACGCAATCCTTAGGTAAGATTTCCTTTCTTTGCTTGAAATACTTACGTTGCTTTCTTGTTTTTGTGTTTTCAGTCAAGGTAAGGTTTGAAAACATCATGTAGATCATAGAATTTAGGTACTATCCTCTTGTGTGTGTAGTATGTGCATATGTGTGTGTGTGAGTGGAATCTCTTACTAGCTGATTTCTGGTTCTAAGGGCATTCAGTGTTGGTAGCACCAGATTGGAAAGTGTATGGCAGAAGGACTTTTAATTGGTAACAAATTTCCTCTTTCAGACCCATGGGAGTTATGGTCATGGCCGATGGGGTTAACTACCAGGGCAGATGGCCCCTCTTTGGAAATGGTGTTTATGTGTGATGAATCTGGACTCAGATGGGATCTCCCTCCATAAGACTTTCATGCTAATGTGCTGGAGGTGCAGTTAATGTTGGGGTTTAAGATATATTTAGGGGATTTGAATCTCTGGACTGACAATGTGATAGCCAGATCCTGAGCCTCAACAGACTCCAGCACCTACAATCTGATTTATTGGACTTACCACACTCAGCTAAGATGGAGGTGAAGGACAACCACCACACCATGGAGCCTAGAGTGATTACAACTGAAAATGGGAGGATTGCATCCAGCATCCAGGTGGAATCTGAGCCTCCTCTTGACATAAAGGTGCAATGGACACAACCAATCCAGTGTCCACATAGAAGAGGTGGCATTGGATTGGGAAAAGTGGACATAATGGACAAAGGGTATGGGGAAAGGCAGGAAGAGATGAGAGGTGGAGGCGTCTTCGGGACATGGAGCTGCCCTGGATGGTGCTTCAGAGGTAATCACCGGACATTGTAAATCCTCACAGGGCCTACATGATGGAATAGAGGAGAGTATGGGCCATGATGTGAACCAATGTATATGAGGTGCAGAGGTGCCCAAAGATGTACTTACCAAATCCAATGGATGTGTCATGATGATGGGAACGAGTGTTGTTGGGGGGGGGGGGGGAGAGGGGGGGGTGGGGGGGTGGGGTTGAATGGGACCTCACATATATATTTTTAATGTAATATTATTACAAAGTCAATAAAAAATAAAAAAATTAAAAAAAAAAAAAATTTCCTCTTTCAATTAAAAATTCTGTAATTGTCAACCAGAATGGACTTGAAATAAAATTCCTCAGTACTCAAATTTCTTCTAATCTTGCTTTTGTGCTCTATGACACAACCACTGTTTTCCATCTGTTTTTCTGGAGCAACAAAGAGAGCAAAAAATCCATGCGAACAGTACCCACCATGATACAATCCTCACAGTGATTTTTTTCCTTCACAACGGGTGGCCTCAAGTACAAGAGGAAATTCTGGTATCTCTCTGGCTGAGGAAGGAAATCCAAATGACTGTGATGGGGTTTCCTTGTTGGCTTTAGTGAGGATAGCACATTGATAACATTTCCCATGTGGGAGTGAGGATTATGGATGTGGTGAGAGAAACTGATTTTCAGGAAAAGATCTTTGATCACGTTACTACAGTTCCTGGAATCAGCTGTGTTCCCTTGGGGCGGTCTAGCTTACTATAAATTGGAGTTGTGGTTTGTCAAGGCGTAAATCTATGTCACGGGATTGTGCATGTTTGTGTGTGTATGTGTGCTACTATGTATTTATCCTAAACATAGGTCTTATTCACACAGGACAATTGCCACTGTCAACTATGTCAAGACTATAATCTTACCACTGCCAAGTTTACATATAGAACTCATTCAGTCATTATCACAGTCATATGTAGTGGGTTTGTTTATTACACACACAACTGAGATGGACGATCCCAGGCATGGAGACAAATGTTTCCAATCGCATGTCGAAGAGGCCTAACATGTACCCCATCAAGCAACCTCAGTTTTGATACAATGAGACTACCCTTAAACTGTGAAATGGGACTATTAGATACTGAATAAGGGAGATCTAGCATCTGTTCATATTGTTGAAATTTCCCAAGCCTATAGTTTCCAAATACTGCCCAACATTGTAAGGTAAGCTAAAGAGTCAAACCACTTATTGCAACTTTCACATGCCTTGATTTCAATCTGTTGCGTGTTTCAAGTAAACATAAAATGACAAGATTTTCTTGAAACCCGACTTTAATTCACGGGTCCACTAGGCAACTTATGAATAAGGGGATCAAAAATTTAAACTGTAAATAAAGTATTAATAATGTTCCTGTCTTTGACTGTAAGTCACCAACAGCTCTTTCAATTGTGAATGATTTTCCCAGGTCTTTCTCTTAAGGATAAAGAGTGAAAAATTGTTTCTTAGTCAAAAAGCTACTACCCATGACACCAGTCCATCAGTAGCATGAAAATCACTATCTGCCCAAGAAGAGGGAGCATGGGAAGATATCACCGAGGAACTGCCCTACAGTTGGTAATATGGAAATGCAATCATGTCGATTCAAGAATAATGACTGCAGTTTATTCAGTCCCATATATAGGGAAAATCCATAAAATGCCTAAGCCATTTTCTTCTTTTACATGTGAACATTTTAATTTACTAATTAAATCAGAAGTGCCATAATCACAGAAATAAGGACGCATTTACAACTCAAGATTGGTTCACATCTAATAGTGGACAGTGTTTCAACCCAAAGTGTGGACATTAGTTTATTTTTGAACATTAGATGAAATAATTCCTCTTGTGGCAGTCTGACATTATTTATGAATTCCAAAATGAGATATTGATCATGGTTGTAAACTGGTCTGTTCTAGTGGGCATAATACCCCTCTGATTATATTAAATTAGAAGGTTTCACTTTTACTTTATTAAATCAAGATTAGGCAGATGTTCATTCAGGGAGAAGATAGAAAAAGATGCAGAGAAGAATACAGAGATAAGCCTGATAGTTTGGAGCTGAAGAGAAGAGAGCAGCTGAGAAGCCCTGAGAGCTCAGCCTCTTGCCAACCTACAGCTGAGATGTGAGGAAGCTGGGATGATGGAGCCTTAAGGGAAGAAGGAAGACTGGACCCTTGGAGACATGCCCACCATCTTGTTTCAACATGTGGCAAATGACTTTGGGTAACAAAGTACCTCTTACAGTACCTTGAGAGGGATACTTTAGGGCCTTCTGACTGTATGCTTCTACCCCAAATAAATACCCTTTATAAAAGCAACAGATACCTGATATTTTGCATCAGCACCACTTTGGCTAATACCCCTGAAATAATGCTTCCATATTTTGAAAAAATTAACACTTTATTCAGAGCAGTTTTAGATTCACATGAAAATGAATACTTCAGATAGTTCTAAAGTTCCTACATCTTCCCCTCCCATCTCTCCCCTCCTTGCTCAGCATACTGCATTAGTTGTTCAGTTTGCACAATTACAGTGCCGGTTTCAATAATCCCTGTGAAGGCTCAATATCTGTTGAAAAGCTCTGCAGGCTCTGACCAATGTATATTATCTCATATTATGTAAAACAGTGACGCAATCCCTCAAAAAGTGAAATATAGAGTAACCATGTGACCAGCAATCTAACAAATCTATATACAGACATATATACACATAGATATATAACTATGTATTGAAAAATCGACTAAGATACTTGCAAACCAATGTTCACAGCAGCATTAGTCACAATAGCCAATGGTCAAAACTATGCAAGTGTCCACCAACAGATGAATGAATACCAAAAGAAAAAGTGCTATATCCATATAAGGGAATTCAGCCATAGAAACTAACAGAAGTTCTGAGATGTCCTACTACATGGATGACTCAATATGATTATACTGAGTCAAATTAGATGATACAAAAGACAAAGAGTGTATGATTCTGCATATGTAAAACATCTAGAAAAAGAAAACAGAGAAGGAAGGAGATTAAGGATTATTAATAGGAATTAGGGGGAAAGGGCAATGAGAGTAATACCTATAGATAAAAGTGTCCGTTTCAGGTAATGAAGAAATTTTGGAGATTAATGGTGATGTTAAAGATTGTTAACATAATTAATGCCAATGAGTTGATTGTACCAATAAAAATGGTTAAAATGGGAATTTTCTTTACAGACATGTCAACTTATAAAATTTAACAAAATCTTATAAAATACATGGGACAGGCAAATCCATAATGAACTTGTTGTCAAGGAGATACAGGAAATTTAGCTGGGCTGCAAAATGGGCAGAAGGGTATGGGCTCTGTGTGAGTCAGTGTGTAATTTAGAACCATTATTAGATGAATTATTTCACATTAATTTAGATTGCCTTTGGCTACAAAGCCAAGGACTCTACTTCTGATAATTTTCCGGTTTTCACTAGTCTTTCTCACACAGAGGAAGTCTGAGTAGCATCACATGTATGCTTTCTAACCAAACAGCCCTGATCACTATAGGCCCTTGTCTAGTTAAAGTTCCCCAGGTAATGTATGAACTGCAACCAGTGCACTTACAGCTACTGTTTCCCTCAAGCTCCCATCAAAGACCTGATGGAGGGGCCTCCTAGAGACAGGGGGATGAGGAGACTGCCTCTAATGCTGAGGTAAGGCCACCTGTTTTTGTCTAAGACAGAAATGTTTTTCTCACATTCCTTTTCACATTGAGTACAGATCTTGCTACATGTTGTACCTACAGACACAAGCTGCTGTTTTGTGGAAGGAAGAATTGAAAAGGAGAATCCTATGAACAGATCCCTGACATGAGAGGGCTTTAAAAATGTCAGCATCTGGTTATAAACCAAATAGAAAGGTTAATTTAATTATCAGAGCACCATTTTCTTCCCTCTTTTGACTAAGACTTTAGTAATTGCCCATTTTGGTAAATAGACGTGTGAATCACATACTCCAGGAAGAGCATGAGCCTTTCCCACAAGTGTCTCTCCCATACTTATTCATGGGGTCTTTGACTTTACCACTGCTTCCCATCTCTTTTTTTAATCACCAAGAACTGAAAAAACACAACACAACATAATCCTATCCTTACTGTATTTTCTTTTCTGCATTGCAGGTGACCTGGAAGGCAAATGAAAATGGTAGGTATTCTGGGCTCATGCAAATTTTGTGGGAAAAACTGAGATTAAAAAGGGGGCTTCCTAAAAGCTGTAGGCTGTTGACCTAGCCTGACCCCAGCCTCACTGTGAAATGGGGATATGGGACATGATGAAAGGAGTTCTGTCCTTCCTTCCACAGTCCCCAGGAGTGGATCTGCTCCCTTTGGGGTTACAGGTTAGGCTGTTTGGAGGCTTAAGAGAATCCATTTGTTAGTCTCTGCAGTGTGACTGTGAGACTATGTGTGAGCTTGTGGGGTGACTATGTGTATTTCCCCCATGTGAGATAGACTGATCAAGCTCTGGTGCTCCAAGGGGATGGGCCTTAATGTGAACCCAGGATGTGGCTGAAGAGATTGAGCTCCTGACTACCACACGGGAGGTTTGGTTCTTGGTGCCTCCTAAAGAAGACAGTGAGCTTACATGATAGGCAGGCATGGCAAGCTGACACAAGATGATGCAACAAGAAACACAAGGGGTTACCCCACTCAGCTAACATGGAGTTGAAGAATGTCAACCACCACACCATGGAGCCTAGAGTGCCTACAACTGAAAGCAGGAGAATTGCATCCAGTATCCATGTGGAATCTAAGTCCCCTCTTGACACAGATGTGGAATGGACACAACCAAGCCAAGGTCCACAGGAAGGAGGAATACAGTAAGGATTAGAGTGGACTTAATGATATCCTATTCATGAACTATTGTGGTTAATAATCGAGAAAATGTGGCATTGGTGTGGAAAAAGTGGCCATGGTGGCTGCTGGGTGCGGGGAATGGGAGGAAGAGATGAGATGTGGAGGCATTTTCAGGACTTGGAGTTGTCCTGGGTGGTGCTCCAGGGACAACTGCCGGACATTGTATGTCCTCCCATGGCCCACTGGATGGAACGTGGGAGAGTGTGGGCTATGGTGTGGACTACAGGCCATGGGGTGCAGCGATGCCCAGAGATGTACTCAACAGATGCAATGGATGTGTCATGATGATGGGGGAGAGTGTTATTGTGGGGGGAGTGGTGGGGTGGGGGCAGTGGGGGTGAATGGGGACCTCATATTTTTTGAATGTAATATTTTTTTAAAAATGAATAAATTGAGTAGAATTTGGGGGAAAAAAAAAAAAGAAACACAAGAAGAAAAACAGAAACAACAAAGGCAGGGAACAGAGGTGGTTTGAGTGATTAGGAACCTCCCTCTCACATCAGGTTTGGTTCCCAGTGCCTCCTAAAGAAACAAAAGAAGATGGATAGAGACAGCAAGTGTAAACAATGAGGGAATAGGGAGAAATAAAGAAATTAAAATAAACCTTTAAAAGATACAACCAAAGAGAAATGAAAAAAAAAGAAAACAAAGAGAAAAACAAAAAAAGAAACTGTGCAAGGGAGTTGCACCTTCTGTGCTTATAATTGAGTCTACAGAGAGACCAAACCATCCATCTTTACAAGGTGGCCTCCAGATCACAGGGCCTAGGGAAGCTAGCTGTGCAGATAACCTCAGAATCTGGCATAGTTCCTGATGTCGAAAATTAAAGGAAAGTCCATATGACTCTGCATTAAATCAAATTCCTGAGAGTTGTGAGACATCACACAGAATGACCTGTCAACCCTCATGATGATGTCACAGCCAGGAGCCCTGCCATAGCACACAGGCATTGGGAAGATGAGTTAGTGCACTGGATTATATCATTACCACGGCCCCTCTAGATGCTCAAACCCTATGAGGGTCTTTGACATATAAGAACTGAGATTCCACCTGGTTCTTAACCTGGTGTCCAAAACCTTTGTTGTAAACCAACTAAAGAGCAACCTTAGAGGCTGTCAGCACTGACCCTCTGCGTCCTTCCACAGTGACTGTCCCACTGTTAAAGGCCAAAGATGGAGAGTCAGTAAGTCAATGAATAAACATACCTGGTGGAGAAAAGGAAGACTGATAGAAAAATACACTGTTACTAACTGATCATTTTTAAATGGTAAGATATCAATATTTTCATATCTATAACTATTATTTTTACCACAAAGATGAGTGAGTAGATGTAATAGAATGGATTGCCTGCAATTGAATTTATTCCACCAAAAAAATCTTACCTTTAATCAAGTAGAAATTCCTGTAGTATATTTGGTTAATGCAGAGTCAGTTTATTCACATTCATTGAGGCTGAATTCATTGGAGATGTAAAGAAGACACCAGCAAGGACTTCCAAGAAGATGGCAGAGTAGAAAGACAGGGGACTCTCTCATTCTCCAGAAAAGTAGCTGGAGGACAGGCTGAAATGGACTGGGAAAAGATCTTTTAGGCATTGGGACAGCAGGAAAACACCACCAGAGGAATAGAGACAGCTGCTTAGACACAGAAGAAGCCATGAGGAGAGGACAGAGCTGTTTGCCTGATATTCTACAGCTGACCTTGTGAAGAGAGGCAAAGCTTAGAGAGCCTCACAGCCTAGAGATGACCTTGTGGTGGAAACAGAGGAGCTGATCCTGGAAATGAACCACAATAGGAGAGGAACCCAAGAAGCCTGAACCCTTGCAGACATCAGCAGCCATCTTGCTGCAATACGTGGTAAAAGACATTGGTGAGGGAAGTAACTTATACTTTATCACCTGGTAAATAAGCTTCTACCCCAAATAAACACCCTTTACAAAGACCAGCAGATTTCTGGTATTTGGCCTCAGCGCTTCTTTGGCTAAGACACTGGGTCCAGAGCCCAGTTTTGAGCAACTAACAGGGACAAGCCTAATGACCCAGGTTGAAACAAGAATCAAAGAGCAGCAATAACACACAGACTCCTGCCACCAAATCCCAAGAAAAGGGAAAGAAATTGAACATCTGAGTAACCTGCATCCTAATCAGATGCCTAACGTGAGCAAAAATTTACAAGCCAGACTAAGAAAATAGAAAACATGGCCCAGGAAAAGGAATACGTCAAAGCACCAAAAGACACACAGAATTTGAGAGAACTAATTAACAAGATGCGTGCAAATTCTGAAATCAAATTAATGAGATGAAAAAAATATATGGCTAAAGAAATGAATGACATCAAGAAGATACTGAACAAGCACAAAGAAAAATGTGAACTCTGACATAAAAAAGTAACAGCTAATAGGAATGAAAGACACAATAAGTGAGATAAAAAATCTCATTAAAGGCATAAAACAGCAAACCTGAAATGATAGAAGAAAGAATAAGTGATACAGAAGACAGAACAGCTAAAACTCAAGAGAGAAAAGAATGCAAAAAAATGAGCAAGGGCTCAAGGAGTTGAATGACAATGCAAAAAGCAACAACATTCATAAGAGTTCCAGAAGGAGAAGAGAAGGGAAAAAGGGGAAAAAAGTGTATTTGAGCAAACAATAGCCGAAAATTTTCCAACTCTCATGAAAGAAATGAACCTACATTTCTAAGAAGGCCACCATATCCCAATCAGAATAAATGCAAGTAGACCTATTCCAAGACACTACTACTCAGAAAGTCAAATGTCAGAGATAAAGAGAAAATTCTGAGAGCAGTAAGGGAGAAGGGTACCATCACTTACAAGGAACACCCAGTAAGACTTAGTACAGCTGCCTCATGAGAAACCATGGAGGCAAGGAGACAGCAGTATGATACAACTGGGATACTGAAAGAGAAAAACTGCCAGCCAAGAATCCTGCATCCAGCAAAACCGCCCTTCACATATGAAGGAGGGTATAAAATATTCACAAGCAAGGAGAAACTAAGACAGTTCATAATAAAGAATCCATCTTAAAGGACATATAAGAGGAAGCCTAGAACCTCAAAGAAAATGACAGGAGAGAGAGGCTTGAGAAAGAGAATAGGAGAAAGAATAGCAGAAAGGATAACCAAGAAAGTAAAAAGACAGACCAAAATCTGATGTGGCATATGATGACCAAAGAAGAAAATGGTGGAGATAAACAATGCATTTACAGTAATATCATTGAATGTGAATGGATTGAACTTACCAATCAAAAGATGTACGCTGACAGGATGTATTAAAGAAAAAGCATTAGCCATCTATAAGCTCCTTATCAGAGACACACCTTAGACCCAGGGATACAAACTGCCTAAAAGTGAAAGGTTGGAAAAAGATACTCCATGCAAATAGTAACCAAAAAAGAGCAGGGGTAGCTATACTAATATTGGACAAAACAGAGTATAATGCAAAAATTTATGAGAGATACAGAAGGACATTGAATTTTAATAAAAGGGACAACCAAACAGGAAGATATAACAGACATAAGTATATATGCATCTAACCAAGGTGCCCCAATATACAGGAAACAAACTCTGGGAAAAGTGAAGGGAGAAATAGGCACCTCTACTATAATCATTGGAGACTTCAACACACCTCTCACATCATTAGATAGAATTAGACAGAAGATCAACAAGGAAATAGAGAACTTAAACAATATGATGAGTTAGACTTAACAGACATACAGAGAAGGCAGCGTTCAAACTCAGTGGGCTATACATTCTTTGCACATGCCCATGGATCCTTCCCCAGGATAGACTTACATGTTAGGGCACAATACAGCTCTCAATAAATATAAAACGACTGAAATTATACAAAGCACCTTCTCAGATGATCATAAGGGAATGAAACTGAAAATCAGTAACAGACAGGATAAAGGTGAATTCGCAAATGTGTGTGGAGGCTAAACAACACACTCCTAAATAACCAGTGGGTCAAAGAAGAAATTGCAAGTGAAATCAGTAAATGTAGTCAGAAAAATGAAAACGAGATCACAACTTTTCAAAACTAATGGGATACAGCAAAGGCAGTCTTGAGAGGGAAATTTATAGACCAAAAAGCCTACGGTAAAAAAGAAGAAAGAGCTAAACTCAAAGAAGTAACTGAACAACAAGAGAAACTAGACAAAGAACAGCAAACCAATCCTCAAAGCAAGCAGAAAAAATAATTAAAATTAGTGGAGAAATAAATGAAATTGAGAAGAAAGAAAAAACTAGAGAAAATCAAAATAAAAAACCGGTTCTTTGAGATCAGTAAAATGCACAACCCCCCAAGAAGATTAACAAAGAAAAAAAAAGAAAGCAAACAAAGACAATTAGAAACGAAAGGGGAGAAGTTATGACTGACCCCACAGTACTAAAAAGGATCATAAGAGGTTATTCTGCGAAAGTGTATGCCATCAAATTAGACAACTTAGATGAAATGGGCAAATTCCTAGAAATGCACAAACAACCAACATGATACTACAGGAAATAAAAGAACTTGAACCAATCACATTTAAAGTCACTGAATCTATCTTCAAAATCTCCCAAAGAAACTCCAGGACCACGTGGCTTCACAGATAAATTCTACCAAATATTTCAAAAAGAGCTAACACCAATCCTGTTTAAACTCTTCCAAAAAGTTGAAGAGGCGGGAAAATAACCCAACAATGTTTATGAAACTAACAGCAACATAATACCAGAGCCAAATAAAGACACTGTAAGGAAAAGAAAATTACAGACCAATCTCTCTAACAAACATTGAGGCAAAAATTCTCAACAAAATATTTATAAATCGAATCCAGTAGCATATCAAAGGACTTATACATCACAACCAAATGCATTTTATTCCTGGTAGGCAAGGCTGGTTCAACACAGGAATATCAATTAATGTAATACACCACATGAAGGAACTGAAGGAAAAAAACCCACATGATCATCTCAGTCGAGCTAGAAAAAGCATTTGACAAAACCCAGCATCCTTTCTTATAAAAATATTTCAAAAGAGATGAACAGAAGGAAAGTTCCTTAAAATGATGAAATGCATACATGAAAAACCCACATCTAACAGCATAACCAGTGGGGAACGGTTGAAAGCTTTCCCTCTAAGACTGAGAACAAGACAAGGATGCCCACTAGCACCACTGTTATTCAACATTGTAACAGAAATGCTATGTAGAGCAATAAAAGGAGAAAAAAAATTAAAGGCATCCAAATAAGAAAAGAGGATGACATGATCTTATATTCAGAAAATTTTGAAAGGTCTACAACAAAGCTACTGGAGCTAATAAATGAGTTCAGCACAGTGACAGGCAGCAAGACTAACACAGAGAAATCAGTAATGTTTTTGTTTTTATACACTAGTGTTGCACAATTTGAGGAGGAAATCAGGGGAAAATTCCATTTCCTATAAGACAAATTCCTAGGAGTTGATTTAACAAAAGAAGTACTTGACTACCATGGAGAAAATTACAAAACTATGCTAAAAGAAATTTCAAAAGACGTAAACAATTGGAAAGAAATTTCATGTACATGGACTGGAAAACTAAATGTTACGAACATGTGAATCCTACCAAAACTGATTTATAGATTCACGGCAGTACAGTCAAAATTCCAACAGTCTATTTTACAGAAATAGAAAAGACAACTACCAAACCATTTCAAAGGGAAAGGGCATGTGAATATATGAAAGTATTGTAAAACAGAAGAGTGACATAGGAGGAATTTCACTGCCTGATGTGAAACATGTTACAAAGCTACAGTGGACAAATCAGCATGAAAATACCATAAAGAGAGACACAATGATCAGTGAAATTGAATTTATTAGAGAAATAAACCCTCATCTATCTCTATGGTCAGCTAGTTTTTGACAAGCCTACCAAGTCTATGTTACTGGGAAAAAAACAGACTCTTCAGCAAATGCTGCTGGGAGAACTGGTTATCTATAACCAAAAGAATTAAAAAGGACCCCTATCTCACTCTCTGTACAAGAACAAACTTGGGAAGCAGACTTGGCCCAATGGATAGGGCATCCGTCTACCACATGGGAGATCCATGGTTCAAACCGCAGGCCTCCTTGACCCATATGGAGTTGGCCCTCGCGCAACACTGATGCGCGTAAGGAGTGCCATGCCCCGCATAGGGGAGCCCCACGTGCAAGGAGTGCATCCCATAAGGAGAGCCACCCAGCACGAAATAAAGTGCAGCCTCCTCAGGAATGGTGCCACACAAGGAGAACTGACACTGCAAGATGATGCAACAAAAAGAAACACAGATTCCTGTGCCACTGACAACAACAGAGGCGGACAAAAAGAACACGCAGCAAATGGACACAGAGAGCAGACAACTCGTGGGAGAAGGGGAGAGAAATAAATAAAATAAATCTTTAAAAAAAAAAAGAATAAACTCAAAATGGATCAAAGACCTAAATATAAAAGCAAATACTATGAAACTACTAGAAGAAAAAGTAGGGAAACATCTAAAGACTTTGTGGTACATGGTAGTTTCTTGGACCTTACACCCAAAGCACAAACAACAAAAGAAAAATTACATAAATGGGACCTCCTGAAAATCTGAAACTTTTGCACCTCCCAGGACTTTGTGAAAAGGGTAAAAAGGCAGCTGACTCAATGGGAGAAAATATTTAGAAATCTACATGTTTCCTAAGGGTTCAATATTCAGGATATACAGAGATATGCTCCAACTCAACAATAAAAAGACAAATTACCCAATTAAAAAATGGGCAAAAGACATGAATAGACATTTGTCCAAAGAAGAAACACCAATGGAAAAAAACACATGAAAAAATATTCGCCCTCATTAATGATTAGGGAAATGCATATGGAAACGAGATAGAATTTCAGAGCTATCACAATGGCCACTAGTAAAAAGTCAGAGAACTACAAGTGTTGGAGAGGATGTGGAGAGACAAGAACACTTATTCACTGTGATAAGAACACAGAATGTACAGCCACTGTGGAGGACTGTTTTGCAGTTCCTAAAGAAGCTGAATAACAGGCAGGTGAAGATGGTCAACTACCACACTAGGGAACTGAGAGTGCCTACAACTCCAAGCAGGAGAATCACATCCTTCAACCATGTGGATCTAAGCCCCCTCTCGATATAGAGGTGGAGTGGACATCACCAACCCAGGTTCCATAGGATGGAGCAATAAAATATGGATTAGAGTGAACTCACCTATATTCTACTATAGAAATACAGTGACTCTAGCAATGGAAGAAATTTTATCATTGATGTGGAGACAATGGCCACAGTAGTTGGTGAAGGCAGGTAAAGGAAAGAAGAGATGTGATATGGGGGCATTTTGGGGACTTGGAGTTGTTCTAAATGATATGGTAGGGACAGATGCAGGACATTATAGATCCTGCCATAACTCTGTGAATGTACTGGGGGAGAGTGTAAACTAAAATGTAATCTATAATCCACACGGTGCAGCAGTGCCCCAAAAGGTATTCACAAAATCCAATGAATGTGCCATAAGGATGAAAGAGGTTGTTGATGTGGGAGGAGTGGGTGGGTGGGGTGTGGGGTATGTGGGGAAACTCTTATATTTTTTAATGTAACATTTTTTGTGACAATAGAAAAAAAATTTTAATTAAAAAAAAAAGAAATTGAATATAGATTTGCTACATGACCCTGCAACACTACTACTTGGTATATACCCCAGAAGAACTGAGAGCAGTGACATGAACAGACATCTGCACACCTACATTCATAGTGGCATTATTCACAATTGCCAAAAGCTGGAAACAACCCAGGTGTCTATCAGCTGATGAATGGATAAACAAAAAATGGATAAACAAACTAGAAGATATTATGCAGTGGTAAGAAGAAATGAAGTCGTAAACCATATGACAACATGGATTAACCTGGAGAACATTATGGTCAGTGAAGCAAGCGAGACACAAAAGGACAAATACAGGAAACCTGCATTACTATGGTCTAAATGTATTGTGTAAGATAATGTATGATTCCATTTACATAAAATACAAAAATATATTAATTTATAGAGAAAAAAAAGTATTTGTGTAAAATAAGCCAGAAATGGGATCTGTTGATGGCAGGGGAAGCATGGAGAGATTGAGAGGTGATGAATTCTTATTTGTTTTTAATTTCTTATTATTATTACTGAAACAATGAAAATGCTCTAATGATGAATGAGGTGATCAATGCACAACTTTGTGATTGTGCTGAATACCACTGATTGACCACTGTGGATGAATTGTATGCTTTTGAAAAAAAAAAACAACAAAAAAAGGTACACAGCACTTAAAAATGGGAAAATATGTGAATAAACATTTACCAAAGAAGAAACATTTGATTCTTTTCATCGCTAGGAAAATACAGGTTAAAATCTGCTACACATACTAGAATGGTTAAAATCAAGAGACATAATACGAACTGTTAGAGAAGATATGGAAAAACTGGAGCCCTTGTACATTTCTGGTGAGAATGCAAAATGGTGCTGCCGCTTTGGGAAAAATTTTGTCAGTTTCTTAAAAATATAAGCTTACCATAATTCTTGCTAATTTCACTCCAAGAAATTTATCCAAGACAAATGAAATTGTGTCCGTCGATTCCTAGGGCAAGTGCATAGCAGTGAAAACTGGAAAAAAAAAATACGAATGTCTATTAGTTGCTGCATGGATAACAAAAGGTGGTACATCCACAAATAGATCTGCACCTTTATCTAATTTTAGGCACCCTGAACCTCCCTGGCACCAAGGGATTACTATCACTACCAGCTGCTGATTAAACTAGGAAAAAAAACCTTGAATAAAAGGGAGAAATGGTAAAGACAAATGAGTTCACATGGCTAAGAGACTTCAAATGAGTTGGGAGTTCATCAGAAGGTTCGCACTTACTCATGTCTCAGCAGAATCTCAGAGACAGCAAAAGTAGATACAACCGTAGGTCCTGGTGCTCCTGAGGGCTATGGAGACACACAGGTTCTACGGTCATGACAGCTGGGTCTGAAGTTGAGTGTCTTGCCAGGGGGCCTTACTTTGGAATTTGTGCTCCCGAGTGTGATGGAGTTGGACTCAGATGTGGCCTCTCTACACGTGCCTCCTCTGTCACTTTGACTGAACCTGTGGTTGGTGCTGGGGTTGGTGTATGCTTAGGAGACTTGAACCTCTGCGCTGTCCACGTACCAGCTGGGCCCTGAGCCTCATCAGAGTTGCAACACCTACTCTCCGGTTTGTTGCACTTACCCAGGTCAGTTGACGGGGAAGTTGAGAATGGTCAACAACCACACCAGGGAACAAAGAGTATCTACAACTGCAAACAGAAGAATAGCATCCATCAGCCATGTGGGATCTAACCCCCTCTCAATTTAGATGTGGAGTGGACATTGCCATCCCAGGGTCCACAGGATGGAGGAATATATTAAGAATTGGAGTGGACTTGCTGGTGTCCTTCTATGTACCTGTTGTGACTCTAGAAATGGAAGAAAATATATCACTGACAGAGAGACGATGGCCACGGGAGTTGCTGAGGGCAGGGAGAGGGAGGAAGAGGTGTGATGTGGGGCATTCATTGGGTTATTCACCAAATGCCATGAATGTTTCTTACTGATGAAAGGGGATGAGAATGTGGGAGGAGAAGGGTACGGGGGTGGAGTGCAATATATGGGAAACTCTTATGTTTCTGAATGTAACATTTTGTGTGATCTACTTATCTTTTAAAAAGCCAATAAAAATTATTTAAAATAAAAAGCCATGTGTGAAATATGAATATGGATAAAACTGCATATATGACTCTTTTCTTTGAAATTAAACAAATGTATGTTAATGCTACAAAATATTAATATCATGTCACTTATGTTAAGTAAAAGAAACCTGACACAAAGTACTACAGACTGTATGATTTAATTTACATAAAATATAAATCAGTTTATAAAGATGAAGTTGGATCAGTGGTTATGCAGGGCTGGGGAAGGACAGCTAAGGGGCGTGGGTATTTTCTCTTTAGAGTACTGAAGATGTCTTCAAATTTTTGTTGTGATGAATGCACAATATTGTGATTATACCATAAGCCCTGATTATACACTTCGGAGAGATCATATGGTATGTAACCACTACCAAAAGGAAAAGAGTGTCCCTGGGACCATGGGGAGCTCTGAGGGAAGCCAAGGCTGAAGCTGTCCTGGGCCTCCAGTGCAGCCACAGCCAGGAGGGGACAGGATGGGAGTGGGTCCCTAGAACCCAGAGCTCACATGCCCTGTGTACTCCCAGAAAGCAGAATGCAGTAAAACAGGGGAGGAAGACAGAAAATGAGACTCAAGAGACTTACCAGGGCTTTGACCCAAAGAATGCAAACACCTAAGAAGAGGAGAAGCCCACACCTGCAGACTTCTGGGGTCTGATACACACTTTTAGTTGCAACTGTTGTGATCCCTGTAAAATGCCCAGGCTGGACACAAACCTGCACCTGTACACCACTCCCGGGAGGGGTCCCCATTCACTGTGCTCCCTGCAGGCACATACCAGGTGTCAGTCATGCTCCCCTGGGCCTTCCCAGGAGCCCGTTCCCTGGGAGTGATCAATTCCCCTCAGCAGTAACCCCTTTAAGAGCTACTGCTGCAGGCCAGTCCCTGAGCCTGACTTTTCCAGGTGGGAGAAGAAAGCCAGGCAGCCTCCGCCTGGCTCCACAGGCAAATTTGAAGTGCAAGGCCTGGGAAGAGGGTGCTGAAAGGGGAAGCACCCCAGGGACCTCAGAGGATCAGAAGGGCAGAGAGCGGGGCAAAAGGGGGGACCATGGTGAGGAGTGGTGGAAGGGGGGATGGAGAGGGGAATGCAAGGAGGGAGGGGGGACTGTGGAGGGGGAGAAGGGACCATGGAGGGGGTGGAGGGACTGCAGTGGAGGAGGGGTCATGGGCTAGAAGGGCCATGGGGGCAGGAAAGAGAGGAGGCAGGAAGGAATGGGGAGGGGGGCAGGTGGGACTGTGAGGGGAGGAAAGACCATATAGGGGTGCAAGAGGGACCATGGGGGGCAGGGACTATGGGATAGAGAAGGGACCATATGGGAGAGGGTCCATAAAGGTGGAGGAGGGACTCTGGGGGAGCAGGAGGGACCATGGGGGTGAGAAGAATCTCTGGCAGGGAGGGATCATGGGGAGGCAGGAGTGAAAGTGAGAGTGGAGAGAGCATGGGGGGGTAGGAAGGATGGTGGGGGACAGGAGGGGACATGGGGAACAGGAGGAGGCAAGAGGGGACAGGAGAGACCATGGGAGTGAGGAGGGACTGTGGGATGACAGGAGGGACAGTGGGGGGGGGGGACCTTGGGATGGAGGAGGAACTGTGGGGGTCCAGGAGGGACTGTAGGGGGCAGGAGGGACCACGGGGATGGAGGATCATGGAAAGGAGGGACCCTGGGAGAGGAGGAGGGACTTTGGAAAGGCAGGAGGGACCGTGAGGGGGATGAGGAACTGTGGGGGGGAAGGGGAGGCAGGAGTGAACAGGAAGTGATCGTAGAGGACAGGAGAAACTGTGGGGAAATGAAGGACCATGGGGAGCACATGAGGGACCGGGGGGGGGGGGGGGGGCGGGAATGAGAGACCATAGGGGTGAGGAGGGACCACGGGGTGGGGGGAGGGTCTGAGGGGACAGGAGGGACTGTGGGGTGGGTGGAAGAGGGAGCATGGTGGGGCCAAGAGGGAGTGGGGGAGGCAGAAGGGTGAATGTGGAAGGGGAAGCATGGGGGGGCAAGGAGGGACCATGGGGGGCAGAACCGTGGGGAGGCAGAAGGAACTGTGGGAGTGGAGGGAGAATGGCAGAGCAGGAGGTACCATAGGGGGAACAGGAGGGTCCTTGGAGGGAAGAAGAGGAACCCTGGTGGGGAGAAGGTACTGTGGGGGGAGAGTGGAAACCCTAGGAGGGACTATGGGGGTGGAGGAGGGACTTTGGGGGGAGGAGAGACCCTGGGAAGGCAGGAGGAACTGTAGGGGTAGAAGAAGCATAGCAGAACAGGAAGGACCTTAAAGGGAATAGAAGGGACTGTGGTGGGACAAAGGGGATGTTGGAGAGAACAGGAGGAACCAGCGAGGGAGGAGGGACTGTAGGGGAGAGGAAGAACTATGAAGAGGAGGAGGGGCTGTGGGGAAGCAGGAGGGACCATGGGGGGGCAGGAGGGTCTGTGGGGAGGCAGGGGGGGACAGTAGGGGGAAGGGACTGTGGTGGGGAGGAGGGACCGAGGAGGGTCAGGACAGACTTTGTAGGGGCAGGAGAGTCCTTAAGAGTGAGGAGACCTTAGTGGGGAGGGACCTTCGGGAGGTGGTCCTTCATTTCCGTGGGGGAGGGACTTTCGGGGGGTGGGAGGGACAATGAGGGGGGAGGAAGGGTCCTGGGGAGGACAGGAGGACCGTGGGGGGGGCGGCAGGAGGGGCCGTGGGGGGCTTAAAGGAGCTCGGTGGGAAGGAGGGACCATGATGGGGGGCAGGAAGGAGCGTGGGGGAGGGTGGGACGCCCGTCCCGTGGGCTGCGGGACCCTTATTCTGACACGGGCCCGCGCCGCAGGCCAGCCGGGCTGGGCCAGGACCCCGGACTGGACCCTGCGCCCCCCGTCCCGCCCCGCCCACGGAAGCTGCGCCCCGCCCCGACGCCAAGTCGGGTCCCCAAACTTACTGCTACCGCGGGCCAGGGACACGGACGGGGTCCCGGGGCGCGGAGCCGAGCGCTCCCCGGAGCCCCGTACACCGGCCGACGACATGTCCCTCCTGCTCTCGGGGTCCCGGGCGGCACCCCCAGGACACGCCAGCAGGTCCTCCTGCGTTCCCTAAACACCACGGGCTCTTAAAGGAGCCGCCGCGCCATAAACTGGGTGGGACTTGAGGGCCGGAGGTTCTGCGCCTGCGCCTGGGCCAATGAGGTCCCGCCCCGCTCCGGGTCTCCACGCCCCTAAGAGGGCGTGGCCCTACCCTTGACGGACAGCGCCAGGCACCCAATCACATACTGTCCGACTTGCAGGACGTCACCTGTGCAAAAATCGAACAGTTATACATACCAATAACCATCAATCTGAGGAGGAAATCAATAAAAAAATATATCATTTATACTAGTAACTTAAAAAATCTCATAGCTAGGAATGAATTTAACTAATGATGTAAATGACATGCACAGAAAACTATACAACACTGTTTAAGGAAATCAAAGAAGATGTAAATAAATGGAAGAATAGTCCCTGTTTATGGATAGGAAGAATAAATATCATTAAGATGTCCATCCTACCCAAACTAATCTACAGATTTGATGCAATCCCAATGAAAATCAACACAGCATTTTTTAGTGAATTGAAAAAAGTACCTATGAAATTTATTTGGACGAGCAAGGGGCCCTGAACAAAGACATATTGAAAAAGGAAAATAAAATCAGAGGAATCATGCTACCTGACTTTAAAACATACTACAAAGTTACAGTGGTCAAAACTGCATGTGTTGTCGCAAAGGCATACTGACCAATGGACCTGAATTGAGAGTTCTGATACAGATCCTCACATACACAGTCCCTGATGTTCGACAAGGCCACCAAGCCCTCTCAACTGAGAGAGAATGGCCACTTCAACAAATGGAGGTTGGAAAACTGGACATCCATATGCAAAAGAATGAGAGAGGAACACCAATTCAAACTTTACTCAAAAATCAACTCAAGATGGATCAAAGATCTAAATATAAAAGCCAAGGCCATAAAGACCTTGGAAGATAAGGTAAGGAAGCATATACAGGACACTGTGATAGGAAATGGCTTCATGAGCTTCACATTCAAAATAGGAGAAGAAAAATAAAAAATAGTTGAAAGGGACCTCCACAGAATTAAAACCTTTTGCACCTCAAAGGAGTCTGTGAAGAAAGTGAAAAGACAGCCTACCCAATGAAAGAAAACATTTGGTAACCATATATCTGATAGGAGCCTAATATCCAGCATATGTAAAGAAATCCTTTACCTGAAAAACAAAGAGACAAACAACTCATTTAAAAAATGGGCAAGAGATTTGAACAGACACTTCTCCAAAGAAGTACAAATAGCTAAATAGTACATGAAAAGACACTCAACGTCACTAACTATTAGAGAAATGAAAATCAAAACTACAATGAGATACCATCTTACACCCAATAGACTGGCAGCTATTAAAAAACAAAGAACCACAAGTGGTGGAGAGGATGTGGAGGAATGGGAACCCTCATCCACTGCTGGTGGGAATGTAGAATGGTCAGGCATTGTGGAAGACAGATTGGCCATTCCTCAAAAAACTAACTACAGATCTGCCACATGACCCAGCAGTTCACTGCCGGGTATATACCCAGAAGAACTGAAAACAAGGACATGACCGATACATGCACACCAATGTTCGTAGTGGCATTATTCACTATTGCCAAGAGTTGGAATCAACCCAAATGCCCTTCAACAAATGAATGGATAAACAAAATGTGGTATACACGTACAATGGAATGAGTACAGTTGTAAGAAGGAATGCAGTATTAACACATGGGATAACATGGATGAATCTCGAGAACCTTATGTTGAGTGAAGCAAGCCAGGTATTAAAAGATAAATATTACATGACCTCTCTGATATGAATTAAGCAAATTGAGCCAACTCAGAGAGCTAAAGTCTGGAAGAAAGGCTTACAGAAAATATAAAGGGAGAAGAAGGTTGTGAGCAAATACCTATACAGACAAAATCTATGATAAAGTGGAATTGAGTGGTGCAGTGAAGGGATATGACAGGGGTGTAGGGATACTACTGGGTTGGACAGTGCAAGCTTGACAGGATCTATGTTGGGGCAGATGGATCAGAAGGAGGAAGGGGGAAATGTTGGGGGAGCAACCAGGTGAACACAGGGAATTGGCAGGTATGTGGTTGAAACTACAATGTTGAGAAAACCCTTTTGGCAACACAACAAGGAAGGGTTACTTGTTCAGGGGGTTGAATGGAGAGCATCTGGCACAGGATGCACCTGGAGCTGGCTTCTAGGGAGCGTGTGAGTGCTCATCTTGTCACAGTGTGTTATATCAGAGCCATACAATGCCTGGGAAGGTGTTGTACCCCCATCTTGGGGATGCCTAATGTTCTCAAACAGAGGGGATGGTGCCTCTCAAGAGCATGGGTGGCTCCTAAAGGGGGAGGACAGTCCAGTATGTCAAAGCACTCTCAGCATTGTTGCAAGTATCTATGAATCTTGTCCTTCAAGCAGTGAAGCTTGGTTGTCACTATGGGCCCCAAGGGGAGGGGCAGAGATGAATAGAATAGATGGAAGAGGGGCAATTGGGGGACAATGGAAGTGTTCTGCATAATCCTGCAATGATGGATACAGACCATGTTAAATTTCACTAAAAACTTATAAAAAGTGTATGGTCCAAAACGTAAATCATAATGTAAACTACTGACCTTGGTTAGTAGCTATGTTTCAATATTTACACATCAGTTGTAGTAAATGTAACATCCACATGTAAAAAGATCATTGGTGGGGAAGGGGGAAATTGGGGAGGATGTTGAGTATATGGGAGTCCCTTGTATTCTGTATGTGACTTTACTGTGACCTAAAACTTCTTTGAAGACATAATGACAAAAAATATAAAAATGTGGTAAGACACTGAGGAAGAAATGGAAGAGATGGCCTTGCCACTGTACCTACAGGACAGCACCTATCTATTATAGTGATGAAAGGCAAAACATCAAAAAAAGTTTTTGTAGTATTTTTAACTTTTTAATACCCCAATTTTTAAACTTTTCTTAGTTTTTTAAATTAATACGTATTTTCTTTCTAATGTTCAAACTAATCATTACTGTTTCATTTTTCTGGTAATTGAATTTGTCAATATATTAGGCTTCATTTTTAAAGAAGTTTTGGATCACAGAGGATGCAACTATGGGAGAGGAGGAACATTGGTGTAGGATGTCATTGATGGGAGATGTATGGGAGGGAGTTCACCTTGGCATGCATATAGGGTACATGGGGTATAGCTATAGTGGGTAAAGTCTCACATGACAAGGGTTGGAGGGCTGGGTTCTCATCTGGGGAGCTCTGCCACATTCCCCAATGGAACACCAAGAATCCCCCAAGTGCAAGGGCTAAGACCAGTGTAGAAGGATGGTCCAGTGATGGGACCTTGATACTGATGACTATGCTTATGAGCCTGTTGTGCTTGAAATTTCAACTTGGCCTATTGTTGCAGGGTGCCTAAGAGTTACCTCTGGAATGCCTCCATGATGCTCCAATATGGCCACTCTCTGACCAAAGAGCATATAATTTCATTACCTTCCCCCCAGCATAGGACATAACTCCCGGGGATGAGGCTCCCTGGCACCGAGGGATCACAACCAAGCACTGCTGGTGATGAAACTGGAAAAAGACCTAGAATAAAAGGGGGAAATGGTAGAGACAAATGAGTTTATGTGGCTAAGAGACTTCAAAATGAATCAGGGGGTCATAAGAGGGGTTGTGCTTATGCACATCTCAACAGGATCTCATAGACAGTCAAAGATGATACAAGACAACCCCAGGTAGTGGTGCTCCTGAGGGCTATGGAGACACCCCGGTACTATGGTCATGGCAGATAGCTCCAGAGATCAGTGCCTTAATGGTGAGCCTTAACTTGGAATTAGTCCTCCTATGTGTGATGGAGTTTAACTCAGAAATGACTTTCATCACATGCCACTTCTGTCCCTTTATTGAACCTGTGGTTGGGGCTGGGATTCCTCTATGCCCAGAAGACTTGGATCTCTGGGCCATCCATGTACCAGCTGGGCCCTGAGCCTCAGTGGTGTTGCAGCACCTACACTGCAGTTCATTGGGCTTACCCAGGTCAGCTGATAGGGAGGTGAGAAAGGATAACCACCACACAAAGGAACTGAGAGAGTCTACATCTGTGCGTTTGAGAGTCACATCCACCAGCCATGTGGGAAAGAAGTCCCTACTCAATTAAGTGAAGGTGTAGGCACTGCCATCCCAGGGTCCTCACAATAAGAGGAATAATATATGGACTAGAGTGTGTTTAACTGGTATTCTACTATAGAATTATTGTGACTCTAGCAATGAAAGTAATTATATCATAGATGTGGACACAGTGGCCTCTGTAGTTGCTGAAGGCAGGGAGAGGGAAAAAGGAGGTGTGATATGGAGGCATTTCCAGAACTTGGAGATGTCCTCAATGATATTGCAGGGACAGATGCAGGACATTATATATCCTGCCATAACCCACTGAATGTACAGGAAGAGAGTGTAAACTACACTGTAAATAACAGCCCATGCTGTCTAGCATTCAAAATGTATTTGTCAAATGCAATGCATGTACCACACTAATGAAAGAAGTTCTTGATGTGGGAAAAGTGGGGGACATGGGGAGTGGGACATTTGGGAACCTCCTATATTTTTTAATGTAACATTTCGTGTGATCTATGTATCTCTTAAAAGGAAGTAAAAAATATATTTTAAAAAATTACCTAGGGGGCAGCAGACTTGGCCCAGTGGTTAGGGCGTCCATCTACCACATGGGAGGTCCACAGTTCAAACCCCGGGCCTCCTTGACCTGTGTGGAGCTAGCCCATGTGCAGTGCTGATGCGCGCAAGGAGTGCCGTGCCATGCAGGGGTGTCCCCCGCATAGGGGAGCCCCACGCTCAAGGAGTGCGCCCCATAAGGAGAGCCGCCCAGCATGAAAGAAAGTGCAGCCTGCCCAGGAATAGTGCCGCACACATGGAGAACTGACACAAGAAGACGATGCAACGAAAAGAAACACAGATTCCCGTGCCGCTGACAACAACAGAAGCGGACAACAAAGACGCAGCAAATAGACACAGAGAACAGAAAACCGGGGTGGGAGGGAAGAGAAGAGAAATAAATAAATAAATAAATCTTTTTAAAAAATTATCTAGGCAAATTATGTTCAACCTGTATTAGTTTTGAAAGAATTGAAAGAAAGTTAAATAAATAAAAAGATTACCTATATAAAAACAATGATAGAAAAAAATCCTGAAAAGTCATGCAAGTAAGAAAAGGATTACTTGTAATATAATATGTTTAAAAATTTCAACACTATATATTCAAATTCTTTGTATTTAAAGAAATTATGCATTAAATCTTAAGAATAAATACTTTTCTAGTTAAAAAAAAAAAAATGTAGAAGCCTATTGCTAACAGCCATGTCCTAAAAGAAACCTTCAAAATTTGTCAGGGAAAAGGAAAAAGTTATAGATCAGAAAATTTCATCTTCTGAAAGAAAGTTAGAGCATCAGTGTTGGAGTAAGGAGGTTTAAATAAAATATTTTATTTTTCTAACAAAAAAAAGTTAAAATGGTGACTCAGACTCTCAGCATGTGAATCTAAAGGAACTTCAACCAGAGAAGGGCAGCACCGTGGACAGTTCTTCAAAGCTGTGGAGCAAATGCAAAGAAGCCTAAGGCTTAGAGTGGGAACTGTTTTCAGAATCTGGTTCCATCCTGGTGGGATTACTGGTTCATATGGTAGTTCCATACTTAACTTTCTGAGCAACTGTCAGCCGTCCACAGCAACTGCCACTACTTTTTATTACCACCAAAAATGAGTGAATGTTCCTGTTTATCCATATCCTATCCAAGCCTTGTAACTGTCCATTTTTTCTAATAGTTGTCATTTTAGTGGGTGTGAAATGGTATCAGATTGTGGTTCTGATTTGCATTTCCTTAATAGCCTCCACATCACATTTCTTCCTCCCACTCCCTACCCCCAGCAGCCACCATGGTCACTTTCTCCACACCAATGCCACATTTTCTTCGATTACTAATCACAATAGTTCATGAATAGAATATCAGTAAGTCCACTCTAATCTATATTCCTCCATCCTTGTAGAATGGTTGTGTCCACTCCACATCTATATCAAAAGGGGCGTAGATTCCACATGGATGCTGGATGCAATTCTCCTGCTTTCAATTGTAGGTACACTTGGCTCCCTGGTGTGGTGGTTGACCTTCTTCACCTCCCTGTTAGCTGATTGGGGTAAGTTCAATAAACCAGAGTGTAGGAGTTGCAAGTCTGTTGAGTCCCCAGGACCTGGCTATCACATGGTCAGGCCAGAGAATCAGGACCCCTAGGTATACACTAAACCCCAGGGCCAACTACAGATCTGGTAAAAGTAACAGGAGAGGCTTGTGGACAAAGATCACATCTGAGTCCAGCTCCATCACACAGAAACACAAACTCCAAAGTAGGACCAATTGACATGGCACTGAACTCCATCTGCCATGATCATAGAAACTGTGGGTCTCTGTGGCCCTCAGAAGAACCAAAACCTGAGGTTGTATCTACTTCATCTGTCTGTGGGATTCCGCTGAGGTGTGCAACAGGACGACCTGTCTGATAATCTTCTGCCTCTTCTTGGAGACTCATAGCCATATAAACTCACTTGTCCTTTTCATTGCCCCCTTTTATTCAGGTCAAAAAGCATTTTTAACTCCTTGTATTATATGTAGACTGAGATATTCTGCTGGTCTGAGTTGACCCTTTTATTCAAGGTCATTTTCCAGTTCCATCATCAGCTGGTACTTGGTAGTAATCCCTCGGTGTCAGGTAGGCTTATCCCTGGGAGTCATGTCCCACGCTGGGGGGAAGGCAATGCATTTACATGCTGAGTTTGGCTTTGAGACTGGCCACATTTGAGCAACACAGGTTCTCAGGAGGTAACTCCTAGGCACCCTGCAGATCTAGGCCTTGTTCTTATTTCAGGTGCACAGGCTTACAAGCATAGTCATTAGTTCATGGGCTCATTGTTAGACCTTTCTTCTTTTTTGGTCTTTGATGTTGCACTTAGGGAATTGCTGCTGTTCCTCTAGGGAATGTGATAGAGCTCCCCTGGCTAGGAGCATAGCACTCCCTCAGTTGTTGTTTTTAATTGTACCCACTATGAAAATATCCAAACATTTTTATGTACCCTGGATATATGCCCTGGAGAACTCCCTGCCAACCATGTGTCCCCTGTCAATAACATCCCACACCAGTATTCCTCCCCTGCCATTGTTGAAACTCTCTGTGATCCAGAACATCTTCAGAAATGAAGCCCAATATATTGCCAGTTTCCATTAATAGTAAAATGGAATATAGTGATGAGTTTAAAGGTTAGATAGAGAATACATATTAATTTAGAAAAACTAAGGTAAAAATAAATATCAAAACATTAAAAAATGCAAAAGCTTTGTTTTTGATGTTTTGCCTTCCATCACTGCAATAAGTGTTGTCCTGTATGCAAATTGGCAAGGCAACTACTTCTGTCTTTTCCTCAGTGTCTATGTCTGTTCTTTTTTTTTCCCTAAATATTAAGCTTGTCTTCAAAAAAGTTTTATATCACAGTAATTAGTATATACATTATACAGTACTCCCACATATCCAACATAAAACCCTTTTCCCTTCCACAGCAATAATCTTTTGACCTATTCATACTATATTTACTGAAGCTAATGTACAGATATTGAGACAATAGCTTTCAAACAAGGTAACATTTGTGTTTACATTGTGGTTTATATTTTGGATTATACAATTTTCTAAATTTTAAGTTATCTTAAGTTTTATATTATGATTTACATTTTAGCCTATCAGCCCCTATATCTTTTTGGTGTAATTTTACATGTCTTATATCTATCCTTGTGTACTCTTGTGGAAAACTTCTATTGCCCACAAAGTTACATAGATTCCATCTATTCAATACCCCTTTCCCCCTCACCTCAGAGCCCACACTGACAGCCAATCTTCATTGCTTGAAGGGCCGTGTTCAGAAATACTTGCAATGGTGTTGAGGGCTTGACATGCTCAACTGCCCTAATGCATTGGGAGTCACCATTTCTCTCTAGAGATACAATTCCCTGTATTTGAGAACATGAGCCCTCCCCAGGATGTGGGTATACCTTCACTCTCATTATATGGGTCTCTATCCAATGATATAACCCACTATGGAAAAATGAGCACTCACATACTCCCTAGAAGCCTGTCCTGTGTCAGATTATCCCCTTTAAGCATCTTAAACAGGTAACCTTTCTTATAATATTTTTGAAAGTTTTCTCAGCATTATACTCTCAACCAAATACCTGACAATCTCCTAAGTTCGTACGTTCCCCCACTCTCACCAAAATTACCCATCCTCCCATCGCTAGTCCTCCTCAAGCCCCATCCAAAGGTAACCCTATTCCCCCATTTTATCCCTTCCTTGTACAAATACCTACCTCCAGCTTATCATAGTTTTCACCCATGTAGGTGACAGCTTACATCCTTGCTCTACCCCCCAATTTTCTTTAAGCCTATCATTCAGTCTCTAGCTCTCTGAGGCAGCTTGGTTTACTTAATTTATATCATTGAGGTCATGTAGTATTTGTCCTTCAATGCCTGGGTTGCTTCACTCAACATAAGGTTCTCAAGATTCATCCATGTTATCATGTGTATTTGTAGTGTATTTGTTCTTAAAATTGAGTAGTATTCCATTGTATGTATATACCACATTTTATTTATCCATTCATCTGTTGATGGGCATTTGGGTCGATTCCAAATTTTGGCAATAGTGAACAATGCTGCTCTCAACATTGGTGTGCATATATCGGTTTGTGTCCTTGCATTCAGTTCTACTGGGTAAACACCCAGCTGTGGCATTTCTGGGTCATATGGCAAATCTATAGCTAGTTTTTTGAGAAGCCACCAAACTGTCCTCCACAAAGGCCAGATCCCTCTGCATTCCCACCAGCACTGGATGATTATTCCCATTCCTCCACATCCTCTCCAGCATTTGTAGTCTTCTTTTTTTTCATAGCTTCCAATCTTATGGGAGTGAGATGGTGTCTCATTGTAGTTTTGATTCACATTTCCCTAATAGCTAGAGATTTGGAGCATTTTTTCATGTGCTTTCTGGCCATTTGAATTTCTTCTTTGGAGAAGTGCCTGTTTAAATCTCTTTCCCATTTCTTAAATGAGTTGTTTATCTTTTCATTTTCAAGATATAGGAGTTCTTTATATATGCAAGTTATAAGTCTCTTATCAGATATATGGTTGCCAAATATTTTCTCCCATTGTGTGGGTTCCCTTTTTACTTTCTTGACAAACTCCTTTGAGGTGCAGAAGGCTTTAATTTTGAGGAAGTCCCATTTATCTATTTGTTCTTTTGCTGCTCGTGCTTTTGGTGTGATGTTCATGAAGCCATTTCCTATTAAAAGGTCTTGTAGATGTTTCCCTACACTGCTTTCCAAGGTCTTTATGGTCTTGGCGCTTATATTTAGGTCTTTGATCTATCTTGAGTTGATCTTTGTATAAAGTGTGAGATGGTAATCCTCTTTCATTCTTTTACATATGGATATCCAGTTCTCCAGGTACCATTTGTTGAATAGGCCATTCCTTCCCATTTGAGAGTGTCTCATGACTTTATCGAATATTAAATGACTATATATATCAGGATCTATATCTGAACTCTCAATTCGGTTCCAATGGTCTGTCTCTCCTTGTGCCAGTACCACGCTGTTTTCACTACTGTAGCTTTGTAGTATGTTCTGAAGTCAAGTAGTGTGATTCCTCCAATTTCGTTTTTCTTTTTCAATATGTCTTTGGCTATTCAAGACCTCATTCCTTTCCAAATAAATTTCATAGCAAGTTTTTCTAGTTCCTTAAAGAATGCTGTGTTCATTTTTATTGGAATTGCATTGAATGTGTAGGTCAGTTTTGGTAGGATAGACATCTTAATAATATTTAGTCTTCCTATCCATGAACAGGGAATATTTTTCCATTTATTTAGGTCTTCTTTGATTTCCTTAAACAAACTTGTGTAGTTCTCTGTGTATTAGTTTTTTACATCTTTAGTTAAATTTATTCCTAGGCATTTGATTTTTTCATTTACTATTGTAAATGGTATTTGTTTCTTAGTTTCCTCCTGAGCTTGCTCATTATTGGTGCACAGAAATGGTAATGAATTTTGCACATTGATCTTATAACCTGCGACTTACTAAATTCATTTATGATTTCTAGAAGCTTTGTTGAATACCTCTCAGGGTTTTCTATGTATAGGATTATGTCATCTACAAATAATGAAATTTTGACTTCTTCCTTTCCAATTTGAATGCCTTTTATATCTAGTTCTTGCCTCCATGCTCGAGCAAGTACTTCTAGGACAATGTTAATTAGAAGAGGTGATAGTGGGCATCCTTGTCTTGTTCCTGATCTCAGAGGGAAAGATTTTAGGGTTTCACCATTGTAAATGATGTTGGCTGTGGGTTTTCCATATATACTCTTTATCATGTTCAGAAAATTTCCTTGTATTCCACTCTTTTGCAGGGTTTTTATCAGGAAAGAGTGCTGTATTTTGTCAAATGCTTTTTCTGTATCTGTATATATACTCATGTGATTTTTATCTTTCAATCTGTTTATATGGTGTATTGCATTGATTGATTTTCTTATGTTGAACCATCTTTGCATACCTGGAATGAATCACACTTGGTCATGCAGTATAAATCATTTACTGTGTTTTTGAATATGGTTAGCAAATATTTTGTTGAGGATATTTGTATCTAGGTTCATTAGAGAAATTGGTCTATAATTTTCCTTTCTTGTGGTTTCTTGGTTTGGTTTTGGTATTAGGGTAATGTTGGCATCATAGAATGCATTAGTTAATGTTCCTTCTCTTTCAATTTTTTGGAAGAGTTTCAGCAGGATTGGCATTAGTTCTTTCTTGGATGGTTTGTAGAATTCACATGTGAAGCCATCTGGTCCAGGGATCTTCTTAGTTGGGAGGTTTTTAAAGACTGATTCAATCTCTTTACTTGTGATTGGTTTGTTGAGATCATCAATTTCTTCTTTCATCAATATAGGCTACTTATGAGTTTCTAGGAGTTTGTCCATTTCCTCTGAATTGACTTTTTTTTTTGGAATATAGTTTTTCCAAGTACCCTCTTATGATAGTCTTTATTTCTGTGAGGTCAGTGGTGATATCTCCTTTCTCATTACTTAATTTGCATATTTGCATCTTCTCTCTTTTTTTCTTTGTTAGTCTTGCTAAGGGTTTGTCAATTTTATTGATCTTCTCAAAGAACTAGCTCTTGGTTTTGTTTATCTTATCAAGTGCTTTCTTATTTTCTATTTCATTTAGTTCTACACTTATCTTTATTCTTTCTTTCTTCTTCCTGTGGGGTTACTTTGTTGTTTCTTTACTAATTCCTCCAAATGTGCAGTTAGTTCTTCAATTTTTGCTCTTTCTTCTTTTTTGATATATGAATTTATGGCTCTAAATTTCCTTCTCAGTACTGCTTTTGCTGCATCCCACAAGTTTTGGTATGTTGTGTTATCATTTTCATTAGTTTCAAGGCAGTTATTAATTTATTTTAAGATTTCTTCTTTGATCCACTGTTTTTCTTAGAGTGTGTTGTTTAATTTCCATATTGGTGTGAAATCTGGCCCTCTGGCCTTTACAGATTTCCAGTTTCACTCCACTGTGTTCAGAGATATTATTTTGTATGATTTTGATATTTCTGAATTCATTGAGCCTTTCTTTGTGGCCTAGTGTATGGCCTATCTTGGATAATGACCCATGTGCACTTGAGAAAAATGTATATTTTGCTGTATTTGGGTGTAATGATCTGTATATGTCTATTAGATCCAGCTCCTTTAATACACTGTTCAAAGTTTTTGTTTCTTTATTGATTCTCTTTTGAGATTTTCTGTCCAAAGTTGATAGTGGTGTAATAAAGCCTCCCCCTATAATTGTAGAGGCATTTATTCTTTCACTTAGTTTTTCTAGTGTTTGCCTCACATATTTGGAGGTGCCCTTGTTAGGAGCATAAATATTTATGATTGTTCATTCTTCTTGAGAGATTGTCCCTTTCACTAATATCTAGTATCCTTCTTTGTCTCTCACAAATGTTTCACATTTAAAGTCTATTTTGTCTGATATTAATATAGCTACTCCTGCCTTTTGATTACTGTTTGCTTGTAAGATTGTTTTCCAACCATTCACTTTCAACCTCCATGAATCCCTGTGTCTAAGATGTGTTTCTTGTAGACAGCATATAGATGGGTCATATTTCCTTATCTAATCTCCCAGTCTGAAACTTTTGATAGGTGAGTTTAATCCATTGATATTCAGTGTTACTACTTTCAAGGAATTATTTATGTTAGCCATATTTTGTTTGGAATTGTGTTTGTCATATTTTGTTTGTTTTTTCCTTCTCTTTTTGTCTTTTTTATTGCTCTTACACTCTCCTCCAATTCTGCCTCTCCTGTTTTTTCCTTTCTTCCTGTAGAACTTCCTTTAGTATTTCTTGAAGGGCAGGGTTCTTGTTGGCATACTCTTTCAGTTTCTGTTTATCTGTGAATATTTTGAACTCTCCGTCATTTTTGAATGCTAGTTTAGCTGGGTAGAGTATTTTTGTTGGAAATTTTTTTCTTTTAGTACCTTGACTGTATCATACCACTGCCTTCTTGCCTCCATGGTTTCAGATGAGAAATCAGCACTTAATCTTATGGAGTCTCCCTTGTATGTGATGGTTTTCTTTTCTCTTGCTACTTTTAGAATTTTCTCTTTGTCTTAAGCATTGGATAATTTGACAAGTATATGTTGTGGTGGGCCTGTTGGGATTTATGGTGTTTGGGGTGCATTGTGCTTCCTGGACATGTACATCCATCTCTTTCATAGATTTGGGAAGTTTTCAGCCGTTATTTCCTCCAACACCCTTTCTGCCCCCTTTCCCTTCTCTTCTTCTGAGATGCCTATAATACGTATGTTTGTGCATTTTGCATTGTCATTCAGGTCCCTAAGTACTAGCTGGATTTTTTCTATCTTTTATTGATCAGTTCTACTATCTGTTTGATTTCAGATGTACTGTCTTCCATGTCACTAATTCTCTCCTCTGCCTCTTCTAATCTGCTGCTATTTGCTAAGAGTGTACTTTTGATTTCTTGAACTGTGATGTTCATCACCATCATATCTGTTACCTTTTTGCGTATGTCTGCAATTTCTTCTCCAAGTGTTTTCTTCATATTGTTAATCTCTTCCTTTACTTCATTAAGTTGGTCTCTAATATATGTTTTGAGATCTTTAATTACTTGTCCGATGTTCTGCTCCCCTTCATGGATTTTAGTTTGTTCATTGGATTCAGCCATGTTGTCCTGATTATTGGTTTGGTTTTTAGTTTTTGTTGCTGTCTGGTCATCATTTTATTTTGATGTGTTCAATCAGTTCCTTAGCTTCTTTGTCTAGTCTTGGGGATTAATTAGTTGTTGTTCTTGCATAAGTGTTATGTCTTTTCTTTGTCACTTTGTTCTTCTTCCTCTATTTTCTTGTTGCTGGCTAAGTTCACTTTGAAGGAAAATATTAGGGCCAGGGAAAGCAAAATGCATAAGAAAAGCAAATGTGTAAAGTAGTTTTGGTAATATATGTTAACAGAACAACAATGTGAGATCTGGGAGAATGGATATTAGACTCATGTAAGTTGTTTAGAGTTTTAGCAGTAAGTAGAGTACTTATAATGAGAAAGTCAACTGAATATGGGGAGGAATATAGTATGAATTAAAAAGCCAGTGTTTCCATGAGAGAGGGAAAGAGAAAAGAAAGACAATAATATCAAGAGTGGATAAAAGACAGAAAACAGAACAAAGGTATTAGAAATTAAAGAGTCAGAGAATTTGTGGGCCAAAGAAAGGGAGGTGGAATGTAAGAGAGACAGTAGATGATGCAGGATAGCAAGATGTGGGGGAAAGGGGATAGTGTAGGTGGCCAAAATCAATTCCCACAGAAAAGAGGAAATGGATGATGAGGAAACACAGCAAATGTGAAGCGCTCCCTGTAGCACCTATTATATAAAGAAAATAAAATAAATAAGAAGAAAAAGAGAGAAAAGGAAAAAAATGAGAAGAAAGAAAAGGGGATGGGCAAAGAAAAGGGAGGGAAACAAGTAAGACAAGGAAAGGAGAAAAAAACTAAATAAACAAAAAATGATCTTGGGGGATAAAATGGGAGAAAAGACCAGGAGATAATACAATATTAGGAACCAAGACAAAAAACAAAAAACAAAAAACAAAAAAAAACCCTCACAAACGCTGAGGGCTAGGATAATCAAGGACCTCAGATGGACCTGAGTGCATGGCGGTTTCAGGGATGGCAAGTCTGTGATATTGCAGACTCAAGGTGTGTGAGTCTCTGGAGCATGGACCACCAGGCTTTAGGGGACACAGACCTGGGAAACCACGCATCCAGTTAACAGGGGGCCTGGGAGCACCACAGCACAACACAGCCTTTAGGGATCCCCACAACTGGGTGCCACCCCTAGGGTGAGCTGTCCCACCCACAAACTCTGACCTCCATTTCAGAAACCCAAAATTCCACCTCTCACAAGAATCTTTTCTGTCACTGTCTCACCAAATCGACATCCAGACACCTCCTGCCCTCCAATCCCCCAAAAGAGCCTGCTAGGGGTGCCGCTGCACTACAATGAGTTCAGGGACTGCTGTGGATGGGCTGCCAGCCCTAGGTGGAAGGGTTCCTCCTAGGCCTTCTGACCTCCGCATCAGAAACCAAAAGTTCCACCTCTTGCAAGAATCTCTTCTATCCCTGTCTCACCAAATCGACATCCAGACACCTCCTGCCCTGTAAGCCCCCAAAATAGCCCACTCAGGGTTTGGGAGCTCCCCACACAACAAAGATCCCAGAGATCACTGTGGCCCAGCGACCAGCCCTAGGGGGAGGGGCTTCACCCGGAACTTCTGACCTCTGAATCAGAAACCCAAAATTCCACCTCTCGCAAGAATCTCCTCCATCACTGTCTCACCAAATCGACTTCCAGACACCTCCCACCCTGCAAGCCCCCTAAAACAGCCTGCTCAGGGCTTGGGAACTCCCCAGTACAGCAAAGCCTCTAGGAATCTCTTTCATTTTAACAATGTATTTTATTCAATCCAAAATATCCAAAATATTATCATTCCACCATGGACTCAATGTAGAATTATTGATGTGACATTTTGTATTTTTTATACTGTGAAATATGACGTGTACTTTCAACCTACAGGACATCTCAATTTCTGTACTAAATTTTCAAAACCTACAGTGAAATGTAGTCTTACTGAAACCATACATGTCTTCCTTAACAAAAATATTCATATATATTTCACATTGTTTAATTTGTAAAATTTAAATTAACTAAAACTACATAAAATAAAACATGGGGTTCCTCAGTAACACAAACCACACAAAGGCCCAATAGGTTCATGTAGCTAGTGGTCACCATATTGGACAACACAGCTCTAGGCTGTTGTCACAGACCATTTGGATTATACAAACCAGTTAGGGAAAATTTTTGAAGCAATCACCCAAAATTCATGCATGACTATATTTTCATACTGTGGTACTAATATATTATGTACATTATAAAATGAACACAGAATTTAGAAATTTTAAAGATGAAATAGCATTTTTAAATGACAACATTATTTTATTTTGTTAAGCAGAACACTTTTTTAAATGTATGTATTTGAAAAGCTTCATTATTCTTTTAAAAATTTTTTTAATGTAATTGCCTATTTTTAAAAGATACATAGATCACAAAAAATATTACATTAAAAAATATAACAGGTTCTCATATACCCCACACCCCACCCTATTCATCCCACATCAAAAACCTCTTTCATTATTGTGGCACATTCATTGCATGTGGTGAATACATTTTGGAGCACTGCTGCAATGCATGGATTATAGTTTACATTGTAGTTTACACTCTCCCCCAGGACATTCAGTGGGTTATGGCAGGATATATAATATCCAGCATCTGACCTTGCAATATCATTTAGGACAACTCCAAGTCCCAAAAAATGCCCCTACATCACATCTCTTCTTCACTCTCCCTGCCCTCAGCAACTACCATGGCTACTGTGTGTACATCAGTGATGCAGTTTCTTTCATTACTAGAGTCATAATAGTTCTATAGCAGAATACCAGTAAGTCCACTCTAATCCATATTTTATTCCTCCATCCTGTGGACACTGGGATGGTGGTGTCCAATCCACCTCTAAATTGGGAGGGGGCTTAGATCCTACATGGTTGATGGATGTGATTCTCTTGCTTGCAGTTGTAGTCACTTTCGGTTCCCTAGGGTGGTGATTGACCATTTTCACCTCCCTGTTAGCTGACTTGGGTAAGTCCAATGAACCAGAGAGTAGGAATTGAAACTCTGCTGAGGCTAAGAGCTCAGCACACACATGGCCAGTACAGAGATTCAAGTCTCCTGAGTATACACCAACCCCAGTGTCAACCACAGGTTCAGAAAAAATGATAGAAGTATCACATGTAGAAACTTCACATCTGAGTCCAGCTCCATCACATTCAGGAATACAAATTACAAGGCAGGGCCCATTGAAAAGGCAGTGAAATCCAGAACCATCTGCCATGACCACAGAACCTGTTGGTCTCCATAACCCTCAGGAGCACCAGGAACTGGGGTAGTATCTACTTCGGCTGTCTCTTGGATCTTTCTTAGGCATGCATAAGTGCGACCCCTCTGAAGACCTTCCAACTCTTTTTTAAAGACTTTTAGCCATGTAAAATCATTTGTCTTTACCATTATTCCCCCTTTTATTCAAGGTCTTTTTCTAGTTGCATCACCAGCTAGTGATTGGTAGTAATCCCTCAGCACCAGGGAGGCTTATATCCAGGAGTCATGTCCCATGCTGGGGGGAAGGTAGTGCATTTATATTCTCAGTTTGGCTTAGAAAGTGGCCACATTTGAGCAACATGGAGGCTGTCAGGAGGTAACTCTTAGGCACCCTGCAGCTCTAGGCCTTGTTGAAATTTCAGGCTCAGGAACATAAGCATAGTCGTTGCTATAAAATGCTCATCATTAGATCACCCTTCTTCATTGGTTTTTGTCCTTGCACTTGTGAGATTGTTGCTGTCCCTTTGGTGAATGTGATAGAGCTCCTCTGGCTAGGAATTTAGCACTCACTCAGTTGTCATTTGTAAGTGTAACTCCTATGAACATACACAAAGAATATTCAGACATTTTTATATACCCCATATACATGTCCTGGAGAACTCCTTCCCAGTCATGTGTCCCCCATCACTAACACCCCACACCAGTGTTCCTTCCCTGTCATAGTTGAACCCCTCTGTGATCCAAAACTTCTTAAAAAATGAAGCCTAATACATTGCCAAATTCAATTAGTAGGAAAATGAAACAGTAATGATAGATTTAAAGATTAGAAATAGAATACATACTAATTTAGAAAAACTAAAATAAAGTAAAAAGTAAATTGGAGTATTAAAAATGAAAACTATCATAAGACTTTGTTTTTGATGTTTTGCCTTTCATCACTGTAATAGGTGTTGTCCTATATGTACAGTGGAAAGGTAATTTCTTTCATTTCTTCCTCAGAATCTATATCCTTTTTTTAAAATAATAATTTTGTCTTCAAAAAAGTTTTAGATTACAGTAAACTCACCTACTCAATATAGGGGACTCCCATATATCCACCATCAAACCCTTTTCCTCCTTCAGCAGCAATGATCTTTTCACATGTTCATGTTATATTTGCTGCAGTTTGATATACTATTAAAACACAGGTACCAAATATGGTTCCATTTCCCCCTACCTGTAGCTTTTTGCTTTCTGTCTGCTCTCTGTGTCCATTTACTGTGTATTCTTCTGTGTTAGTATTTCATTTTTATTTATCCCCCCCTTGCAGCTTGCTTGTTTTCTGCTCTCTGTGTCCATTCACTGCACGCTCTCCTGTGATTTTTCCTTGTCTCCCTTTTTGTTGTGTCATCTTGCTGAGTTGGCCCTCTGCAGCCCTTGTGGGCTGGCAGCACTCTGCAGTGCTTGTGAGAGAGCCTGCCTTCACAAGGAGTCCCTGGGATGTAAAGCCAGGGCCTCCCATATTGCAGATGGGAGCCCAACTGATTGAGCCACAGCCACTTCCCAATTGTTCCATTTTGATTTACATTGTGATTTATATTTTAGACTGCACAATTTCTAAATTTTTAGTTACATTATGTTTTGCATTATGGTTTACATTTTAACCTATACACATTTATACATTTTTGGTGAAATTTAACATGCCTTATATCCATCATTGCACAAACTTGTGGAACAATTCCATTGCCCTCCAGTTACCCCTGCTTCCATCTATTTTATTCCTCTCTTCCCCTCCCCTCAGGGTCCACAGTGACAACCAAGCTTCACTGCTTGAAGGCCCAGATTCACAGATAATTGAAACAATGCTAAGGCTTTGACACATTAAACTGTCCTCCCTCATTGGGAGCCACCAATTCCCTGGAGATACACAATTCCCTATGGTTGAGAACATTAAGCCTCCCCACAATGGGGTACACCTTCCCTCTCATTGTCTAGGTCTACACCCAATGATATAACACACTATTACAAGATGAACACTCACACTTTCCCTAGAAGCCTGCCCCTGTGCCAGATGATAGAAACTAAATAATAGTACATACTCTATAATTAAATTTGCATAAATTATTGAACATAAATTAAATAATATCAGTAGATGCCTGACAGAGTACAAGGAAGGAATGTCTTGGAGGAAGGAATTAAAGATGTATAAAGGGAAAGAAAACATCCTATAATGTTATAACATCTTACTCCCATTAGACTCATAGCTATTAAAAAAGCAGAGGACTACTACTGTTAGAGAGGATATGGAGGAATGGTAACTCTCATGCACAGCTGGTGGGAATGTAGAATGGTGCAAACTTTGTGGAGGTCAGAATGGTTGTTCCTCAGAAAACTAACTATAGAACTGCAGTATGATCCAGTAATTCCACTGCTGGGTTTATACCCAGAAGAATTGAAAGCAAGGCCATGAACAGACACATGCACACCAATGTTCATAGTGGCATTATTTACTATTGCCAAAAGTTGTAATCAGCCCAAATGCTCTTCAACAGAAGAATGGATAAACAAATTGTGGTATATGCATACAAATTGTGCATATACATACAGTACTTTTAATTTTTTAAAATTTTTTCTTAACTCGACTTTTTTTAAAGATACATAGATCACAAAAAATGTCACATTAAACAATATAGGGAAGCAGACTTGCCCAGTGGTTAGGGCATCTGTCTACCACATGGGAGGTCCATGGTTCAAACCCTGGGCCTCCTTGACCTGTGTGGAGCTGGCCCATGTGCAGTGCTGATGCACGCAAGGAGTGCCGTGCCATGCAGGGGTGTCCCTGCATATGGGAGCCCCACGTGCAAGGAGTGTGCCTTGTAAGGAGAGCTGCCCAGTGCAAAAGAAAGTGCAGCATGCCTAAGAATGGCACCACCCACATGGAGAGCTGACACAACAAAATGACACAACAAAAAGAAACACAGATTCCTGTGCTGCTGACAACAACAGAAGTGGACAAAGAAGATACAGCAAATAGATACAGAGAACAGACAACTGGTGCGGGGCAGGGAGAAGGGAGAGAAATAAATAAATAAATAAATAGATCTTTAAACAAAAATATAAGTTCAACATATTCTACCCCCCAGTCCCCCATGCCTCCCACATCAACAACCTCTTTCATTAGTGTGACACATTCATTACGTTTGAACACAGGATAACTTGGATGAATCCTGAAGATCTTATGTTGAATGAGGCAAGCCAGGCACTGAAGACAAAGATTACATGGCCTCACTGATATGAATTGAGAAAATTGTGTAGACTCATAGAGCTAGAGTCTGGAAGATTCATTTTTATGAAATAGAAAGGGAGAAGATGGCTGTGGCCAGTGCCCACGTGGGTAAAATCTATGATAAGTTGGAATTGTGTAAATATGCAGTGGGCAGATATGACAGTGGTGCAGTAATGCTATTGGGTTAGGCAGTTCAGATACTTTAGGAGGTAGTTTGTGGATGGGGAGTTGAACTGTCCATTGAACTGGGGTTAGGATTGGGGAAGAAGCAGTTGAACACCTGGATTGGTGAGTATGTGATTGAAACTACAATGTTGAGAATGCTCTTTTGGCAATAGGGCATGGTAGGATGACTGGCTTAGGGTATTGGATGTGGGGGGGGCATTTGGGAGAAAGTGCACTAGGAACAGACTTCTAAGGAGTGTGCAAATGTTCATCTTGATATAGCATGTTATATTAGTGGGTGGAGATGGACATAATGAGCAGGATGTTGCTGGAATCCCACCCAGGGAGGTCTGCTTTATTCTCAAACAGAGGGGTGGGAGTCTCTTGAGAGCATGAGTGGTGCCCAATAAGGGAGGACAGACCAGTGTGTCAAGCCCTCAGTGTTGTTGCAAGTAACTATGAATCTAGTCCTGCAAAGAGTGAAGCCTGTTGGTTGCTATGGGTGCAGAGGGGAAGGGAAGGGAGCAATAAAATAGATGGAACATGCAGCATTTTGAGGGCAATGAAAGTGTTCTACATGATCTTGCAATGATGGCTACAGGTCACATTAGGTTTCATCAAAGCTTATAAAAGTGTACAGTCCAAAATATAAACCATGATGTAAACCACTTATTGTCACTAGATATGCTTCAGCATTTGTACATCAGTTGTAAAAAATGTACCATATACATATAAAATGTTATTGATAGGGCAACAGAGAAAAGGGGAAGGTTGTTTGATATATGGGAGTCCCCTATATTCTGTACATGACATTGCTGTGACCTAAAACTTCTTTGAAGACAAAATGAAAAAATTAATACATTGGAGGAACAAATGGAAGAAAATATCACTCTACATACAGGGCAGCAGATTTCACAGTGATGAAAGACAAAGTGTCAAAACATTTTATAATTCTTCATTTTTTTATTATCCCAGAATTGTTTTACTTTTATGTTTTAAATTTTTAAATATTTTATTTCCTATTTTAAACCATCATTATTATTCCATTTTCTAATTTTTATTTGGTTGTTTTATTGGCTTCATTTTTGAAGAAGTTTTGGATCTCAGAAGGGTTAAATAGTGGCAGGGGAGGAATAGTTATGTGGGGTGCCACTTAAAGGGAATAAATGGGAGAAGGCTCATATGGGCATATATATTAGGCATATAAATGTGTTAAAATGTTAATGGAGGTTAGTCACAGTGGATGGATATTCACACAATAACTAAAAGAGTATTGAAATTCCATCCTGGAGAGTTTTGCCACATTCTGATGAAACAGCAAGAAGCCTCAAGTTCAGATGCAAGGGTTAGTGAAGGAGGATGGTCCATTGATGGGCTCTTGATATAGATGATAGTCTTATGAACCTTTACTCTTGAAATTTAAATTTAGCATTGTATTGTAGGATGCCTAAGTATTACCACCCAGGGCCTCCTTGCTGCTCAAATGTGGCTTCTCTCTAAGCCAAACTCAGCATATCAATGCAAAAATTTCCCCTCAGCATGGGACATGACTCCTAAAGTTGAGTCTTCCTGGCACTGAGAGATTACTACTAAGCACCAATTAGAAATGCAACTAGAAAAAGACATTGACTAAAAGGAGGAAAAAGTAGAGACAGATGAGTTTATACTGCTAAAAGACTCCAAGGTGAGTTGGGAGGTCATTCCAGAGGTTACACTTGTACAAGTTCCAGCAAGATCTCATTTAGTGGGACTCCTAGGGGCTCTGGAGACACCCAGGCATATGGTTGGGGTAGACAGCTTGTGAGTTTGGTGCCTTGACAGTGGGCCCTACTTTAGGGTTTGCGCTCCCCTGTGTGACAGAATTGGAAAGAGTTGTTGTTGCCCTACACATCTCTTCAGTCCTTTCTATTTGAACCTATAGTCAGTGCTGGTGTTGGTAGGTGTACATCAAGGAGACTTTAGTGTTTTGACTTTCCAAATGCCATCCCGCTGGGCCCTGAACCTCAAAGGATTTACTGTACCTACTCTCCTGTTCATTGGACTCTCCCTTGACAATTAACAAGGAGGTAATAATGGACAACCACCATACCAAGGAATGAAGAGAACCTACAACTGCAACCATGAGAGTCCAAACCATCAGCCATGTGGAACTGAAGCCCCGTCTCAATTAGAGTTGCAGTGGGCATCATCATCCCCAAATCTTCAGGATTGGGGAATGGACTATGGACTAGAGAAGACTTACTGGTATTCTACTATAAAGTTATTAAGATTCTAGCAATGGCAGAAATTATATTATTGATGTGAAGGCAGTGGTCACTGGAGGTTTTGAGGACAAGGAGATGGAAAACAAGTGTAACACAGGAACTTTTTCTGGGGTTTGGGAATTGTCCTGAATGACACTGCAATGACAGAAACAGGCCATTATATATCCTGCCTCAACCTACAGAATTGTGTGAGAGTGTAAATTACAATGTAAACTATAATTAATGCTTAGTGGCAATAATTAAAATGAGTTCATCAATTGCAATGAAGGTACCACACTAATGAAAGTTGTTTTTAATGAGAGCAAGGGTGGGCAGTGTGGGAGCAGGTCATATGGGAATCCCCTATTTTTTTTTATGTAACATTTATGTAATCTAAATATCTTTTAAAGAAATAAAAAATAAAAAAAGAAGATATTAGATGAGCACAAAGAATTTCAAAGCATGCATAGAAAATTAGTGGAACTTGCAGGACAGAAAATTTGAGCCATCTATTTGCTGTCTCATCCTGAGATTATTAATAATATACAGAAATGCTACTGATTTCTGTGTTCATCTTATAACCTGCCCCTTTACTGAACTTGTTTTTTTTTAATCTCTAGAAGTTTTGTTGTAGATTTTTCAGGGCTTTCCATGTTTTCAATAATGTCATCCTCAAATAGTGAAAGTTTTCTTTTTTCCTTTCCTATTCTAGTGGTTTTTTTCCTTACCTAATTGCTCTTGCTAGAACTTCTTGCACAATATTGAATAATAGTGGTGACTGAGGTCATCCTTATCTTGTTCCTGATCTTAGTGGGAAAGCGTTCACGGTTTCTTCATTGAGTAGAGTGTCAGCTGAGTGTATTAATTTTTATTTTTTCTTTAAAAATAAATTTTATTAAATTACAATATATCAATATTAGTTCATTAATCATAATGAATGTACCACTCTAATGTAAGATGCTAACAGGTAAAATTGCATGTGTGATATATGGGAACTGTGTAATATCTTCAAAACAGTCTGTATATCTAAAACTGTTCTAAAGTTTAAAGTTTATTACAAAATCTATTTGACCTACTTCCCTCAAAGCATATTAATAATGAAATAGTGTATTAATCAGAGCTCTTTAGGGAAACAGAATCAATAAGAGATATCTGTCAATAGTAAGAGATTTTATCAGAGTTTCTCATGTGGCCATGGGGATGCACAAATCCAGGTTCTGCAGGCAGGCTGCAACCAGGGGCTCCATTGAAAGTCCATGATGAGTTTCTGGGAAATGTTGGCTGTCCAAAGATGAGTTGGGAAATTCTCTCTGAATGCTGGAATCACTTCCCCTTTTAGGGTATTCAACTGATTGGATAAAGCATCACTCATTGTTAATGGCAATCTCCCTGACTGACGTAATTGTAATCAGTTATCTATGATTTACCACTGCAACAAAGTCAGTGGTGACTAAAGTCCATAAATACCCTTTTATTACAATTAGCCCAGTGCTTGCTTGACCAAATAACTGGGGGTAATTACTTGGCTGAGTTGACATACTAGCCTAACCATCACACATATTAACAATGAAATAGTTTGAACAAGTAAATATCTGGCTCCTTTCCTTAGTCATGTGATTTATAAAAAATTTTAAATGAACTTTTATTTTCTCAGGCTATTTTTTCATGCTACATGATAACATATTCAGAGAAAAATAAAATAAATATGTCAAAATAAAGTAAACCCTTGAATTTCTCTCAAATATTTGAGCAATTCAATGGCAAATGAAATAAAATTATGTCCTGGCCTGTGATATTTATTATAATTATTATATAATTCCCCCATATCAAAACAATTATAGAGATAATTATTAACATTTTATCCCACTCTATAGAGTACTATATAGCTTCTACCCTACCAATCCCATATTTCATTCTTCATCCCAGTAACCTGTTGTACTTTCATCACATCGTTAAGCTTGCTGAAATGTTCATATTTATCTTCCATTTGTTTTTAGTTCCACATTTATTTCCGAGAGTTCCAGCCTTTTATCTATAGAGAACCAGTTGTTAGGATCCCTAAAGAATCTCCAGGACCTGGAATATTTCATACTACATAAAATGCAGTAAAAAGAAATTTTGAATGCAGTAAAAAGAAAAATGAAGGAATCTTCATAGTTTCTCTTCACAATAGTTTTACACATTCAACATTATCTGAGGGTTATAATTTGAAATTATCTGGTATATATATCTAATGAAGATGTATACCAGAGAATGAAGCACTGATTGTTTTATCTGTGTAATCAGGGTGTGATTCCCTGAATATAGTCCTTTTGTGGTTTATTGACTGTTTTAAGAGAGTATTGAAAAATAGAGGTTATATCCATCTTGAGAAGAAGAAACTGAACAAGGCAGGACTTTGGGAAATGAGCAAACTGCTGCTATATTTTGGAACCTTTCTGAGAACATAGCTGACTTCACTGTCTTCCAATTTTGGGGTTCTGGTGAATTCTTCAAACAATAAGCAGTCCTCATTTATTTACATTTTTATTAGTCGACTGTATTCAGATTTTTAAATTTTATTTTATTTATTTTAAGTGTATTTTTTGAAGATATATAGATCACAAAAAAGTTACATTAAAAAACATAAGAGATCCCCATATACCCGATACCCCATTTTTTAAACAAAGAACTATCTTCCATTTTATTGTATCAGCTTTTGCCTCACCATTCTTATTTCCTATTTTTGACTAGCTGTTCCCTTTATTAATTTCTGCTTTAAGTCTACTTATTTTTAGAAGATATTTAGATTATATAAGTATTACTTTAAAAATATGGGGGATTTCCATATGCCCCACTCCCCACACTGTCCACACTTTCCTCCATTAACAATATCCTTCATTAGTGTAGTACATTCATTGTAATTGATGAACACATTTTGGAGCATTGCCACTAAGCATGGATTAAAATTTACATTGTACCTTACATATTCTCCCACCCAGTTCTGTAGGTTATGGCAAGATATATAAATAGCTTATATCTGTCATTGCAATGTCATTCAGGACAATTCCCAAGTCCCCAAAATGTCCCTGTAGTCACCTCTTTTTCCCTTTCCCTGACCTCAGAACCTTTAGTGGACATGGCCTGCACATCAGTAATATAATTTCTTCTACTGTTGAATCCCAATAAGTCTATAGTAGAATAACACTATGTCTACTTTAGTCCATAGCACATTCCACAATCCTGAAGATTTTGGAATGGTGATGCCTACTCCACCTCTAATTGAGACGGAGCTGTGATCCCATAGGGCCTATGAATGGAGCTCACTTGTTTGCAGTTTTAGACTCTCTCAGTTCCTTGGTATGGTGGTGTCCATCATCATCTACTTGTTAGCTCTCCTGGGTAAGAACAATGGACTAGAGTGTAGGTGTTTCAACTCTGTTGAGATTCAGAGCCAAGCTGGCACATGGACAGACCAAAGATTTAAGTCTCTTGGGCATATACCTAACAACTCTAGTACTAACTCTATAGTACTATATAGAAGGACAGAAAAGCCATGTGTAGGGAAAACACAACTGAGTCCATCTGTGTCACACTGGGGAGTACAAACCCCAAAATAGGGCACACTTACAAGGCACAAAGCTCCTGAGCTATCTACACTGTTTTTAGTGTCACGATATCTCCAGCACCCAGAAGAGCCCAGTTATTTGTGGTAATATCTACGTTCCAGTCAATGAGATCCTGCTGAGGCATGCATTAGCACAACCTCTGGAATGACCTCCCAACTCAGCTTGAAGCCTCTTAGCCATATAAACTCATTTGTCTTTACCTTTCCCACTTTTTGGTCAAGGTCTTTTCCCATTTGGATGCTGGTTGTTGCTTGGTAGTAATCCCTCAATGCCAGGGAGGCTCACTCACAGGAGTCATTTACTATGCTGGGAGGAAGGTGATATATTTATATGCTGAGTTCAGTTTAGAGAGGAGCCACATAATAGCAACAAAAGGGCTTCCAAGAAGCAATTCTTAGGCAACCTATAATACTAGGCTAAGTTTCCATTTCAAGAGGAAAATTTCATACATACAGTAATCAATATCAAAAGCCAATCAATGGACCATCCTTCTTCATTAGTCATTGCCCCTGTACTCAAGGGATTCTAGCTGTTCCATTAGAGAATGTAACAGAGATCCCCGGGAAGGGAAATGGATATTCCTCCAGTTCTTCATGAATCTTCATGCACCATGACAATGCCCCCATGAACATTTGAACACATTTATATGCTTTATGTGTATATCCAGGTGAGCTTCCCCCCATGTATCCCCCATCGCTGATATCCCTAGCCAATGATCCTCCCCTGCCACAGTTATAACTCTTCTGCAATCCAAAACTTCTTCAAAAAGCAATAAAAGAGTAAAATCTAATTGATATGAGAATGAAATAATGATAGTTTCAAAAATAAGAAATACTATTTTTAAAATTTTAAATAAAAATTTTAAAATGTGATAAAAATAATGAAAAAACATTTTTAAAATGTTTGAAATTTGTCTTTCATCACCGTAACATCTGTTGTCCTATATGTACAGTGACATTTTCTTCTCTTTGTTCCCCCAGTGTCTTACTTTTTTTATTTTGTCTTCAAAAAAGTTTTAGGTTACAGAAAATCATGTACCAAATACAGGAGACTCCCCTATGCCCAACATCCTCCCTGTTTTTCCTCCTTCCCCACTTAATAATATTTTATATGTGGATGACACGTTTGTTACAACTGATGTACAAATACTGAAACATAGCTACTAACCGAGGTCAATGATTTACATTTTGGTTTACATTTTGGACCTGACACTTTTTTTTAGCAAAGTTTTTATTGTCTTTTTAAAAAGATACATAGATCACACAAAATGTTACATTAAAATTTTTAATAGATTCCCATATACCCCACTCCCCCAACTCCTCCCTCAGCAACAATGCAGTGAAGCTTTGTTGTCCCTGTTGGCCCTGAGGGGAGGAGGAGAGAGGAATAGAATATGCCACACTGATGGACCATACATTTTTATAAATTTTTATGTAATTTAACCTGGTCTGTATCCATCATAGCAAGATCATGTAGAACTTCCATCAGCCCCGAAATGCCCCCTGTTTCATCTGTTCTATATCTTCCTTCCCTTCCCCTCAGAACTCCTGATAACCATCAGGCTTCACTCTTTGCAGGATTCAGAGTTACTTGCAACAATATTGAGGGCTTGACACACTGGTCTGTCCTTACTTATTAGGGACCACCCATGCTTTTGAGAGATGATCCTTACTTTGAGAACATGGTGGGCCTCCCCTAGATGGGATTCCATCACCTGCTGCTATTATTTGGGTCTCCAACCACAGATATAACACACTATGGTAAGAGGAACACTCACACACTCCCTGGAAGCTTGCCCAAAGCACACCCTTCCCCAAATGTCTCACACATTCAACACCTTAAACCAGTAACCCTCATTTGCCATATTGCCAAAAGAGCATTCCCAACATTGTAGTTTCAAACATGTACCTGCCAAACCCCATGCATGGATATCCACATGCAAAAGAATGAGAGGATTACTATCTCACACCTTACACAAAAAGCAACTCAATATAGATCAAATATCTAAAAATAGGAGCCAAGACCATAAAGACCTTGGGAACCAATGTAGGGAAGCATCTATAGACCTTTTAATATGAAATGACTTCATGGAGTTCAAACCAAAGCACAAGCAGCAAAAGAAGATAAATGGTTCCTTCTCAAAATTAAAGCCTTTTGCACCTGAAGGAGTTTTTCAAGAAAGTGAAAGGATAGGCTACCCAATGGGAGAAAATATTTGGTAAACATATATCTGATAGGAGGTGGATATCCTGCAAATATAAAGAAATCCTATATCTCAAATATAAAAAGAAAAACAGTTCATTTAAAAAAAATGGGCAAGAGATTTGAACAGATGCTTCCCCAAAGAAGAAAGACAAATGGCTAAAAATCACATGAAAAGATAATCGAAATCATTAGTTATTAGGGAAATGCAAATCCAAACTACAATGAGATATCATCTTACTCCCATAACACTGGGGGCTATTTAAAAAACTGACTACTACAAGTGTTGCAGATGATGTGGCAGTATGGACACACTTATCCTTTGCTGGTAGAAATGCAGAAGGATTCAGTCATTCTGAAAGACAATTTCACATTTTCTCAAAAAAGTAGCTATAGATTTGCCATATGACCCAGGAATTCAACTGCTGGATATGTACCAAGAAGAACTGAAAACAAGGACACAAAGTGATATATGCACACCAATGTCCATAGCAGCATTATTTACTATTGCCAAAATTTGAAATCAATCCAAATGCCCATCAACAGAAGAATGGATAAACAAAATGTGGTATTTGCATATAATGGAATACTACTCAGCTATAAGAAGGAATAGAGTACAAACACATTGGATAACATGGATGAATCTTGAAGACCTTATGTTGAGTGAGCAAGCTAGGCATTGAAGGACAAATACTGCATGACCTTTCTGATAAGAAATAAGCAAACCAAGCTGTCTCAGAGAGCTAGAGACTGAATGATAGGCTTACAGGAAATTGGGAGGGAAAGGAAGTTTGTAAGCTGATGCCTATATCAGTGAAATCTATGATAAAGTGGTGCTAAGGAGTTGCACACCAAAGGGATAAGATGGGGACATAGGAATACTATTGGGTGGGGCTTTGTAGGCTTGATGGAGGTTAGGGTTGGGAGAATGAGTCAGATGGTCCAAGAGATTGGAGGGAGGGCTGGGATAACAGATGATCATGGGAGATTGTCGGGTATGTGGTTGAATCTACAATGATGAGAAAACTCTTTAAAAAATATAATAAGGAATGGTTACCTGTTTAAGGTGCTTAATGGGAGGCATCTGGCACAGGGGCAGACTTCTAGGGAGTGTGTGAGTGCTCATCTTGTCATAGTGTGTAATATCATTGGGTGGAGACCCATCAATGTGTGGGAAGGGGTACCCCCATCCTGGAGAGGCCTGATGTACTCAAACAGAAGTAAGGGTTCTCTAGAGAGAATTGGTGGCTACCAATGGGGGAGGACAGTTTAGTGTGTCAAACCCTCAGCATTGATGCAAGTTTCTGTGAATCTGGTCCTTCAAGTAGTGAAGCTTGGTTGTCACTGTGGGTCCTGAGGGGAGGGGGAAGGAGGAGCAGAATAGATGGAAGCAAGGTAAATGGGGGGTAATGGACGTGTTCCACAAGTTTGTGCAATGATGGATATATGTCATGTTATATTACACCAAAAATGTAAAAAAGTCTATAGGCTAAAATGTAAACCATAATATAAACCATAATGATAAAAAAATTTTAGAAAATTGAACTGTCTAAAATATAAACCATAATGTAAACCAAAATTAAACCATATTTGGTAGCTTTGTTTCAATATCTGTACATCGGCTACAGCAATTATAGCATGAATATGTAAAAAGATCATTTCTAGGGAGGGGGGAAAGAGTTTGATGTTGGGTATATGGGAGTCCCCTATATAGTATATGTGACCTTACTGTGATCTAAAACATTTTTGAAGACAAAATTAAAACAAAAAGAATGGAGACACTGTGGAAGGAATAAGAAACTGCCTTGTTACTGTATATACATGGCAACACCTATTACAGTGACAAAAGGCAAAATATCAAAAACAAAGTTTTTATGATATTTTTCATTTTTAATACCCCAATTCATTTTTTACTTTATTTTAGCTTTTTTTAATTTAGTATTTATTCTTTTTCTAACTTTAAACCAATCCTTTCTATTTCAATTTCCTATTAATTGAATTTGACAATATATTAGGCTTCATTTTTGAAGAAGTTTTGGATCGCAGAGGGATACAACTATGGTAGTGGAGGAACACTGGTGTGGGGTGTTATTGATGGGGGCACATGGTTGGGAGGGAGTTCTCTAGGGCATGTATATAGGGTGCATAAACATTTTCTGATATTCATTGAATATTTTCATAGAAGTTACAGTTACAAATGGCAACTGAGGGAGTACTGAGTTCCTAGCAAGGGAAGCTTTGTCACATTCCCCAATGGAACAGCAACAATTCTCCAAGTGCAAGGGCAATGACGAGTGTGTTGGAGATTTGGACCCAGAGGGTATCAGGAATGAAAGAGAGAGAAAAGGGGGAAGGAAATAAAGAGAAAGAATGAGCGAGCTGGGATCAGGGGGTCTGCAAGTAATGACTCCTCAGACAACTTTATTTTCTACATGTGTCATTATATATACTCAAGCTATCGAGATAACAAGCAGTGTTAACTACACATTAACAATACTCACAAATTAAAGAACTTATCTCAGAATACAAAGATTTAGTATTCCTTTCAAACTGCAAAGTGTGTTTGCTTGTATTTCTCCCTGCCCCAGACAGCTTTGTCCTGTTGACCCAAAAGACTTAATTGCTGCATTCCTATTTTAAAAGTGTAGCCATGGAAACAGCACATCTCTCTTTGTGAGACCACTATGCCTCAGTTTCCATCACAGTGAAGAAGGATAGTCCAATGATGAGCCCTTGATACTGATGACTATGCTTATGATCTGTGTGTCTGAAATTTCAACTAAGCCTAGAGATATATGGTGCCTAAGAGTTACCTCCTGAGGGCCTTCATATTGCTCAAATGTGGCTACTCTCTAAGCCAAATTCAGCATGTAAATGTATTATCTTCCTCTCAGTGTGTGACATAACTCTCAGGGATGAACCTCCCTGCCACCAAGGGATTATTACCAATCATTAATTGATGATGCAACTATAAAATGACCCTGAAAGAAGGAGGCAATGGTATACACAAATGAATTTAAATGGCTAAATCTTCTGCTGGGGGACTATTGTGATTAGTAAGGGAAAAAAATTGTAGTAGTGATGTGGAGAGGGAAGCCACAGTGGCTGCTGATGGTTGGGAGAGAGAAGAAGAGATATACTTTGAGGGCATTTTCAGGATTTGGAGTTGTCCTAGGTGGTGCTGCAGGGATGGATACTGGATATTGTGTGTCTTGTAATGGCCCAATGGGTGGACTGGGGGAGAGTATGGACTACAATGTGGACCACTGTCCATGTGCTGCAGCGGTTCTCCAGAATGTATTCTCTGGGTGCGGTGGATGTGCTGCAATGGTGGAAGAGTTTGTTGATGTGGGAGGGGTGGTGTGGGTGGGGTGGGGGGTATATGGGGACCTCACTTTTTTTTAATATAACATTTAAAAGAAAATAAAGAAGAAAAAAATGAAAAAAAAAAGTGTCAGGAGGTCATCAGAGGGTTCATGCTTATGCACCCATCAGCAGGATCCCAGAGACAGCCAAAGTAGATACAACCCCAGATACTGGTTCTCCTGAGGGCTATGGAGACACACAAGTTCTCTGGTCATGGCAGATGGCTCTGAACTTCAGTGTCTTGTCAGTGGTCTCTAATTTGTAATTTGGGTTCCTGAGGGTGATGGATTTGGACTCAACTGGACCTTTCTACACATGCCTCTCTTGTCACTTTTACTGGACCTTTTTTTTGGCACTGGGTTGGTTATGCCCAGGAGACTTGAAGCCCTGGGCTGGTCATTTTCCAGCTGGGCCCTGAGCCTCAGGAGGGTTGCAACTCATACGCTTCGGTTCCTTGGTCTTAACCAGGCCTGCTAACAGGGAGGTGAAGTTGGTAAACCACCACACAGGGGATCCAAGAGAGCCTGCAACTGCAAGCAGGAGATTTGTACCAATCAGCCATGTGGGATCTAAGCCCCCTCTTGATACAGAGGTGGAGTGAACATCTCTAATCCGGGGTCCACAGGATGGAAGAAATTAATATGCATTAGAATTGATTAACTGTGAATCTATTATAGAACAATTGTGGCTAGTAATGGAACAAATTGTAACATTGATGTGAAGAAAGTGGTCATGCTAATTCCTGAGAACAGGGAGATGGATGAATAGATGTGATAAGGGGCATTTTAATTACTTAGAGTCCTCCTAAATGATATTGCAGGGACAGATGCTGGACATTATATATCCTGCCATAATGCACTGTATGGACTGGGGGAGACTATAAACTACAATGTAAACTATAATCCATGCAGCACAGCAGTGCTCCAAAATGTATTCACCAAATGTAATGAATGTGCCACAATGATGAAGGCAGTTGTTGATGTGGGAGGAGTGGGGTGGGTGAGTGTGGGTTATATGGGAACCTCTTATATTTTTTAATTTAACATTTTTTGTGATCTATGTATCTTCAAAAAATACAGTCAAGAAAGGAAAAAACGTAAATAAAAAAAGAAAGACAAACAATTTAGAAAAGTATATAGACTAAACTATAAACCATAATGTAAACCCAAATGTAACCACGGTTATGTTTCTACATGTGTACATTACCTGCAGCAAACATAACAACCACATATAAAAAGATCATTGCTGGGGATAGGGGTAAAGTGTTTGATGTTGGCTATATTGGAGTCCCTTATATTTTATATGTGACTTTACTGTGATCTAAAACTTTTTTGAAGACAAAATTAAAAATAAAAAAAGGATGTAGACACTGAGGAAGGAATGGAAGAGATTTCCTTGCCACTTTACATGCAAGGTAACACCAATTATAGTGATGAAAGGCCAAATGTCAAAAACAAAATTTTATGATATTTTTCATTTTTTAATACCCCAATTTATTTTTTACTTTATTTTTTAAATATTTTATTTTATTTTTTCATTATCTTTTTCTCAAGTTACTATTTCACACAAAATGTACTGGGGCGGAGTGTAAACTACAATGTAAACTATTATCCATGTGGTGCAGCAGTGCTCCAAAATGTATTCACCAAATGCAATAAAGGTGCCATAATGATGAAAGAGTTGTTGCTGTGGTAGCAGTGGGATGGGGTGGGTGGGGGCTATATGTTAACCTCTTAATATTTTTTGAATGTAACATGTTTTGTGATCTATATATCTTCAAAAAATACAATTTACAAAATGATGGTGTGGGGATTTGGGAGTGGGGTATACGGGAACCTCTTATGATTTTTAATGTAACATTTTGTGTGATCTATTAACATTAAAAATGATAATTTAAAAATAATATGATAACAAATAATTCTTTTTACAAAATTAAAAGAAGTATCAGAAAAAATTGTATCATCTTAAAAACCTGAAATGGGCAAACAATTGAAACAAGCTATTGAATTCAAGCTACTCTGTAAATTTCCTAATTGTTTAGTTGGATAATACAAAAACTATTATGTTCTGCAATAATTAATAAAGTACATTTACTCATATTTTTTAAAAAGCTGGTTCTTTGAGAAGATCAGTAAAATGACAAATCTATAGAAAGATTAACAAAACAAAAAGGGGCTTATAAATACAATTAGAAATGAAAAGAGGGAAGTAATGACTGACCCCACAGTAATAAAAATTATCATAAGAGGATATTATGAGAAACTGTATGCCAACAAACTAGACAACCTAGAAATGGTAAAATTCCTAGAAATGCACAATCTTCTCTGGCACTATAAGAAATTCAAGGACTTATCAAAACCAATCACATTTAAAGAGACTGAATCTGTCATCAAAATCTCCCACAAAAGAAAAGCCCAGGACCAGATGACTTCAGAGGTGAATTCTACAAAACATTTCCAAAATAATTAACACCAATTCTGTTTCACCTCTTGCAAAAAATTGAAGAGGAGGGAAAATAACCCCACACTTTTAATTAAGTCGATATCACCCTAATATCAAAGCCAGACGAAGACACTACAAGAAAAGAAAATTACAGGCCCATCTCTTTAATGAACATAGATGCAAAAGTACTCAACAGAATACTTGCAAATCAAACCTAGCAGCATTATCAAAGACTTATACATAACGACCAAGTGCAATTTCTTCCTGGTATGCAAGGTTGACTCAACATAAGAAAATCAAATAGCATAATATGCTGAATTAACAAACTGAAGGAAAACAAAACGCATAATCATCTCAGAAGAGGCATTTGACAAAATCCAGCACTCTTTCTTGATAAAAACCACTTCAAAAGATACGAATATAAAGAAATTTCCTCACTCTGATAAAAGGCATATATGAAAGCCCACAGCCAACATTGTAGTCAGTGGGGAATGTTGAAACCTTTCCGTCTAAGATCAGAAACAAGACAAGGAAGCCCAATATCACTCAAAACACTGCCATTGTCTCACCTTGATCAACAAGACAGTAAGGCAGGGAGACTGCCTTTGATATTAAAAACAGGACTTCCTTTGTTGCAAAATTATGTTTAAAATCTGATGGAAAAGATTTCATAAATGCTTCAGCTGATATTTTGTTCTTCACAAAATAAAAGTTAGCTAAACTGAATTCATTCTGTTAGCAGGTACACCAGTTATCAGTTACAATAAATAGACCCATTTTCAGTAAATGAAGTTTCTTTTTTCATTGTGCAATTGATTTTCTGGATTACCTACAATCATCTTGGCAGTACCACCTCTCACTGCCAAGTCTGGGAACCATGGTTCCCAGAATGCTCCTTCCTATATACTCCAGTATTGGATTGCTGCCAGTGGGAGGAATGTGCATGGGGTTTGGAAAGCTAAGCCATCATTCTTAAGAGGTCATGGTGTCCAGAGGCCTTGGATATTTGGCCATTTTGTTCACTCTAGCTTCCCTCACTGCTCCAGTTTTCTGAAGAGGATTGTTTTGCTCATCCCCTGGCTGCCTGTCCAGACCTTCCCTGCCTCAGTTCCTCCCACATAGGTGTAAGCCCTAATTCCCATATCAAATCCTTTACTCCCAGCATATTTGAGGTGGCTCCATTTTTCAGACAAAACACACTTCTAGTACCAGAAACTATACTGTGTATTATAGAATATCAGACCAAAAAAAAAAAAAAACTTACATAGAGTCTTGAAAAACTTTGTCAAGTGAAAGGGGCAAACAGTAATTAGTAGAGCAAAGGGTCTTTTCTATCTTTACAAAATTTGATGGCTAAATTCACTGAAAGTAATGGATTTGAATGATGGTGAAGATTCCATGTAAGGCATCTTTGCTTATAAAAGCCTCGGTTTTACTTTTATTTTTTCTTTATTTTACATTTTTTTTTAATTTTAAAGAAGATTTAGATTACATAAATGTTACACAAAACATATAAGGGATTCCCATATGTCCCCCCCCCTTACCCTCCTACACTTTCCACATTAAAAACATCCTTCATTAGTGTGGTACATTTGTTACAATTGATGAAAACATACTGAAGTATTGCTACTAACAATGGACTACAATTTACATTATAGTTTACACTCTGACCCACACAATTTTGTAAGTTATGACAAAATATACAATGGCCTGTATGTGTCACTGCAATGTCCTGTAGGACAAATATAATGTCCCCAAAATGCCCCTATGTTACACCTATTTTTCCCTCTCCCATTCCTCAAAACCTCTGGTGGCCCCTGCATTCCATCAATGATAAGAGTTCTTCCGGGGTGGGGCAAGATGGTGGCTGAGTGAGCTTACCTGATAATATCTCCTGCAAAGAAGCCACTGGGCAGTGTTGGAGGCTCTTGGGGACCAGGCTGTTTCAGGATTTTTGCAGGTCAGGAGGCATCTGGACATTGATTTTGTGGGAAGGTAACAGAGAAAATACGTCTATAAAATATACACGGCGGTCTCGGCTGCACGCGGAAAGTTCCCTCCTTGGGGGGGTGGAGCTGCCGTGGCTGTTGTTTTTTTTTTTTTTTTTTGAGGCTCTGTAGTACTGGGGAATTCATAAGCCCTGAGTGGCCTATTGGGGGCTTAATAGGACAGAAGGCGCTTGCAGACCGATTTGGGGAGACAAACGGGAGTTTTATGGCAAAGCGGGGGGGCATTTTTGATTGTGGACACAAACAATAGCACTTCCACCTAGAGCCATGCCCCCCCAAACCTGGCTGCTGATCTACAGTGGACTTAAAGTGATAGCAATAAAGAGACGCCACCAGGGTCTGGCAGGGTGGGAGACATTTGGAAGCTGATTACGGGAATATTTTGTGAAGCCTGGGAATTTTGGGTTTGGACTCTGTTATAAGCATTTCTGGCTGGAGCCTCCCTGGACCTGGCTATTGATCTGAGTCATTAAATTGGCTGCAGCCTAGAGGCACCCCCAGGTGGCCATTCTGGGGGATCACAGGGTGGGAGGGGTCCTGAAGTCAATTGGTGATATAGCCCCAGAATAGACCCCAGTGAGTGAGTGAATTGTGGGGTACAGAACACAGGATAGAGCTTGTGGATATGACCTCACCCATAGGGCTGGCACCCACCTGCAGGGATCCCTGAAGGCTGTGATGCACTGTGGTGCTCCCAGGCTTCCTGTTAACCGGACTTGAGGTTGCCAGGTCTGAGTCCCATAAACCATGGTGGCCCACACCCCAGAGACTCACACCTCTTGAGTCCTCAATATCTCAGACTTTGCATCCCTGAATCCATCATGCCCTGAGGTCCATCTGAGGTCCTTGAATGTCCTAGCCCTCAACGTTTGCATTTTTTCTTTTTTGTTTTGTTTTGTTTTTGTTTTTATTCTATTTTTATTTTTTATTTTATTTTTTTAATGTTCTGATTGCTAACATTGGATTATCCCCTAGTCTTTTCTCCCAGCATATCCCCCAAAGACTTTTTTTTTCCTCTCTCTCTCTCATCCTCCATCTTCTTCTTATTCTATTTTATCTTAACTATACAATAGGTGCTGTAGGAAACACCTCATGTTTGCTGGGTTTCCTCATCCTCCACTGCCTCATTTCTGTGCGAATAGATTTTGGATATCTACACTATCCCCTTTCCCCTACATCTTGATATCCTCCATCATCTAATGTCTCTCCTATATTCCACCTCCCTTTCTTTGATCCACATAGTGTCTAACTCTTAATTTCTAATACTTTTGTCTTGTTTTCTGTCTGTTATCCACTCTTGAAACTATTACCTTTCTTTTCTCTTTCCCTCTCTCACAAAAACAATAGCTTTTTAGTTCATACCATATTCCTCCCATATTCAGTCATCTACCTCATTATAGGTACTCTACCTACTGCTATAACTCTACACAATTTACATGAATCTAATCTCCATCCTCCCAGATCTCATATTGTTGCTTTGTTAACATATATCACCAATACTACTTTACACTTTTTCCTTGCTTACACAATTGCCTTTCCCCGGCACTAATACTTTCCTTTAAAGTGAACTTAAAGAGCAATAAGAAAATAGAATAAGAAGAACAAAGTGACAATGAGAAGATATAACATTTATGCAAAAACAACAGCTAATTAATCTCCAAGACTAGACAAAGAAACTAAGGAACTGATTAAACCCATCAAGTAAAAAATGATGACCAGACAGCAACAAAAATTTACAAACCAAACCAGTAATCAGGAAAACATGGCTGAATCCAATCAACAAACCAAAAATCAGGAAGGGGAGCAGAACTTCACACAAGCAATGAAAGATCTCAGAACATTTATCAATGACAAATTTGATGAAGTAAAGGAAGAGATTAACAACATGAAGACAACACTTGGAGGGGAAATTGCAGACATATGCAAAAAGACAACAGATATGAGGGAAATGAACACCACAGTTCAAGAAATCAAAAATACACTTGCGGCAAATATCAGCAGAGTAGAAGAGGCAGAGCAGAGAATTAGTGATGTGGAAGACAGTACATCAGAAATCAAACAGATAGTAGAAGTGGTCGATAAAAAGAAAAAATCCAGCTAGGGCTTAGGGACCTGAATGATAATGCAAAACGCTCAAACATACGTATTATAGGCATTCCAGAAGGAGAAGAGAAGGGAAAGGGGTCAGAAGGAGTGTTGCAGGAAATAATGGCTGAAAACTTCCCAAATCTACTGAAAGAGACAGATGTACATATCCAAGAAGCACAGCACACTCCACTGGTCATAAACCCCAACAGGCCCACCCAAGACATATACTTGTCAAATTATCCAATGCTCAAGACAAAGAGAAAATTCTAAAAGCAGCAAGAAAAAAGAAAACCATCACATACAAGGGAAGCTCCATAAGATTAAGTACTGATTTCTCATCTGAAACCATGGAGGCAAGAAGGCAGTGGTATGATATAGTCAAGGTACTAAAGGGAAAAAAATTTCCAACCAAGAATACTCTATTCAGCTAAACTAGCATTCAAAAATGATGGAGAGTTCAAAATATTCACAAACAGAAACTGAAAGAGTATACCAACAAGAAACCTCCCCTTCAAGAAATTCTAAAGGGAGTTCTGCAGGAAGAAAGGAAAAAAGAGGACAGGCAGAGTTGGAGAAGAGTGTCAGAGCAACAAAAAAGACAAAAATAGAAGGAAAAAAATACCAAAAAAAATATGATGAACACAAATCCGATCAAAATATGGCTAACACAAATAATTCCTTGAAAGTAATAACACTGAATGTCAACGGATTAAACTCACCTATCAAAAGATTCAGACTGGGACATTGGATAAGGATATATGACCCATCTATATGCTGTCTACAAGAGACACATCTTAGACCCAGAGACTCATGGAGGTTGAAAGTGAATGGCTGGAAAACAATCATACAAGCAAACAATAACCAAAAAAAGGCAGGAGTAGCTATATTAATATCAGACAAAATAGACTTTAAATGCAAAACAATTGTGAGAGACAAAGAAGGATACTACATTTTAGTGAAAGGGAAAATCTGTCAAGAAGATCGAACAATCATAAATATTTATGCTCCTAATAAGGGTGCCTCTAAATACATGAGGCAAACGCTGGAAAAACTAAGTGAAAAAAATAGATGCATCTACAATTTTAGTGGGGGATTTTAATACACCACTATCAACTCTGGACAGAACATCTCAAAAGAGAATCACTAAAGAAACAAAACATTTGAACAGTATATTAGAGGAGCTGGATCTAATAGACATATATAGATCATTACACCCAAACACAGCAAGATATACATTTTTCTCAAGCGCACATGGATCATTCTCCAAGATAGACCATATGTTAGGCCACAAAGAAAGGCTTAATGAATTCAGAAAGATCGAAATCATACAAAACAATATCTCTGACCACAGTGGAGTGAAGCTGGAAATTTGCAAGGGACAGAGGCCCAGATTTCACACCACGATTTGGAAATTAAACAGCACACTCTTAGAAAAACAGTGGGTCAAAGGGGAAATCTCAGAAGAAATCAATGACTACCTTGAAACAAATAATAATGATAACACAACATACCAAAATTTATGGGATGCAGCAAAAGCAGTACTGAGAGGGAAATTTATAGCCATAAATTCATATATCAAAAAAGAAGAGCAAAAATTGAAGAACTAACTGCACATTTGGAGGAATTAGAAAAAAACAACAACAAAGTAACCCAACAGGAAGAGGAAGAAAGGAAATAACAAATATAAGAGCAGAACTAAATGATATAGAAAATAAGAAAGCACTTGAAAAGATAAACAAGACCAAGAGCTGTTTTTTTGAGAAGAGCAACAAAATTGACAAACCTTTAGCGAGACTAACAAAGAGAAAAAGAGAGAAGATGCAAATACACAAAATAAGAAATGAGAAAGGCGATATCACCACTGACCCCACGGAAATAAAGACTATCATAAGAGGATACTTTGAAAAACTGTGTTCCAACAAAAATGACAATTTAGAGGAAATGGACAAATTCCTAGAAACACAGAAGTGGCCCATATTGACGAACGAAGAAATGGATGATCTTAACAAACCAATCAGAAGCAAAGAGATAGAATCAGTCGTTAAAAATCTCCCACCTAAGAGGAGCCCAGTGCCAGAAGGCTTCACAGGTGAATTCTACAAAACATTCCGGAAAGAATTAACACCAATCCTGCTGAAACTATTCCAAAAAATCGAAACAGAAGGAACATTGCTTAACTCCTTCTATGATGCCAACATTACCCTAGTACCAAAGCCAAACAAAGACACCACAAGAAAGGAAAATTACAGACCAATTTCTCTAATGAACCTAGATGCAAAAATACTTAACAAAATACTTGCTAATCGTATTCAACAACACATTAAACGAATTATACACCACGACCAAGTGGGATTATTCCAGGTATGTGAGGATGGTTCAAAATAAGAAAATTAATCAATGTAATACACCATATAAACAGATTGAAGGGAAAAAAATCACATGATTATATCTATAGATGCAGAAAAAGCATTTGACAAATACAGCACCCTTTCTTGATAAAAACACTCCAAAAGATCAGAATACAAGGAAATTTTTTGAACATGATAAATAGTATATATGAAAAACAGCCAACACTGTTTACAATGGTGAAATCCTAAAATCCTTCCCTGTAAACTCAGGAACAAGACAAGGATGCCCATTGTCTCCGCTCCTATTTAATATTGTCTTAGAAGTACTTGCTTGAGCACTGAGGCAGGAACCAGACATAAAAGGCATTCAAATTGGAAAGGAAGAAATCAAAATTTCATTATTTACAGATGACATGATCCTATACATAGAAAACCCTGAGAGATCTACAACAAAGCTTCTAGAATTCATAAATTAGTTTAGTAAAGTCGCAGGTTATAAGATCAATGGGCAAAAATCAGTAGCATTTCTGTACACCAATAATGAGCAAGATCAGGAGGAAATCAAGAAACAAATACCATTCACAATAGTAAATAAAAAAATCAAATACTTAGGAATAAATTTAACTAAACAGGTAAAAACTTATACACCGAGAACTACACAAGACTGTTCAAGGAAATCAAAGAAGACCTAAATAAATGGAAGAATATTCCTTGTTCATGGATAGAAAGACTGAATATTATTAGATGTCTATCCTACCAAAACTGATCTACACATTCAATGCAATCCCAATAAAAATCAACGCAGCCTTCTTTAAGGATCTAGAAAAACTAACTATGAAATTTATTTGGAAAGGAAAGAGGCCCCAAATAGCCAAAGACATACTGAAAAAGAAAAATGAAAGTGGAGGAATCACACTTCCCTGATTTCAAAACATACTACAAAGCTACAGTAGTGAAAACAGCATGGTATTGGCATAAGGAGAGACACACAGACCAATGGAATCGAATTGAAAGTTCTGATATAGAACCTCATATATATAGCCATATAATATTCGATAAAGCCACCAAACCCTCTCAACTGGGAGGAAATGGCCTATTCAACAAATGGTGCCTATAGAACTGGATAGCCATATGTAGAAGAATGAAAGAGGATTACCATCTCACACCTTATACAAAGATCAACTCAAGATGGATCAAAGATCTAAATATAAGAGCCAAGACCATTAAGATCTTGGAAAGCAGTGTAGGGAAACATCTACAGGACCTTGTAATAGGAAATGGCTTCATGAATATCACACCAAAAGCACGAGCAGCAAAACAGCAAATAGATAAATGGGACTTCCTCAAAATTAAAGCCCTCTGTGCCTCAAAGGAGTTTGTCAAGAAAGTAAAAAGGGAACCCACAGAATGGGAGAAAATATTTGGCAACCATATATTTGATAAGAGACTTATAATTTGCACATATAAAGAACTCATATATCTTGAAAATAAAAAGATAAACAACCCATTTAAAAAATGGGAAAAAGATTTAAACAGACACTTCTCCAAAGAAGAAATACAAATGGCTAAAAAGAACATGAAAAAATGCTCCAGATCTCTAGTTATCAGATAAATGCAAATCAAAACTACAGTGAGATACCATCTTACTCCCATAAGATTGGCAGCTATGAAGAAAACAGAAGAATACAAATGCTGGAGAGGATGTGAAGAAAGGGAAACACTCATCCACTGCTGGTGGGAATGCAGAAAGATCCAACCATTCTGGAGGACAGTTTGGTGGTTTCTCAAAAAACTAACCATAGATTTGCCATATGACCCAGCAATACCACTACTGGGTATATACCCAGCAGAACTGAAAACAAGGACACAAACCAATATATGTACACCAATGTTCATAGCAGCATTGTTCACTATCGCCAAAAGTTGGAATCCACCCAAATGCCCATCAACAGATGAGTGGATCAATAAAATGTGGTATATACATACAATGGAATACTACTCGGCTGTAAGAACAAATACACTACAAACACACGTGATAACATGGATGAATCTTGAGAACCTTATGTTGAGTGAAGCAACTCAGGCATTGAAGGACAAATACTACATGACCTCAATGATATGAAATAAGCAAGCTGCCTCAGAGAGCTGGAGACTGGAAAATAGGCTTACAGGAAATTGGGGGGTGAAGGAAGGATATGCGCCGACATCTGCAGGGGTGGAATCTATAATGAGCTGGTGGTAAGTTTGAGCACAAAGAAGAGATAAAATGGGAGCAAGGGGTTGCCTTTGGGTGGGGCTTTGCGGGTTTGAGGGGGGCTGGGGATGGGCGGATGGGTAATATTGCCCACAAAATTGGGGAGAGGGAGGGTCAATATATGAACATAGGAGAGTGTCAGATGTTGGTTGAGAGTAAAATGCTGAGAAAATCGTATCAAAATATAATTAGGAGAGTTACCAGTTTAGGATGCTCGGAGGGGATGGTCTGATGCGGGACGGACTCCTGGGGAATATCTGAAGGCTCATTTTGCCAGGGTGGGTTGTACCATTGGATAGAGACCCAAGTAGTGAGAGTGGGGGTGGACCCACATCCTGGGGAGGGCTAATGCCATCAAATAGAGAGAACTGTATCTCTCGAGAGAAAGGGTGGCTCCCAGGGTATTAGGGCAGTTGAGCAAGTCAGGCCCTGAACACTGTTGCAAGTATCTCTGGACGTGGCTCCTCGGGAAATGGAGATTGGCTGTCGCTGTGCACCCCAAGGGGAGGGGAAAATGGATGTTGAATGGATGGAACCAATGTAAATGTGGGGGCAAGAGAGGAGTTTCGCAAGAGTACACGAGGATGAAAATAAAACGTGTAATATTACACCAAAAACATATAGGGGATGAGAGACTAATAATGTAAATCATAATGTAAAACATAGGATAACTAAGAAATTTAGAAAACTGTATATCCTAAAGTATGGACCACATTGTAAGCACAGATGTCACCTTGTTTGAAAGCTATTGTTTTGGAGTCTGTACATCAGTTTCAGTAAATATGATATGTATAAGTTAAAAGATTATCGCTGTGGAAGGGACAAGGTTTCATGGTGGATGTGTGGGCGTACTGTATATTGTATATATGAATTACTGTGATCTAAGACTCTTGTGAAGAGAAGCTCAATAATTAGGAAAAAAGAAAAGAAAAAGATAGGATGTAGAAATTTTTCCAAATCAATATGTACTCTAGATCTAACCTTTAAACTCATCGCTCTATTCCATTTTACTAGTAAGGGAACCTGACATTATATTGGGATTTACTTTACAGGAAGTTCTGGATCACAGAGTGGTTCAACAATGGCGGTAGAGGAATACTGGTATGGGATGTTATTGACAGGCTATATATGGTTGACAGGGAGTTATACAGGGCATATGTTCAGGGTGCATGGTAATGTTTAGATATACTCATAGTGGAAACAATTAAAAACAACAGCTGGGGGGGTACTGGGTTCCTGGCTGGGGGGGCTCTGTCGTGGTCCCTAGGGGAGCAGCAGCAGTCCCCCAGGTGCAACGGTAAGAACCAGGAAGGAATGAGGGTCCAACAGTGGGCTCCTGATACTAATGACTATGCTTGTGAGCCTATACGCCTGCAATAAGAACAAGGCCTAGAGCAGCATTGTGCCTGGGAGTTTCCTCCTGACAGCCTTCATGTTACTCAAATGTGGCCAGTCTCAAAGCCAAACTCAGCATGTAGATGCAGTGCATTTCCCCCAGCGTGGGACATGACACCCGGGGATGAGCCTCCCTGGCACCAAGGGATCACTACCACATACCAGCTGAAGATGCAACTAGAAAATGACCTTGAATTAAAGGTTCAATGCGGATCAGCAGAATTTCCCTGTCTACATATAATAACATGACTTCAAAATGCTGTTTGACCTAATGTAAGGGAGAAATGGAAAGTAGAAATGAGTTTATATGGCTACGAGTCTCTAAAAAAGAGTCTGGAGGCTGTCAGAAGGATTGCCCTTATGCACAACTGAGCAGAGTCTAAGAGACAGATAAAGTAGATACAACCCCAGGTATTGGTTCTTTTGAGGGCTAAAGAGACCCACGGTTTCTATGGTCATGGCACATGGGGTTCACTGCCATGTCAGATGGCCCTTCTTTGGAGCTGGTGTTTCTGCGTGATGGAACTGGACTCAGATGGGATCTCTTTTCACAAGACTGTCATGCTACTTTACTGGAATTGTAGTTGGTGTTGGGGTTTAAGTTATATTTAGGGGATTTGAATCTCTGGACTGACAATATGATAGCCACGCCCTGAACCTCAACACACTTCAAATCCTACACTCTGATTTCTTGGACTTACCCCACTCAGCTAACATGGAGTTGAAGAAGGTCAACCACCACACCATGGAGCCTAGAGTACCTACAACTGAAAGCAGGAGGATTGCATCCAGTATCCATGTGGAATCTAAGCCCCCACTTGACATAGATGTGCAATGGACACAACCAATCCAATGTCCACAGAGAAAATGTGGCATTGGTGTGGGAAGGGTGGCCATGGTGGCTGTTGGGTGTGGGGAATGGGAGGAAGAGATGAGATGGGGAGGCATTTTCGGCACTTGGAGTTGTCCTGGGTGGTGCTTCATGGACAACTACAGGAGACTGTAGATCCCCCCAGGGCCCACTGGATGGAATGTGGGAGAGTGTGGGCTATGATGTGGACCATTGACTATGGGGTGCAGCGATGCCCAGAGATGTACTTACCAGGTGCAATGGATGTGTCATGATGGGAGAGAGAGTTGCTGTGGGGGGAGAGGGGGTTGGGGGTAGTGGGGTTGAATGGGACCTCATATTTTTTTAATGTAATATTTTTTAAAAAAATGAATTAAAAAAAAAAAAAGAGTTCTTCCACTGCTGGAATAATAATAAGTCTGCTTCAGTCCACTCTTCATTTCCCTTGGCTTTACTTTTAAAAACACTGCCCTTTACTGCTTCCTCTCCTATCCTCTGAGAAGGCTCGCTGCACTGCCCCAATTCCCAGTATTATAGACCATATGCCCAGCATGCCTCCAGCCTCACCCCATCTCTATTGTAGCTTTATGTTCTGATTGTTAATATCTGAAAGAGAAGCTCTACTAGCACCTGCTGACATTGGCTAGTGGACTTCTGTAATTGCCTGACATTCTCAATCTCTCTGCATGTTAAAATTGCTTAAGGAATGGATGTGATAAAAGTTCAGTACCTAGAGATTGGTACAGGAAAATGTCACAGAAATTCAGTAAACACAACCATTGTTTTAAATTATTAATGAAGTCCATGATCCAGTACAACATACTTTGCAAAGAAAACGTGGAAAAGCACTGAGCCTTCAGAAAGCCCTGGCAGTCTCCCTCCAAACTCTATATTTACCCACATGTCAATCTATATTTGAATTAAAGCTCTAACCTATGTTTTACTTGTGATTTTAAATTTAATAAATTATAAGGCCAGTAAAATTTAAATTTTAAAAATAATTGCAAAAAAATTATACTTGTGTATATTTTAAGATGTTTTGTATATTTTCCTCATGAGGGCTGGGTTAAATTAAAGTTAAAATGGGAAAAATGATAAATTTTATGCACACAATGGTTTTTCCCCATGCTATAATACTGTATCTGTCAGGATGGGCTTGGTTTTTCCATGGTAACAACCCCCCAAATCTCAGTGGAATTTCACAGCAGAAATTTATTTCTCACAGAAATGATCCACTGTGAGCAATCAGAGAAGCTCTGCTCATCACTGTCACTCAGGAATCCTGGCTATTGGAGGTATCCCTTTACCATGTGCTTTGGTAATCACAGGAGCAGGATGAAGAGAAAAGAGAATCATGCATTGGCCTCAAGATTTCATCTACTGCCATTATTAGGTTACATCAGTCCAGATTATGTTATCAATGGAGGTAACATTGTTCCCTCTGTGGTGGTGAAAAATGATTCCTGAGGGACAGATGACTTATATATTACAATGTTCTATGGCCTGCCAAAGGGCCACTCTATGTGAACAGATACACTATGTATCTGTGGTATTAAAATTTCTTATGTATGTTTTTATTGGTCGTAAGGAAAAATGTCTAAAAAGTCTTTTTTAGTGGGTAATAATGATAATAAGGCTGCACAACACTGGTCTAGAAGAAAGCCTGCTAAATTGGAGAGTCAGGAGTTATAATTTCTAATTCTGGCATGTAGACAACTTGATCACTGTATAATGTGTAGTTCTGCTTCTCACCTTTTGATTCCATAACTGTGAATATGTACATATTTTACTGTGTCTCTAAGTTCAAGATACAGAGAATCCTTTATTCGATGCTTATTTATTTAGACCTACTATGCACCAGGCATAGGTCTAGGCACTAGTGTTACAACCACAGAGACAGAACTCTACAAACACATGAGGCTTAAAATCTATGGGAAGATGGGTAATAAAGAAGATACATACCATATGAAAACAAAGAGAAAAAAGTAAAGGCTGGGTAAGATGGAAGAGAGTAACAGGGTGGAGTGTGCCATTGTGAATATTCAGAGTAGGTGAAGTGAAATTGAGCAAAGGCATGAATGAAGAGAGGGGGGAGATCACATGACTACAGAGGAAGGAAGTTCCAGAAAGAGACCTGCAAGTGCAAAGCCTTGACCTAGGTGTTTGTTGGATAGCAAAGGGGAGTGGGAAAAAGGAGAGGAAGGAGAGGAAATTTGAGATGTAACTGAGGGCTGGATTGTACAGGTTTTGAAAGTTATGGAAAGAACTTTGGCTGTTATTCCTAGTAAATGGGAAACAATTGGAGGACTTTGAGTACTGGCATAACATGATCTAACATGTTTAAATGAAGGCTTGGTGGAGAATAGTTTGTATTAGAGTGAGAGCTTAATTTGAGTCAACAATTAAAGCAACTCAATAGTTACAACTGCTGATTTGAACTAGAATGAAAATGGTGATAAGTCATTGGGTTCTGCACACATTCTGAATGTAAATAGGATTTGCTGATGGAAAAAAGGATGAGTCCAAGATTTTTTGGTCTGACAAAATGGAATCTTTCAGTTGCCACTTATTTAGAAGGGGGGGAAATGCAATGTCCAATATTGGAGATGTAACTGAAATGAGAAATGAAAATTGGTCACTGTATTTCAATGTAGAGATCATTTGTGTATCAGTTCAAATTAGGCTTAGCTACATGTAACAGAGATCCCAAAATAATGATGATTTAAACATAAAAATGCTGCATGTTGACAATCCAAGTCTTGCATTGAGGCCCTGCACTGATCCAGAATCCAGGTTCCTTCTAGCTGTCAGTTTCCTTATCCTAGTATTTGGCCTCCATCCCCAAGGTCAGGATGGTCACTCCAGCTACTACCAGAGAGCATGAAAGAGGAAATAGGAAAAGGACAGAAAGACACATCTCCCATAGGAGTTGACCAGTTAATTATTTCAGTTAATAATGGCCACAATAATGCTGTAGACAGCCACAAAATCTTAGTGGCATAAAACAGTAAGAATCAATTTAGCTCAGGAATCTATGGCTTAATTGACAATCAACTGATCTAAGCTGGGCTTGTCTGGGTAGCTTAGTCTCAAGTTACAATTGTAAACTTGGCTCCTTTCTGAGGTTGGACTCAGGTTTGATGCATTTGTACTCATTCTGGGGCTCAGGTGAGGAGGCAATTCCTATACTAGGAAGGTTTACTTTTGGCTATGGCAGAGACATAGAGAGCAGATCAAGAACACATGCCTGCTATATCCCATAGGCTAAAGCAAGGAAATTGCTGAGCCCATAGTCAAAGGGTAGGAAAATGTACCCTGCAAACAATGGGAAGGCCTGACACACACTGGGGCTCCATGATCCTATTACTGGAAAGAGAGTGAAGGATGCAAGCAATAATTCAGTTCTCTGCTACAACTGGAGTGGGTTCCCTAAAATTGCTTTTTCCAAGCTTATCAATAGGGACCAAAATTAATAAGTTCCAAGATTACAATGATGTTTTTAATGGAAATTGCTTAAATTAAACTGGAAGAACTCACAGTCCAGATAAGATTGGGTAGACCAGTTTCTCCCTCCTTCTCCCTGCAAATCATAACTAGAAACTCTGAAAATAATACCAGACAAGAGAAAGGAGAACTCTAGAAGGTGGTTAAAAGAAAGAGAAAAGGTTGTGACTCCAGGACTGGACTTACAATACAATGGCAGGGTATCTTGTGTAGCCCCAGGCAATAGAAGAAGAGCAAATACAGCTAGCATATCCCAACCCCCAACCAGATTGCTCCTACAGATAATACCAGAACCCTGACAACATCAGGCAGGTGAACTCGACTCACCTGCATGGGGATTGATCAAGAATCAACCAATAAACATTAATATGTGGCCAGGGAAAGTGGTCTTCTTCCTTGCTTGGCCTGAGACTCTCTTCTCCCACCAAAGTAAACTTAGATGGGCAGGCAAAAGCTGCAAACTGGATCCAGGCACACAAGTGTCCCAAACTGGAATGCCTCTTTTACTCTTTGGGATCTGAAGGTCAAAGATTCCCTTCCCCAAGCAGTATGGCTTAACTTGGAAAGACCCTGTCCTGACTAGAGGCATGGGGCAGGCAGGCAGACTGGCAAGAGGACCTACCCACAAGTGGCTAACTCAAGAACCATCTTTGTCCCTAAAGGTTTGAGACTACCTTCATTGCCAGAGGTTCAAAGGTATTTAGGAACCCAAACAGAGGGAATCTGATAATACACTTACTGACATCAAGAGACATCCTGTAGCCTAGCCTGGGAAAACTTCATCCAACCGTCCCCACCTTGGATGGCACCAGTAGAGTCTGGGGGAACCCCAGCAGCACCAGGTAAAGCAAGGAAGTCAAAATAATACTGCAAATGCTTTGAAATTTAAACTTCCATTAAAACCACAAAAGGAGGCCAAATAATACTTAAACAGGGTGCCTGCCAACTTAAAAAAAAAAGATTTAAATACGACTCAGTGTCTCCTAGCAAAATACACAAAATATCCATGGTAAAGCCTGTCTTACCAAGAACTAAGAAAATCACAACTTAAATGAGAAAAGAAAATCAACTTATATCAACACAATGAAGAAATAGGTGTTAGAAATTATTTGTAAAGGATTAAATGCAGCCATCTTTAAAAAGATTTCAGTAATCACTTACACACTATCTTGAAGTGAATGGAAAAATAGAAAATCACTGCAAAGGCATAGATGTTAAGAAAAAAAAAACAAAGGAAATTATAGCACTGAAAAATATAATAACAGAAAAATCTCACTGGATGAGCTCAATAGCAGAGTGGAGATGACAGAGGTACAATTAGTGAATGCAATGACATATGACTAGAATTCACACAATCTGTACATAACAGAAAAATAGTTTGAAAATTATTGAATAGAACCTTAGGTACTCGTGGGAGAATAGCAAAATATGCTATATTTGCATCATTGAAGTCTCACAAGGAGAGGAGAAAGAGTGAAAATATTTTAAGAAATAATGTCTGAAAATGTCTCATGTTTGATGACACAAACATACAGGCACAAACGCTGAGCATGCTCCAAACAGGATAAATTCAAAGAAATCAATGCCAAGACACATCTTTATTAAACTTTTGATATCTAAAGACAAGAGAAAATATTGAAAGCAGCCAGAAGGAAATAATTCATTAAAAAAAAAAAAGAATTCAAATGATAAGCTCTCACTGTAAAACAGAGGCCACATAAAGTGGCACAACATTTTCAAATGAAGAAAGAAGAGAAATGTCAACCACAAAACCTATATCAAGCAAAATTATCCTTTGGGAAAAATGATAAAGACATTCTCAGGAAAAAGAAAACAAAGACTTTGACACTAGTGGACATACCCTAACATTTGGCTAAAGGATGTTATCCAAACAAAAAAGAAAATTATTTAAGAAAGAATTTGGAAAAAGAAGGAATAATTTTTAAAATATAGAATTAATGGGTACATACAAGACTTCATGAGTTTTATACAGGACATTAAATGACAGAAACAAAAACTTAACCTAAGTGTCCAACAGATGAATGGATAAACTAAATGTGCTATACACATGCAATGTAATATTATTCATTCATAAAAAGGAAAGAAGTTCTGATACACTGACAGCTTGGATGAACCTTGACAACATCATGTGGAGTGAAATAAGCCAGGTACACAAGGAAAAATATTTTGTAGTTTCACTGAAATAACTAGAATAATCAAATTCACTGCATCAGAAATAAGAATGTAGGCCAACAGGAGCTGAGGTGGTAGTAAGGAATGGGGAGTCCAGGCTTATTTGGTACAGAGCTTCCATTTGGGATCAGGGAAAATTTTGGTAATGAATGGTAGTGATGATAGCACAGCACCATGAATGTTAAAAACACGAATTATATATGTGAAGGTGGTTAAAGGGGGCACTTTTGGTTGTATATATGTTACTAGAAGCAAAATTTTAAAAATAGCTGTACAACAGAAACAGTGAATCTTTAAGATATAAACAATAATCAGTAGACTAGAGTTGGTACTATAATTATAATACAAATTCATCAATTGTAACAAAAGTAACATACTAATGCAAAGTGATAATAGGGAAAACTCTGTGTAGGGGGTTATATGGAAACTGCTTTCTGCATGATTTTTCTGTAAACATACAACTTCTCTAAGGAAAAATAAAGAATTGGAAAAATTTACAAAACCTTATATTCAACACAATTGATATTTACAAACAGGAAGGTACAAGGACCTAAATGGAAGGGAGGTTTTCACACTTCACTAAAAGAAAGAAAGTGTTGATGGAAGTATAGAGATAAATCTTATATGTATACTGTAATACCCTGGGTAGCCATTAAAGAAAAAAACTATGCAAAGAGATACTCCTTAAAAATGTCCAAGTACCCTGTGTTAGTCAAGATTCTCCAGGGAAACAGAACTAAGAGGATAAGTGTAATGTAAATATTAAACACTTATTTTAGGAATTGACTCATGAATATTTCAGATTCTCTGCATCTACAAAAAGCAAGCTAAGGGGATGGACTCAATAGTTTCTGATCCACTCTGTCTCTGATTGCTCAGCATCTCAAGACTCCTGGTTCTTCTCATGAAAATAGATGATTGGGTTGATGAGCTGTTGAGGACATTCAGTCCATAAAGAGGACCCCATTCAGGGTGCAAAGGGGTTTCCAGAGAATCCATGTTTACTTTGGCAAGAGAAACCATCTGCTTCATTATGGTCATACAATGCCCTCAAAGTTTTCAACTCTTCTGTCCTCAAGTTCCTCTTCTTTTCATAGAGAAAAGTAACTGTTTATTTGGAAGTTTCCTCTACCCAAATCCTCCAGTCCACAGAAAAATGCACAGAGAAGTTCATGAGTGATTTTGCTATAGTTCATTTTTGCATCAACTTAGGGAGGTTATGTTTGGATACATTATACTGGATTTCAAGGCTTGAGAGTAATCTATGGCTGGAGGCTTTGTACTACTACCTGGTTGGATTAACAGCCTTACTCCAAACATCCTGTGGTGTCCAGTTTCTCCCTGAACACTGGCGAGTCAACCAAGCACTGCCTGAATCCTAGGGAGGTGTCCTCATGCTCTTTAAACCCCAGGATCTTGACCACATAATCGACAATGATGAGGCTGTAAGCCCAACTCTCTCTTATCATCAGGCAGTAAAGTGGCTGAACCAAAGCATTAACTGGTCACATACCTAAACACCTAACAATGTTTCAATTCATCCACAGTTTACTCCCATTTCCAGGGAAATCTTTCTGAATAGATTGAGAATTTACCAAGTCAATAAATGATGATTTATTTTATCTTAATATTTCACTCCCCAGTGTATGCCTTTCCTCTTGTAATTTACTATAATAAACAAGGAAAACACAGGCCACACCTTCCATTCTTTGCTTGGAAATTTTGTAAGATAAATATCCAAGATTGTCACTTAAATATTCTGTCTTCTTCCAATAACAGAACAAAATTCTACAAATCCCCTTGCCACTTTATAGCAAAGATTTCCACACTTTCAATTTCCAATAACACATTGATTATTTCATTCTCATACCTCATCAGAATTGCCTTTATTTTTTATAACTACCTTTATTTTTAAAGAGGTTTTAGATTGCAAAAAAAGCTACATTGAAAGTAGGAGGGGCTCCTCTGTATCCCCCTGCCTCTTCCACATCATACCCTTAATTTTTACAATGTAGCAGTACAATTTATTATGAATTATCTGTAAAATACACTCATTACTAAAATACACACTTAAAAAAGGACTCACTTGTGGTAAGGACTAACCTACCTACAGTAATAATCTAAAAAATTAAACCATCATTGTGACATTTATCAGTACTTCACACATCTCACAAATATGGAAGGAGTTAACTACAATTGTTATACCTTATTTAAAGCCAAAACATTTAAGTATAAATCAGAATTAAGAGAAACTTCACAATTTTCACATTTGTATGCATTTTGGCTGAACTTGCAAAGAATCCACGTATAACAAAACCACAACTTTGAATCAAAATGAATATTAAAACATTTTAAGCCTTGTGACAAACTTACTCTACAGAAGCAAGGAAAACAGAGTGAGTGAATAAACGGCAGTATATTTCTAGGAGAGAAAAAAAAGTTGATGAGTCAACATTTTAATATCACTAACCAAGTTATTTACTATTCAAGAATTTGCTTTTCAAGTTGTGTCTTTAAAATGTATCCAGGCATATATTTGGATTAAATTAAATTTATACATCAAAAATATTTTGCTCAGAATCCTAATCTTAAGGATAAGCTATAATTTATAAAACATAGTCCAAAGACTATACAATAATTTTACTATTTAGATTTACGTGCTTCATCTAAAAAACTTTTCTAACAAACAGGAGTTTTGCCCTGTTCCTCCAGAATAAATGTCCCTATGTCTAAAATTGTAAATAACAATTGAAAATGACAGGTTCATATAATTCATGCTATGCATTTTGCTTCATCAGGTTTTGATGAAAACAGAGACATCTGATGTTGGAGCACCATCTTCCTTCTCATTTACAGTCTCTACAGTCCAGGAAGCAGACACAAATAGTATTTCATTTCTTGAATATGTCTTCTGTTTCTCAGCAATAGCTGCACAAATAGCAACAATCTCATCACTTTCAAAGTTATAGTCAAGAATTGACTTTGGTGAGAAATCCATCACTTCTGCTGATGATTCATTATTTTTAATCCTCTGTGCCACTTTCTGCTACTCCTGGAGAGTTATTGCCCAAGAAAGTTCTCCTTTCCATATTTCAGGGTTCATTGGATAGGTGTGAAGGGCTACTTGAAAACTTTGAGTTGCTTCATCCATTTTGTCCTTCAGCTCTCTGTTGTCATATTATTCTCTTGTATGTCTCCTTATCCTTTGGTTTATCTTTCCTAAAAATCTTCATTTCTAAACCCTTCTTCAAATCTTTCTTTTTCCTTTCAGGCTGCTGCACCCCTTTAGGGGCACACCCCTTCCAAATCTGGCCCTTTGGTAAAATATTTTATCAAGTTTTATCAAGTTTTGTTTGTCTGTGAAGACTTTGAACTCACACTCATTTTTGAAGGACAGCTTTGCCAGATACAGAATTCTTGGCTGGCAGGTTTTCTCTTTCAGTGCCTTACATACATCAATTCACTTCCTTCTCTCCTCTGTGGTTTCTGATCAGAGGTTGCCACTAAATCTTATTGAGGTTCCTTGTATGCAATGCTTTGCTTTTCTCTTGCTGCTTTTAGAATCATCTCTTCATCTATGATATTTGTGATTTTGAGTGGTAGGTGTCTTGGGGTATGTCTTTTCAGATTTATTCTGTTTGTGGTATGTTGTCCTTGGATATTGAAATTTGTGTCCTTCATAAAGGTTGGGAAGTTCTCATTATTACCTTAAATATTCTTTCTGTCCATTTTCTACTTTCTTTTCCTTTTCAGACACCAATAATGCAAATGTTTGTGCATTTTGCATTGTCATTTAATTCCCTGAGACTCCATTCCTTTTCCATTGTCTTCTCTTCCTGTTACTTTGTCATTTCCAGTTCAGATGTTCCATCTTTGAAATTATTCATTTTGTCTTCAAGCAATTCAAATCTCCTCTTATGTTCCTCTACTGTGTTTTTAAGTCTAAACCATTGGCTGCTGAGAGTAGGGAGAGGGAAGAAGAGATATGATGTGGGGGCATTTTCAGGACTTGGAGTTGTCCTGGGTGGTACTGCAGGGACAGTTGCTGGACATTGCATGTCCCGCCATGGCCCACTGGGTGGACTGGGGAGAGTGTGGACTATAAGGTAGACCATTAACCATGTGGTGCAACAGTGCTCAAAAAAATGTATTCACCAAATGCAATGAATGTCCCATGATGATGAAAAAAAAATCTAAACCATCATGACTTTCATTCCCATAACGTCTGTTACTTTTCTTTTCAGGATCTCAAATTGTTCTTTATGCTCCCCCAGTGTCTTCTTAATATCATTTATTTGTTAGTCATATTTTGTTAAAATTATTTGAAGTGGCTTAGGAGAGTTGTGTGATTATCACTATTTAATTGTATTAAATCCTATATATCTTTAGTATATTTGTTTGGTTCTTTTGGCTGGCTAATCTCTTCCAGTTTCCTAACATGGTTTGTAAATTTTCCTGATGTCTAGGCATCTGAATATGTTGTTGTGTTTACTCTGCTGGCTAATTTATCACTCTTGCCTATTATTTTTTTTTCCACAACTCTTCTTTGATATTTGGTTCAAGTTATTCTCAATCTTTAAAATTGCCCAGCTTAAGTTTTAAAATCAGACCAGGGACTAACTAAAGGAGCACAGATTTTCTCTCTGGGGTTGGATATATAGAGCAGAAAGTTTTTGTCCATGCAGTTTCCTGAATGTCCAGCAGATGGCATTAGTCAGCACCACCTTTCACACAGCTGTTTTAGTCTGGGCTTTCTTCTGTTCCTGTATTGAATCTCCAGATCAGAGATTCAGAGCAGGCTTTACTGGCTGATTTAATTGAAGAAAAACACCTCACCCTCCCCTCCCTCTTCCCTTGAATTAGTTGCCAAGGGGAAGTTTGTTCCCCTTTTAAGTCGGCTACAGTGAGACAAGGGTTTTACCCTAGTCTAATATCTTGGGGGTGGGGGAGGAAAGCCCTTTCTTGCTGTTACAGGGGTTGGCTAATTCATGTGTCTTTTCAGCTTCTTCTGTTCCACACCTTCCTGGGAATTGTGTCACACTGTCCTGGTCTGCTGAACTCCAAAGAAGGTCTCTTGGACAGCTTTTGGCTCATCTCTGTTCTTTTTGTGTGTGTGACAACATTCAGCTCTTCTAGTCAAGCCATTGCCATTGTCCCACCATGCCCTCAGTGATTATTACCAAAATAATAATATTTTGATAATAATCTTTTCTGAGCAGTAATTCTCACCAAAGGTTAATATATTCAGAAAACTTTGTTGTAAACATATGCTGTTTAATGCAGGCTTTTTTCTTCCATTTATATAGCCCAAGCAGAATAGATTTATCATAACTTTTAAGGTCCTACAATTTTCAGAAAGTTAAATGAGCAATACCTTCAAATTAAATTCACCAGGTTCATTAGTCCCTAATAAGAGTGTTAGTCAGCCTTTGAAGATTTGAAGGCAGGCAATGAGTTCTCTCTAACTATGAAAGTTCTAGTGGGAGTGGATGTTCTTTTGTGGAGCCCATGCTTGGTGTCTGTGGTAAAGGACTGTGCATATGGTATCAAGATGAAGAAGAAGACTACTTCACCTTGTAGGATAAAAAGGGGTTCTTCCTTCACAGGTGTAATCAATGTCACTCTAAAGAGGACATTTTATTTTCAACATCTTGCATTATTCCCTTGGACAAAGGTGAAATCCATCACAGAAGAGGGGAAGATGTGCATCTTAGGAGAATTTTATTGTCTTTTGTTCAGTATTTCCTCTGCAGGGCAATGGCCCTTGATCATTTTATTTCCTGTTTTTAATTCAATTCCTTTGGTTTTTGTTCCAATGAGAAGCAGAACATTTACTTTAGAAGCAGAGGACTTGTCACTCAGGACTTTTTTTCCATTCAAGGGTGTTTATCCCTAACAGAGGATACTGCAATGAAATATTGTCATGATGAATCCTTGATCTCTGTAGAAGTTCAGCTCCTCAAGGCAGCCAATTCCCCTGAGGTTACCAGGACATCATAATTGTGTAAATAGCCATAGGTGGACATGGTCACACCCAAGGGTGCCCAGATCCTCACTGGCCCCTCATGTGTCCCCCATTATTGATTTTGTTTATTAATCTTGTATCCTGCCATTTTTCTGGACTTATCTGTTTGTTCTGGTTGCTTTCTTGTGGATTTTTCAGGATTTTCTAGATATATGATCATATCATCAGTGAACAGTGTTTTACTTCTTCCTTTACAATTTTGGTAATTATATTCCTTTACCTAGCCTAATTGTTCCAGCTAGAACTTCTAGCACAAAATTGAATAACAGTGGTGACAGGGGACATCTTGTCTTGTTTCTGATCTCAGTGGGACAGTTTTCTTCCTTTCACCACTGAGTACAATGCTAGCTATAGGTCTTTTACAAACACACTTTAACATATTAAGAAAGTGTCCTCCTATTTCTATGTTTTGGAAAGCTTTGGTTTGCAAGAAAGAGTGCCGTATTTTGGCAAATGCCTTTTCTTCATCAAGTGACAGGATCATGTGATTTATATTCTTCAATTTATTAATGTGGTTTTTACACTAATTGATTGTGTGTGTGTGTTGAACCACCTTTGCAGACCTGGGATAAAAGCCACTTGATCATGGTGTATAATTCTTTTAATGCACTTTTGGATTCAGTTTGCTGATATTTTGTTGACAAATTATACATCTATACTCATTATAGATATTGGTCTGTAATTTTCTTTTCTTTTATAGTATCTTTATTTGGTTTGGTGTTAAGATGATGTTTGGCTTCATACAAGAATTATGGTAGGGTTTTTTGTTCTTTTTTTGGAAGAGTTTGAGCAAAACAGGTATGTGATTGTCTTTGAATGATAGTTAGAATTCACTTGTGAGGCAGTCTGGTCCTGGGCTTTTCATCTTTTGAAATATTTTGATGACTGCCACAATCTGTTCACTTTTGAATGTTTTTTTTTTTATGTCTTCAATTTCTTCTAGGGTCAGTGCTGGTTATTTGTAAGTTTTTGTCCATATTGTCTACATTACCTAGATTTTTGGCATATGGTTGTTCATAGTGTCTCTTTATGAATTCTCTTATTTCTGCAGGGTCAGTGGTAAAGTCCCCCTCTCATCTCTGATTTTATTTATTTGCATTTTTTCCTCTTTTGTTCTTTGTCAGTGTAGAAGGATTTGCCAATTTTGTTGATCTTCTCAAAGAACCAACTTTTGGTTTTGTTGGTTGAGTCTTTCACTTTTTTGGTCGTTGTTCTTGATTTCATTTATTTCTTCTCTTATCTATACTATTTCTTTCCTTCAGTTTGGTTTGGGATTAACATTCAAAAGTGAACAGAATGAAACTGGTATGCAAGTGTATGAATGATTAGTTTCCTGTTCTTTTTCTAGTTCCTCCAAGTGTGCAGTTAGATCTTTAAATTTTGTTCTTTCTTCATTTTAATGTAAGCATTGAGGGCTACAAATTTCCCACTCAGCACTGCCTTTTCTGTGTCCCATAGTTTATTTTTAAGGAGATGTCAGGCATTGAACCCAGGACCTTGTATATGGGAAGTAGGAACTCAACCACTTGAACTACATCCACTTCCCATAAGTTTTGATATAGTATGTTCTCATTTTCATCCGTCTCACTATATTTGCTGAATTCTCTTTAACTTCTTCTTTGTCCCACTGAAAATGTGTTATTGAATCTCCATATGTGAATTTTTCCTTTTCCTATCCATTATTTCTTTCAAGCATCCATGGAAAAGAAACCACTCTCCACGCTTTGCCAGACCCCTCTTCCTTCCAGGGAATACTCCCTACTACTCAACTGGCTGGTGAGAACCAGGGGGTCCATGGAGGCTAACTGCTTTGAGGGTGGGGCTTATCCATCTGCTATTTCCACTGACTGGGGAGAGCATCTTATGGTTTTCCCTTGGGCTGTTTCTCCTTTGCCAAGCTTTCTCCTGAATGACAATGCAGCCTTCCTCTTTGTGGATTCCAAAAAGAGCTCACTCAGGTAGGATTTTGCCCCTTCTCTCTGATTTTTGCAACAGAGCTCAGCAGTGCCTAGATACTTCAATGCCATTTTCCCAGAACTCCCCCTTAATTTTCTTCAAGGCTCTATATTTTTGGTCTCATTTCCTGTAGAAACAAGGATGTCCAATTTCTTCAATTCATTTAAACAATTATAGGTTAAGTCTGTAATCTCAGCTGGTTTAGTAGTTACTAATTTCTCACAAAAATCTGTGAGGGCATTTTTTAAATACTCAAGCTCAGTTCTTTTTGTGTAAGCCTGTATATTAATGAGGGCAACCATGGATAAGAGTAAGATGGCAGAAAGGATATTATTACTTGTACATTTTTAGTTAGAGGACCAGAAGAAGGCACACACATTGTTTCAATAGCAAGCTGAAATCATGGATTGCACCAAGAGCATATCTGTTATCAGTATAGATGTTAACAGATTTTCCTTCAGATAGAAGGTAGGCTCAGGTAATAGCATAGAGGTCATGATGTTGGGAAGAAAAATGTTATAGAAGCCTAGCTCACTGAATCAGTTCATGGTGAGTGGTAACTACATTGCCTGCTTGGAATTGTCAATTAGATCTTCTATCATAAGAACCATTAAAAAACAGAATAGCATCCAGTTTGGTTAAAAGAGCATGTATGAAGACATTAATTGTGGATTTACCAGTTTACAGTCATGGAGACACCCTCATTAGATAAAGGTAGCAGAATAGCAGCGTTAAGAATGTTGCAGCACTTTAGGTGAAGATTAGGAAAGTAGAAGGATATCACAGGAATTCACATTTCTTGAGGAAAAATATTGTGTTAGCAATCTCATGAACCCATCAGCTTCTTCATTAGAATTATGGAAGTCTTGACTCAGTCAAGGGATATTCTTTAAAATTTATTTAATCAATGTCATTGCAATCAGGTGTCTTAGGGAATTTGGCATATACTCTTCCATAGTCTCTGAGGTGCTCGTCTTTATTGAAGAAGAAGCATACTGGCCTATAACTGATTTCAACTGTTTACAGAGAACCATATGAATAAAACTATATGTGGATGACAAACATATCCAGCATATGTGAAGAAATCCTACACCTCAAAAATAAAAGGACAAACAACCCATTTAAAAATTGGGCAAATGATTTGAATAGACAGTTCTCCAAACAAGAAATACATATGGCTAAAAAGCACATGAGACATCCTCAACATCACTGGCTATTAAGGGAATGCAAATGAAAACTACAATGACATATCATTTTACACCCATTAGACTGGAACCTATTACAGACATAGAGGACTACAAGTTTTGGAGAGGATGTGGAGGAATAAGAACACTTAAACCCTGCTGGCAGGAATGCAAAATGTTGCAGAGATTGTGGAGGACAATCTGGTAGTTCCTCAGGAAGCAAACTATACACTGCCACATGATCCAACAACTCCACTGCTGGCTATATACCCAGAAGAATTGAAAGCAAGGGCATGAACAGATATATGCACACCAATGTTCATGGCAGCATTATTCACTCTTGCCAAATATTGGAAACAACCCAAAAGTTCTTCAACAGATGAATGGATAAGCAAACTGTGACATATACATACAATGGGATATTACTCAGCTGTAAGAAGGAATGCAGTATTAGCATATGGGATTACTTAGTAAAACCTTGAAGACCTTATGTTGAGTGAAGCAAGCTGGGCACTGAAGGACAATATTACATGACCCCACAGATAGGAATTAAGAAAATTTAGCAGACTCCAGAGCTAAAGTCTGGAAGATATGTTCACAGGAGACAGGAAGGGAGTAGATGGTTGTGAATCAATGACCATATAACAGTTTGATATGGTTATGAATTCCAAAAATGGATATTGGATTATGTGTGCAATCTGGCTTGTACCTGGGTGTGATTGAGTTATGATTAAGGCTTTGATTGAGCCATGTCATAAGGGCATTGAGTCCCCACCGCTTGGTGGGTGGGGACACACAGATAAAATGCATAGCATCTCTTCACAGGAGTCCTAGACCACAGCAATGCATATATATAATATACAGCACTCCCACACATCCACCAGAAAACCTTTTCCCTTCCACAGTGATACTCTTACACCCTATTCATATCATATTTACTTAAAGTGATGTACAGATTCTGAGACATTAGCTTTCTAACAAGGTGACATCTGTGCTTACATTATGGTGCATACTTTAGGATACACAGTTCTTTACATTCTTAGTTATCCTATGTTTTACATTATGGTTTACATTATCAGTCTGTCATCTCCTATATGTTATGGTGTAATATTAGGGGGAAAAAATAAAGAAAGAAGAAAAAGATAGGATGTAGAATTTTTTTAAGTCAACATTCTTTATCTAAGTTCTTTATCTAACTTTGTCCAAGTTCTTTATCTAACCTTTAAACCCATCGCTATATGCCATTCCCTAGTAAGGGACCATGACATTATATTGGGCTTCAAATTTCGGGGAGTTCTGGATCACAGAGTGTTTCAACAATGGCAATGGAGGGATACTGGTATGGGATACCAATGACAGGTGATATATGGCTGACAGGGAGCTGTACAGAACATATGTCCAGGGTGCATGGTAATGTTTGGATATACTCATAGTGGCAACAATTGAAAACCACAGCAGGGGGGGTACTGGGTTCCTGGCCAGTGGTGCACTGTCGTGGTCCCTAGGGGAGCAGCGACAGTCTCCCAGGTGCAGCGGCAGGGACCGGGAGGGAGTGAGGGTTCAACAGTGAGCCCCTGATGCTAATGACTATGCTTGTGAGCTGATAAGCCTAAAATAAGAACAAGGCCTAGAGCAACATTGTGCCTGGGAATTTCCTCCTGTCAGCCTTCATGTTACTCAAATGTGGCCAGTCTCGAAGCCAAACTCAGCATGTAAATGCAATGCCTTCCCCCCAGCGTGGGACATGACACCCGGGGATGAGCCTCCCTGGCACTGAGGGACCACTATCAACTACCAACTGATGATGCAACTGGGAAATGATCTTATACGGAAGGTTCAATGTGGATCAGCAGAATATCCCTGTCTACATAAAATAACATTACTTTAAAATGCTGTTTGACCTAAAGTAAGGGGGAAATGGAAAGGAGAAATGAGTTTATATGGCTACGAGTTTCTAAAAAAGAGTCTGTAGGCTGGCAGAAGGATTGCCCTCATGCACAACTGAGCAGAGTCAGAGAGACAGATAAAGCAGATACAACCCCCAGATATTGGTTCCTTTGAGGGCTAAAGAGACCCATGGGAGTTATGGTCATGGCCGATGGGGTTAACTACCAGGGCAGATGGCCCCTCTTTGGAAAAGGTGTTTATGTGTGATGAATCTGGACTCAGATGGGATCTTCCTTCATAAGACTTTCATGCTAATGTGCTGGAGGTGCAGTTAATGTTGGGGTTTAAGATATATTTAGGGGATTTGAATCTCTGGACTGACAATGTGATAGCCAGGTCCTGAGCCTCAACAGACTCCAGCACCTACAATCTGATTTATTGGACTTACCACACTCAGCTAAGATGGAGTTGAAGAAGGACAACCACCACACCATGGAGCCTAGAGTGATTACAACTGAAAGTGGGAGGATTGCATCCACCATCCATGTGGAATCTGAACCTCCTCTTGACATAGAGGTGCAATGGACACAACCAATCCAATGTTCACATAGAAGAGGTGGCATTGGATTGGGAAAAGTTGACATGGTGGATGATGGGTATGGGGAAAGGCAGGAAGAGATGAGATGTGGAGGCGTCTTTGGGACATGGAGCTGCCCTGGATGGTGCTTCAGAGGCAATCACCAGACATTGTAAATCCTCACAGGGCCCACTGGATGGAATGGAGGAGAGTATGGGCCATGATGTGGACCATTGACTATGAGGTGCAGAGGTGCCCAAATATGTACTTACCAAATCCAATGGATGTGTCATGATGATGGGAACGAGGGTTGCTGGGGGGGGAGAGGTGGGGTGGGGTTGAATGGGACCTCACATATATATTTTTAATGTAATATTATTACAAAGTCAATAAAAAATAAAATTAAAAATAAAAATAAAAATAAAAAAATAAAAAATAAAAAGGCATAGCAAAGGACAGAGTTGAAGTTTTTGATGTAGGAGTTTGATGCTGAAGCCTTAGCTGAAGACCTGGGAAGTAAGCACACAGAGGAAAGAGAAGCAAGCCCCTGAAAGAGAGGAACCCTGAGACCAGGAAGAAGCCAGCCCTGGGAAGAGAGGAACCCTGAAGCCAAAGAGAGTCAAGGCCCTGGAAGAAAGGAACCCAGGAAGCCTGAGGCCTCGCAGACATCAGCAACCATCTTGCCCCAACATGTGAAAATAGACTTTTGTGAGGGTAGTAACTTATTCCTTATGACCTGATATCTGTAAGCTCCTACCCCAAATAAATACCTTCTACAAAAACCAACCAATATCTGGTGTTTTTATCAGCACCCCTTTGACTGACTAATACAGACCATATGGGCAAAATCTATGATGAGGTGGAATGGTGTAGTTGTGCAATGGATTAAACTGACAGTGGTGCAGTGATCATACAGTGTTGGGTACTGCTCATCTGTGAGGATGGTATTGTGGAGGGTTGAGTTGCCCTGTCCATGGAAATGGGGAGAGGGTTATGGGAGGGAGCAGATGAGCTCTGGGGATTAGCTGATATATGGTTGAAACTATAATGTTGGGAATATTTTTTTGGCAAATACAGAATGGGAGGGTTACTGATTGAGGGTGTTGGATGTGGGTGGAATGCTGGACAGGGCACATCTTCTATGGAGTATGTGAATGAGAGCTCATCCTGCCACAGAGTATTTTATCAGTGGGTGGAAACCCACACAATGAATGGGGAAGTGTTTAACTGCCACCCTAAGGAGTTCTATGTTCTCAAATAGAGAGACAGGAGTCTCTTGAGAGCATGGGTAATACCTAATAGGGGAGGAGAAAGCAGTACATCAAGCCCTCAGTGTTTTTGCATGTAACTATGAATCTTGTTTTTCAAGAAGGAAAGCTGGGTGGTTGCCATGGGTCCAGATGGGAGGGGGAGGGAGGAATAGAATAGATGGAACATAGGGCATTTTAGGGGCCCTGGAATTGTTCTACATGATCTTCCAATGATGGATACAAGCCATGTTAAATGTCATCAAAAATTGTAAAAATGTATGGTCCAAATTGTAAACCATAATAAACATTGACCATGGTTAGTAGCAATGCTTCAATATTTTTACAATTGCAACAAATGTACCATCTACATGTAAATAGTTCTTAACAGGGGAAAGAGGAAAAGGGAGAGGATGTTGGGCATATGAGAATTCCCTATATTCTGTACATGACTTTTCTATAACCTAATTCTCCTTTGAAGATAAAATGAAAAGAATAAGACATTGGGAGAATAAATGAAAGTGCCACTTTACATACAACAGATCTTACAGTGATAAAAAACAAAATGCCAAAAAATTTTCAATTGTCTTTTTATTATATCACAAATTTTTAAAAATTTTTGTGTTTTCTTTGTTTTTAAAACTATGTAAGTATTTCATTCCCTTATAAATTTTAAATTTTATTTGGTTATTTTGTTGGCCTCATTTTTAAAAAAAAGTTTTGGATTACAGAAGGGTTACAACTTTTGCATGGGAGAATCATTGGTGTGAGGTTTCACTGATGGGGATGCAAGGGAGTAGGTTCAGCTGGGGCATACTTTTAAGGCCTATGAATGTATTCAAGTGTTCATGGGACATTGTCATGTGGGGTGTGGAGATCCACACAATAACTGAAATAATATCCAATTCCCATTCTGGGGAGTTCTGCCACATTCTCTAATGGAACAGCAAGAATCCCCCAAGTACAGCAGTGATGAGTGAAGTAGGATAGACCACCGTTGGGCCCTTGATATGTATGACCATACTTACGAACCATTTCTTTTGAAATTGAAACAAAGCCTTGTATTATAGATTACTTAAGAGATAATTCCTGAGAGCCTCCTTGTGGCTCAAATGTGAACTTTTTCTAAGCCAATTCAGCACATAAATGCATTATCTTTCCCTTGGCGTGGGACATGACTCCTGGAGATGAGCCTCCCTGGCACTGAGAGATTACTACAAAATACCAACTTGCAATGCAAGTAGAAAAAAGATCTTGACCAAAAGGGAGAAAGGGTAAAGACATAAGCGTTTATATGTCTGTCTTCAAAGTGAGTCATGAGGTCATTCCAGAGGTTACACTTATGCATGTCTTAGCAGTACCTCATTGACACAGTAAATACTGCCTCATATAGTAAGGCTCCTGAGGGATCTGGAGACATCCAGTCATTATAGGCAGGGCTGACAGCTCAGGAATTTGGTACCCTGACAGTGGGTCCTACTTTGAAAATTATACTCCTCAGTTGACATAGTTGGACTCAGTTGTGGTTTCCACACACATCGCTCCTCTTCCCCTTCTATTTGAACTTATAATTGGTACTAGAGTTGATAGGTTTATGTCCAAGAGACTTAAATCTTTGGACACCCCAGGTGTTGATCAGGCCCTGATTTTCAGCAGAGTAGCAATGCCTACTCTCCACTTCATTGAACTCACCCAGGACAATGAGAAGACAAATGATGATGAACAATGACCATACCAAGGAAAAGACAGAGTCTACAATTGCAAGCAAGAAAGTCCCATCTGTTTGCCCCATGTGATCTAAAACCATTTCAGTTAAAGACTGAATGGAATCACCATCCAAGAATCTTCAGGATCGGGGAATGAATGATGGATTAGAGTAGACTTACTGTTATTCTACTATAACCTTATTGTTATTCTAGCAATGGAAGAATTTTTATCATTGATGTGGAGGCAGTGGCCCCTGGAGGTTCTGACAGAAGGCAGAGGGAAACATATGTGCAATTGGGGGCATTGGAATTGTCCTGAATGACATTGCAATGACATAGTAGCCATTATGTCTTGTCATAACTTACAAAATTATGCAGAAGAGGGATTAAATTGTAATGTAAATTATAATTCATGTTTAGTGGCAATGTTCTAATATGTGTTCATCAATTATAAAAAATGTACCACAATAATGAAAGATGTCTTTAATGTGGGAATGTGTGTGTGTGTGTGGGGGGAAATGGGGCATATGGGAATTCCCTTCATTTTTTATGTAATATCTATGTATTCTAAGTATATTTTAAAAAAGCAAACATATATATTTTTAAAAGATAAAAAAGTGACTGATCTGATGAGAATTCATTAAACATTATTTTAGGAATAACTGAAATTATGAATAGAAATAATATTGTCCAATATTAGGTACACAAATACTTGGACATCTCCAAGACAGTGAACACATTGAGAAATCTCTAAGAACTTTATAAAATTTCTGACATATTTATCCTCATTACATTTTATCATATAAATTTAATTAAAGGAATGTTAGAAGATCCTTTTTAATTTGATAATATTCCCCATGCAGCTGATAACATATCAATAAACACAACTAGTTTTAGCAAGGTGAAAGAAAAAAATTCTTTGTGATTTTCCAGGGTCTCTCTGGAAAATCTCAACGATGGTATGAATTCAAGAATACATCATTTATGGTTTGATTGTGGAATGTAAACGTTATCAGATTTGGCCTTGAGGATGAATTTTGAGGACATTATGTTGAATGAAATAAGTCACATACAAGAGTAAAAATATTATATGGTCTCACTAATATGAGTTAAAATGATGAGTAAAGTCCCAGAGGTAAATTCTAGAGTACCAGTAACTAGGAAATTGAGTGTGGGTTGAGAATAGGACCTGATGCCTAATGCTTGTATGATTTTTAATAAGGAGTACTGTAAATGTATGGTAATGAATAGAGTTGATGGTAATACATTATAGTAAATATAATAACTAACACTGCTGATTTATAAATGTGATTGGAGCAGGAAGGGCTAGTCTGTGGATGTAATATTTCAATTGAATGGAAGCTAGAGAATAATGTAGGACTATATAACAATGATTTCTGTGATGATGAAGACTGTCATTAATAGTATGATGACAGCACTACTCTGTGATTAATGTGGGAGCCACTGAGTGTACACTTTGAATGGATTATACAAAGCATGAAACTGTAAAACAAATGAATCCTGTGATGGGAGATATACTATAGTTAACAGAATATGAAAATATTCTCTCATGAACTATAACAAGTATATAATACTAATAACAGGGTATTATTAACTGGGTGAGTTTGGGGGAAAGGACACCAAAGGTAAGATATTAGCTATAGTTATTAGTAATGTTTTGGTAATGATTTTTCATAGTTTGCAACAATTGTTTTATAACAATGCAAGGTATTGGTGGGGTAATGTATGGGAGACCTGGATGTATGATGGTATTCATGTTTGTTTTGTAAGTTACAACTTATACTCTACACTTACTGTTTATGGATGTTCACATATGTGATGGTTAGACTATTGTGTCAACTCAGTCAGATAACTGTGCCCAGTTGTTTGGTCAAGCAAGCACAGGGCTAACTGTAATACCTGTGCATTTATGGACTTTAGTCACCATTGACTTTACTGCAGTGGTAAATCATAGATAGCTGGTTATAATTACATCAGTCAGGGAGATTGCCATGAACAAAGAGTGACACTTAACCCAATCAGTTGAATTCCCTAAAAGGGAAGGTGATTCCAGCATTGAGAGAGAATTTCCCAGCTCATCTTTGGACTGTCAATCTCCCAGAACTCATCAAGAACCTTCATCGGACTTTCATTGCAGTTCCTGGTGGCTGCCTACCTGTGCAATGTGGACTTGTGCATCCCCAAGGCTGTTTCATATAGAATCACATGCTATTGACAGATATCTCTTGTTGATTCTGTTTCTCTAGAGAACCCTGACTAATACAACATATGAGTGATGAACTTCAATAAAAAGTAAAAAAAAAAAACTAAAATTTTAAAAGAGAGGAGGTGGCATGATTGTAAATTATGCATAATTATTTCAAAAGTGAGAATTGCTCTCTAAAACAATAAAAGATTATAAGTTAATTATAAAGCACAGGCAATTATTCTGATAAGATATAGAATGTTTGCCTTCTAAGCAAGATACTCAGTTAAAGAAAACCTTTTATATCTTCTTATTAAGACCAAACAAATAATTGAAGAAAACTTCAGTTTATCAGAGAGAAAATCAAATTCTACTATTATCTGAAGAAATTTTCTGATAAGAAAACTCTTAAAAATCTTATAAACCTATCAACCCTTAGTCAACTTGGACCATGACAAATAAAATTCATTTTCTGCAAAATTTCTAGTTTTGTATATCAATTCATGATTGCCCTATATATTCCTGTTTCTTTCTTTTTTATAATTTCACTTCTTTAATTTTTTTAATTTGAGTATTTAGCAGTTAACAAGACAGTTACATGTACCTTACAGGATTCCCATACATGTCCCCACCTCAAACAATTTACATTGTTATAACACACGTGTTACAAATGATGAAAGAACATTGTCATAATATAACTGCTACCATAGTTCATAGCTTATATTTGGTGCGTTTCCCCCACAAACTCTCCTATTATTAACACCACGTGTTAGAATATTTGTTACATTTTATGAGAGAATGTTCTCATCATTGTACTGTTAACTGCAGTCCATCACTCATCTCGGGGTTCACTGTTTTACATAGTCCCCTGCCTTGATTGGTTAACCTCAATCCATTACTACTACAGGATTCACTGTGTTGTACATCCCATATTCCTGTTTCTTATTCTGCAACAACCAGTTATTTCACTTTGAGTTAAAACTTTCTTCTCCCTTAACCAAACACATCTTGCAAACCTTACATATTTAAATGAGCAAAAAGATCTTGGAGACAGTCTTCAAGCTAACATTCTTCAAAACAAAATTCTTTCAAAATAAATTTACATTTCCATCAGCTTAAAGATCTAGTTAATATAATGCTATTTTATTTGATCAGTAATCTCATAAAGCTGGGAAGAACACACTGATTAGAATGAAATTATATGTTTATATTTTATTTAAATTAATAACTCCAAAGACATTCCCAATATTATTTGACTACTATTATTAAATGAACCTGTTTTCCAAAGGTCTATTTCAATATTGTGAATTTTAGTTAACTTCAGCATATTTAGATTTAGTTCTATTAACAATTTTTTTTGCATTGGAAATATTAGTCATTTGGTTTACTTGATTTCTGTAACATTAGGAGTGTTAATTTATATGGAAGTGCTTATTTATCTTTACACCAATTTGAATAGAGATCTTTACAGGAGGGTTATAAGTTAATTTGGAAATAAAATTAAAAGGTAAATATTATACATCAAATATACAGACAGACACAAGTAGAGGATTGATACTTTCAATTTAAACTTTAAGACACTACTCAAACATAAAACATAGAAATACAGAAAACAGACATCTCATGAGCTTTTAATTTCTCATTTGCCTTTTTCAAAGAATCATTTAATGAAACTATTTTAAAATACTGTAATTTCTTATTTAATGAATTATTTTTTTATTTTAATAGAAGCTTTAGATTGCATAAATGTTATATAAAAAATATAGTGCACACCCATATGCCCTCCCACATCTCCCACACACACTTCCCTCCCACACTTTCCCACATTAACAACATCTTTAGCATTCCAATTGACTCTTTCAGCTGAGAGATCCCATTAGGGAGCACATTCTTTTTTTTTTCAAAGATTTATTTATTTATTTCTCTCCCTTCCCCTCCCCCCCAGTTGTCTGTTCTCTGTGTCCATTTGCTGCATGTTCTTCCTTTTCCGCTTCTGTTGTTGTCAGGGGCATGGGAATCTGTGTTTCTTTTTGTTGTATCATCTTGCTGTGTCAGTTCTCCATGTGTGTGGCACCATTCTTGGGCAGGCTGCCCTTTCTTTCGCACTTAGCAGCTCTCATTATGGGGTGCACTCCTTGCATGGGGGGCTCCCCTATGTGAGGGACACCCCTGCTTGGCATGGCACTTATTGCACATATCAGCACTGCACATGGGCCAGCTCCACATGGGTCAAAGAGGCCTGGGGTTTGAACTGCAGACCTCCCATGTGGTAGAAGGAAGCCCTATCCATTGGGCCAAGTCTGCTTCCCTGGATGAGTAATTCTGTGTACTTGGAATGATTCTCATAGTGAACATTAAAATTTTAGGTTGTCTTTGGTCAGATATTGCCAATTTTTTGATATGCACAGCCTCCAGCCCCATAATATTTGAACATGTAATATGCCATTGTGCCAGAGGGTGGAAAAACAAAACTCTCAGAGTATGAGTATCCCATCTTTACCATTTTCCTTAACTTGTGCACAGGTTAAAGAAACCAACTAGAGGAAACATGAAACTGTGGTCTGAACCTTAAGTCTAGAGACTCAGTAGTAAAATTTGAATTTTCTCATCAAAAAGATTGACCCACTGACCTTTGGACTGAAACCTAGTGAGATAGGAGAGTTTAGACACAAATGAGTGGAGCTCAGATCCAAGAGGGACTCAGTCATGAATCTTGGAGATGGTTGAAAGGATAAAGTACTCAAAGGGTTCAGCAGGAACCTTCTATCTTTCTTGTCTCCAGAGCCATTCACATTGGCCTTCAGATCCTGTTCTCATCACCAAAACTGTGCAAAGAAAAAAAAAATACCCAGAAAAGTAACATTTTGGATCTTACACCTTTATTAAGTGATTTATGAATTAGGCAAAAGGAAGAAAACCCCAGGATGGGGAGGGATCAGGTGATGGCATTTAAGGCACACAGCAAGCAGCAGGTGCAGCAGAACAGGGAGCTGGCCGACCTCTGCCAAGGATGCTCCTCCACCCCCCTCTCTCTGAATTAAGTCACCCAGAGTTACCGTCTGCAGCTAAGAAAAATTAAAAAGACTCCCTTCCTCTGTCCTTCCCCAGTGGACACAGGTGTTAGGAGGGACATACATGGAGCCTCATAGGAAAACCTTACATGACAAGAGAGCAGATGCTGACTCAGGTCCACAGCAGACATGGGGCTGGGGAAGGAGGGGGAGGTGTGTACCAGGTCTAGAGAGCATAGGGAGAGGAAAGAAGAGATATGATGTGGGGGCATTTTCAGGACTTGGAGTTGTCCTGGGTGGTAATGCAGGGACAGAAGCTTGACATTGTATGTTCTATCATGGCCCACTGGGTGAACTCGGGCAGAGTGTAAACTACAATGTAAACCATTATCTGTGTGGTGCAGCAGAGCTCCAAAATGTATTCACCAAATGCAATATATGTGCCATGATGATGAAAGAGGTTGTTAATGTGGGAGGAGTGGTGTGAGGGGGGTGGAGGGTATATGGGAAATGAGGGAAGGCTATCTAGGCGAGCTGTGGTGGGCCAAGGGAACTGGTGGAACGGACAGGCTTCCTGCTCTCCGCAGGGGCATGGGCGAGTCCCACCCTCCCTGTCTGGCGAACGGGCCGCCCGCTCTTCGCCGAGGTACGGGTGAGCCACGCCCTCTCGACCGTTCCTGCCTAACCGCCGAGCCCGACCTACTGCCTCCCTCTCTTCCCCCTCGCCAGGGCCATGCCATCCAATGACCACCGGCCAATCCCCGCCAGCCAACTTTCACATCGCCTAACTCCCACCAGCTCCAACTGACCAATGCCCCACATGCCGTCTCCTGCCTGCCCCGTCCCCTCACCCCACAATATATATTGTCCAGCACTTCCTGAATAAAGCAGACTGCATGTTACCACCACTTGCCATCTCCGCAGCATTCTTCGCACCCGCTGTGCATCCATCTAACACCTCCCCCTCAAGCAGCTTGGGCAGAGCCAGAGGAACCCCCCAAACGTCAGGGAACCTCATATTTTTTTAATGTAACATTTTTTAAAAATAGAGAAAAATAAAAAGAAAATGGAAAAACTGAGATCAACACTCACCTGGGAGTGCTTCCTCTGTAACCATCGGGATGATTGGTGTCCATCAGGAACAAAGCTCTGTGCCCTGAGAGGTGCTGGTAGGAGGATGATCATCATCATCAAGATCTTAGACATGCTGAGTGCTACACTCACAGAGTGGGGAGTGATCTGACATGTTGGGGATGCACAGAGCAATTTTAAATAGAATGTCAGAGATGGTTTATGGAGAAGGGTTCCTGTTTTCAGATATGGGAAAGAAGTGGGGTCTCAGGTTAGAGACTGTTTGAGGTGTGACTGGAGGGAAGAGGCCATGTGAACCAATGTGGTGCAGCGGCTTGCTCGGTCGGTAGAGGTGGGGTCTGGCTGCGGACGAGGGGTCGGTCCAGCTCTGGACGAGGAGTCAGTCCCGCTTGGGATGAGGGGTCGGTCCCACTTGGGATGAGGGGTCGGTCCGGCAGCAGACGAGGGATTGGTCTCACAAGGGGTTGCGCGGTTCAGCTGATGGGGTCGCCCGGCAAAGCTGGCGATGAGGGGGTCGCCCAGAGAAGCAGGCGATGAACTGGGGACAAGGGAGGCCAGGCCCTTGTCAGGGGCTCTCAGGACTGGAGGGTGCATGGCAGAAGAACTACCGCGGAGACAAGGTAAACACGCAAGTCCACTTTATTGAGGGAGAGGCAACAGTTTTATAGGGGCTGGGGAAGGCTGATTGGTCGAAGCCACGCCCTGTTCTGATTGGTTGCCGGAGAAAGGTCAGTGGGCGGTACTGGATGGGGGAGGGGTGGTGATTAGGGATTGGCTGTTGCTGTTGCTGGGGGAAGGGGCAGGGTTTAGTGATTGGTGGCTGCTGTTGCTGGGGTAGAGGGCAGACTTGAGTTTCCCGCCCACGACTGGCTGTTGCTGCTGTTGGGGGAGGGGAAAAGGGCAGCCTGGAATTTTCCACCCTGCGCCTGCGCAGGGAGAAAGAAGAAGAAGGGTGCCGCCCCACAGGCATCGTGTGGCGCCATCCGGGAGGAGGGGCGGCCACGGAAGCATGGCTGCCGAGAAGGGGAGACCCGAGGGCACTCTGCGCCCATGCCGAGTTCCCTTCAGGGGTGGCGGTGAGTCCGACCAGCCACCCTATTATGGGGGCAGCGGCTTGGCCTACTGTGGCCACTCCCCCGCCAGGCCAGCAAACCACGCTTCAGCCCGAGGGGTGACCGCATTTCCCCCTTCTTTTCAAATAAAGGCCAGGATGGCAGCAGTAGCAAGTAGCCGAGGCCCAAGAGGCAGCAAGCAATGAGGGAAGCAGGGCTGAAGAGGGAGGTGAGTATGACGGGGATATAAATGTACAATTTAGGGAGCGGTATCTTGCTGTTGCAAGCAAGGGTGGCCAATGTCCAATTCTTGTTGATCTTGGCAGCTATAAGGTCTATCTGCTGTTAAAAGTCCCGAATGACAGCGCGTTACAGGTAGTTGATCTCTTCTTGGCGGTGAAGAGTGGTAGAGGCAGACTGTGTGATGGTCTGGAGGATCGCAGCGGTGAGGACAAGTCGCGTCAGGGCACCAGCGACGGTGGTGGTGGCAGCGTCGGGAGTGGTGGAGACGTAGGGGAGGACAGCAAGAAGGCCAAAGTCTCCACGGGCGCGAGAGAGGCCGATGTTAATGGGGCGGGCCGACATGGGGCGGCCCAATCTGCAACGCAATGGGGTTTCAAAAAAAAAAAAGGAGGGGGGCGGGGGACGAGAAAGGATGCTTTGGATGGCTGAGAAGAGGAGTGAGGTTGAGACAGGAGGAAGCTCTGCAGAAGTATGGGAAGGCAAGAGCAGAAGTGTTATTGGATGCTAGAAGGCAGGCCATGGGCCGGGGAAAGCGGGTTGCGGGCCGTTTAGTGGGGCTGGAGCTGCTTGAGAGTGATGGCGGCATGGGGGGCCACGGTTACAGAAGACTTGAGGCTGTTTCAAAGAGATCTTACACCGGTGAGTGTCTAGGAGACCGGTGAGGGCCCGAACTTGTGGGGCTTGCTTAGCAGATAGGATGTTACCCATTGCTAATGGCCTTTTGGAGCCGATAAGAAAAGGGACCCTTACCTTGAGAGCACGGCAATGGGAGCCGAGGTGCGCAGTGAGACGAGGGGTCGGAGCCGGTGGGGCTCTGATGGTGGTCGCGGGCTAAGAGAAGACCCCGACGAGGAGAGGGTGGAATGACAAGCAGTGGAGCAAGGCAAAGTGTAGCAAGCGTGGAGGGGAGGAGGCAGAGGTGAAGGCAGGGGTGGAGGTGCTCAGGCACGCGCTCCTGAGAGTTTTATTGGTGCCTCTTAATCATAGCGGGTCAGTATAAGCCCCCAGCATGGAAGGAGAAAGCCATCCAGCGATTCTCCCAGACCGCCGTGGATCGTATGAGGTCACCAAGGTTCAGGAGCAGCAATGCAGAGCGAAAAGATAGGGGTGAGAAGAGAGGAGAGCGTGGGGCTATGGTAGGGTTACTTCAGACGTGCAAGCGTGCGCTCCCAAGAAATCCAAGGCTCCTCTTAATCATAGCGGGTTGGTATAAGCCCCCAACATGGAAGGAGAAAGCCATCCAGCGATTCTCCCAGACTGCCGTGGATCATATGAGGTAGCCAAGGCTCAGGTAGCAGCAATGTTGCACGAGAGAAGTCCCAAGGTGAGAAGAGAGGAAGGGGGGGTCGCCAGGTTATGGAGTGAGGCTGTGGTGGAGTTGCCTTGCCCCACGTTGGGCGCCAGCTACGGCAGCTTGCTCGGTCGGTAGAGGTGGGGTCTGGCTGCGGACAAGGGGTCGGTCCAGCTTGGGACGAGGGGTCAGTCCCACTTGGGACGAGGGGTCGGTCCGGCAGCAGACGAGGGATCGGTCTCACAAGGGGTTGCGCGGTTTGGCTGACGGGGTCGCCCGGCAAAGCCGGTGATGAGGGGGTCGCCCAGAGAAGCAGGCGATGAACTGGGGACAAGGGAGGCCAGGCCCTTGTCGGGGGCTCTCAGGACTGGAGGGTGCATGGCAGAAGAACTACCGCGGAGACAAGGTAAACACGCAAGTCCACTTTATTGAGGGAGAGGCAACAGTTTTATAGGGGCTGGGGAAGGCTGATTGGTCGAAGCCATGCCCTGTTCTGATTGGTTGCCGGAGAAAGGTCAGTGGGCGGTACTGGATGGGGGAGGGGTGGTGATTAGGGATTGGCTGTTGCTGTTGCTGGGGGAAGGGGCAGGGTTTAGTGATTGGTGGCTGCTGTTGCTGGGGTAGAGGGCAGACTTGAGTTTCCTGCCCACGCCTGGCTGTTGCTGCTGTCGGGGGAGGGGAAAAGGGCAGCCTGGAATTTTCTGAACTGCACCTGCGCAGGGAGAAAGAAGAAGAAGGGTGCCGCCCCACAGGCATCGTGTGGTGCCATCCGGGAGGAGGGGCGGCCACGGAAGCATGGCTGCCGAGAAGGGGAGACCCGAGGGCACTCTGTGCCCATGCCGAGTTCCCTTCAGGGGTGGCGGTGAGTCCGATCAGCCACCCTATTATGGGGGCAGTGGCTTGGCCTACCGTGGCCGCTCCCCCACCAGGCCAGCAAACCACGCTTCAGCCTGAGGGGTGACCACAATGTGGGGTGGCTTGTTTGGAGGGAAGGGAGGAAATAGGTGCAGCCACATGTCCAGACCCAGTGACTGCCACCCCACCTCCACTTTCCACTCTGATGTTTTTATCTAAGAGAAAAGAGACCAAAAGTGATTCTAACACTAATATGTCCCTGGGTCACAACAGTTTTTTTCTGCAAAGGCCCAAAGCTGGAGTCACCCCAGATGCCGATCAACAGAGTAGAGCATGAACCAACTGTGGCCTGTCCACACGCCGGAAACCTACTCAGTAATAAAGAGGATTAGACTGTGGATACACACCCCATGGATGGATCTCCAAATACTTATGCCAGGTTAACAAGAGACCAAGGGGGCCAGGGAGAGAAGAAAGAGATTATAATGCAGTGCAATGCCACTCACATGATAGTCTATTAAGTGCAGGTGACTCCATCATGAAAGGAAGTGCATCAGTGTTCCTTGGAGATGGGGGCAGAGGAAGGAGAGGAGATAAACAGGCTGGTGGGAACTTTAAGGGTAGATGTGTTCATTATGTTAGCTTTGGCTTCATAGGTGGTCGCATGCATCAACACATCAAAATGTAAAGACTGTAGCATCTAACCCTGAACAGTTTACAGTATGTCAATCATGCCTCCAGAGGAGCTTTTGTTTAAACAGAAAGAAACAAGGTATACTGGCCAGAATGAGAGGGGAGGAAGATTTGGAGTCTGAGAAGTGAGAGAAGTTATGAAATAGCCACCTGAGGGTGGGGTGCAGAGCACATATAGGAAGGGTCCATGGATCATGGGGCCCAGAGAGGCTCATGGGGACAAAGGTGAGGGTGAGAGTAAGCCATGTGGTCCTTCCTGTCTCAAAATGGTTGCTTTTATCAAGAGCATGTGATTTGGAGACCATGATCTCCCTCTCATGTCCCATCTTTCTGCCCTCCCTGGCCATGGCCCAGTCAGTGGGGTCATTAGCTCCTCATTAGGGAGAACCCTGTTCCTGAGGGACCTGGTCCTATTCACACCTGATGTGACCACAGGGCATGGCATCCACTCTGGTATGGAAGATGGGACCAGGTCCCCCAGCAGAACACCTTGATACTCTCAGCCCTTGGTGCCCTCTCTTCTGTCTCCCCTGTCTCCTGCCATGACCCATAGCACTGGTAGTATTGCTCATCTCCTCTCAATTTCCTACACCATCAGCAACAAACTCTAACATGGAATGTGCAAGAACCTCCTGAGCCCTTTCAAACTACAGTTGGGAAAGTAAAACCAGGACATTGTGCTGTTTAGAAACCCTAGGAGCAATTTATTTGGGTAAAAGAAATGCCAGAAAGAGGCTTCAGGGGTTCAGGGTGATCTCAGGGAAGAGAAGAAAGTTGAGCTTGAGCCCAGTTCAGAAACACAGACCAGAAGATGGGGTGCTCCTCGCTGCTCTTAATTTGGGGAAAGTTCTTTGAGGTGAAAATTCTTTCTTTTTATGCTGAAGCAGTTGGGCGTACTTTATCATTTCTGGAAATCCACAAGTAATGGGCCAACATGCCCAGTCTGTGGATCAGGTACTTGCCCCATCAGTCCCTCACATCCCAACTCTGAGGCCTAGAGAGTCATCCAGGCCCAGGTGTGCAGGGATTAGTTCTGGGAGAACATGAAATCCAGAGGCCGTAGTGGGTCTGATTCACCAGGTAGGCACCCACCTGCCTGTCTATTGGACCACTGCTGGGGCCTGGAACCTCTTCTGGATATGTGCTCCAGGGGTTTACACAAGGTGGGTCATGATTCCTGCACACAAAGAAATTGAACAGCCTCTTGCCAGGAGGACCTGAAAGCTGAGAGGAAGGTTGCAGCATGGATGTGAAGTGTGCCTGGCCATGGGAACCATCCTCATTCATTCCCAGGGCCTCAGCATCTCTAAGAAAGGCTCAGTCACTCCAGAAACTTCCCCTGCTTTTCTGCTGTGTGTTTCAAGGGAAAAAATAACTTCAAATTCTGCTTTGTCACAGGTGTGACTAGGGAAATTCCTGGCCTCGTGCTTGTCCTGGTCCTGGAAACAAAAAGAGTAGATTCCTGGCCCCCACCTCCATTTTCATTAGCCATAAGAAATGTGTGGCTCAGGACACCAGGGCCTGCCTTTGTGGCTGCTTCCTCACTTGACTGGGCCATCTGCCCTTTGCTCTTCCCATTTCACCTACATTAAGGGTGTTACCTTTTCTTTTTATATGCACCTTAGGTTTTACCTAGCCTCACTTAGGTGTAAGTTGTGACTACCTTACCTTGAGTTCTCAACTTTCTCTTTAATTAACAACTTTTGTAGAGTTTGTTTCATTTGTAAACTAAAGGTGCCATGGATTTTAACAGCTCTTGGTGGAGAGATATTTAGAGCTAGTTGAGATTCTAGGATCTTTTCTATTCTGAGTCTACAAGGTTTTAAGAAAAAAACATGTTCCCTGATCTCAGACACAAACAAAAACCAATAGCTGCCTTGTCAAGCTTGTGGCTGTTTCTCCTCCTTGTCTAGTCTTCATGTCCACAGAGTGAGCACCTAACCCCAGAGACCAGCTGTGCAGGATGTTTCAATCAAATGAAATTCCATGACCGTTTAGTTTCCTCTGTCTTCTTTTTTCTGGAAATAAAGACCCACTAAGGTAAAAGAAATGCCATTTAAATGCTAATTTGATCATGTCTGACTCAAACATAGAAGAATGTATTATAACTTCTCCATTCAAGAGAAAAACAAGTACACAGCCATGAGCCCAGATCAGACAGGTCTGTAAGGTCAGGTGTGAGGTGAGCCATAGATGTGAGATGTCTACAGTTCTGCAGATTCAGGAAGCAAGTGGAATGTCCATGGGAAATGGACACCTGAGACACAGCTTCAGAAAAGGGCAGGGAACTTAGTGTAGCAAGAGCAGGATAATTGGCTGTGGTGGTTTGAAACTAGGTACACCAGAAAAATATGTTCTTAAATATAATCTATCATGTGGGTCTCTTGATGACATTACATCAGTTAAGTCATGGCCCAGCTGAATCAGAATGGGACATAAAATATGGATTAGAGTGGACTTACTGATATTATACTATAGAACTATTGTGACTAGTAATGGAAGAAATTGTAGCATTGATATGGAGAAAGTGGCCATGGTAGTTACTGAGGGCAGGGAGAGGGAAGAAGAGATGTGATATGGGGGTATTTTCAGGATTTGAATTTGTCCTAAATGATATTGCAGGGACAGATAGTAGACATTATACATCCTGCCATAACCCATAGAAAGTATTGGGGGAGAGTGTAAACTACAATGTCAGCTATTATCTATGTGGTGCATTAGTACTCCAAAATGTATTCATCAAATGTAATGAATGTGCCACAATAAAGAAAGAGGTTGTTGATGTGGGAGGAGTGGGGTGGGGGATGTGTGGCGTATATGGGAACCTCATATATTTTTTAATGTAAAATTTTTTGTAATCTATGTATCCTTAAACATACAATTTAAAAAATGATGGGAGTGGTGGGGTGGGAAGTGGGATATATGGGAACATCTTACATTTTTTAATATAACATTTTGTGAGATCTATTAACTTTAAAAATGATAATTAAAAAATTAATTTTTTAAAAAATCCTATTACTGAAGGTCTTATAGAGAAGGTCACAGAGAAAGAGAAAGCCATATAAGCAGACAAAGGTGAAAGTCAACAGAACCTGAAATTGAATGGAGAAGCCAGGAGTGGCTGCCATGTGCACTGCAATTTGACAGAAGCTAAGACCAGGATCCCTGTCTGCCAGTTCCAGAATGCCTCAGTTTCTGGGAGAAAGCATCACATGGATGACATCTTGGTTTTGGTATTCTACTTGAAAAAAACTAAGTAAATAAATTCCAATTGTTTAAAGGAACCCACTGATTGGCAGCTAGGAGGCAATCATTGGGCAAGGGTCCTTATGCATTCCAGTGCTTGGACAGACAGCAGGAACCCCAGGCAGGGAATTCTACAAACCTGGCAAGAGTAATATTGGAAGAACAAGAAAGCTAGCATACTGCCAGTGAAATCCCTCCTCACATTTCCTGGATTCCTGGCAGGTGGTAACATGTGAAGCCAGAGAGCAACAGAGGGAGAGAAGAGGGGCAGCAGTTCTTTCTTTTCATTTTAACTCTTTCTATACTGTCTTACTCTTTAAACATGTTCAAATTTCCTTGGGCAGAATAACTTAATAGTCCTCAGAAATAACTGAGGGTAAACACTGTTCCAGTGGTGCAGGTTCTGGGTTTAATCAGATGAGTACATGAAAGTGAACATCCTGGTTCTTCTATTCTTCTGCTTTCTCCAAAAGAGGTGAGGGTTCATGCATCTGGTACAAAACTAATTAACCTGTGTGGAGCAGACCCATCTGTAAGGCTGGGATTGTCCAAGGTGATGAAGGGCAAGCTGCTGTGGTGTCCAGATGGGACATCACGAAGTCAAGTTCCTGAGCCTGGACTAACTGCCCACTCTGGAAATAAATTTCCCTGGATGATGCCAGGTTGGACATCAGCCATGATCCTGAAGTGACCAGTTTGGGTCCATCAGGTTACTGCCAGCTGCCAGAGGGCAGAGGCCAGTCCCAGGGCAATTGGGGGGCCAGGACGCAGTGTGGAGGCCTAAACCCTCCAACAACATCTCAGTACCCTTCAGAGACCTGAGGGACTAGCAAACACCATCCCTCAGTGGACAGAGGCTCTTGGAGGTTGGTGCCTGGGAAGAGACCCCAGCCATGTTTGGGAATCTGTGGTCAGCCCTGACTGGCTGTGGGGTCCACACATCAGTAGTCACACTGTGTTCCCCTGTCCACCTGCACACGTGAGATGCAAGGACTAGAGCCTGGGTCTAAGGAGCTGTCCCCAGGGATATTTAATTAATACCACTGTTGGAAACCTGCAAATCATTAGGAGTTGTGTTTACAATGGCTGCAAATGGAGCACTGGTACATCCCTGAAAACTGAAAAGGCTGATCAAGAAACTTAAAGCAAGATAAAGAATGATGCATTAAAAGAATATCAGGCAGCAAGAAACTAGTAATTTATGAATTAATATTCAATGTACGTTCGCTGTCTCTCAGACTGAGCTCCAAGCATTTGGTTAACCCCAGATAATCTCTGCAGCCTTTCGGCGTGGCAAGTCCCATCACTAGACTCATTTCACAGGTGGGAAAACAGAGGCACAGAGAGGTCAGGTGAACCTGCCCAGGGTCACAGAGCATGGTGGGGCCAGGCCTGGAAGTGAACCAGCTGGGAAGCCATGAGACATTCTGATGTCAGAACATTTAAAGGACAAGAAGGAACAAATTTACAACAGAGTCAAGGGCAGGCCAGGATGGGCCTGGGGCCTGGCTTGGGTTCATTCCTGCCCCAGTCAGCCACATGGGCCACAAGCACCCTCATTATAGTTTCAGGGCTTTGAACTCTTGAAAGGAAGAGGAGAGGACACGGGCAGTGCTTGGAAACAGAATCTGGGACAGAGGAGGGACTCAGAATAGAGTGAATTAACTAACCTAATAGCATTTGAAAGCACGAAATACCAGAAATAGATGACAGTGACAGTTGCACATTATACTTCTTTCTTAGTCTGCTTCTCCTGTTGTCAGAAGGGAGCTGCCCTCATCTGCAGCCATGAGGGCTCCCTCCATCCTGGGGTACAGCTGTCTCTGTTCTCAGCCTCCACGGACTACAGTCTCCAAGCCTCACTCTCTTGTCCTGAGGGCAGGGCTAGGGCTGAAAAGGTAGTCACCTTTACGTGGCTAGCCATGCTAGCCATGGAGATGACAGTACCTGGGAGCCAGGGGCTTTAAGATGTTCTCATCTCCAGGAAATTCTGGAACCAGGGCCAGTGGAACCCACAGTCCTTGGGAGACATCTGGGTACCACAGAGGGTCATTTCCCTGACTTCCTGATGAAAACAAGGCAGAGTCAGAGGGAGGGGAGACTAGGAGCTCTAATACCCTTCCTCCTTTCCCCAACATAGTTAGGTCTTCTAAGCAAGGAAGAGCATCCACTGATTGGAAGAAGACATCCCCACTGCTTCAATTCACCATCCTTTATTGCTCAGTCTTTCTTCAGTCTTAACCAACAAACTACAATTATGAATCCTGGACACCCCCAATCTATGACACTTGGTTTACCAGCTCCATTCCTCTGGCCACATGATGGTCCTTTCAGCTGCCTGACTCCTGGCCCTGGCTGCATATTAACCTCTAAACAGAGTGGCTGCCACAGCCTGACTTGGCAAATACTTGGCCTCATAGGAGCCTTGAAGCTCAATCTGTTGTTATTCTCAGCTTCATCATTCTCACTCCCTGATAACAAACTGACTCAACACCTGATGGTAGGGAAACGGACTTGGCCCAGTGGTTAGGGTCCCCATCTACCACATGGGAGGTCTGCAGTTCAAACCCCAGTCCTCCTTGACCCATGTGGAGCTGGCCCATGTGCAGTGCTGATGCACGCAAGGAGTGCCCTGCCACATAGGGATGTCCCCCGCATAGGGGAACCCCACATGCAAGGAGTGCACCCCATAAGGAGAGCCACCCAGTGTGAAAGAAGGTGCAGCCTGCCCAAGAATGGCGCTGCCCACATGGAGAGCTGACACAACAAGACACAACAAAAAGAAACACAGATTCCCGTGCTGCTGACAACAGAAGTGGACAAAGAAGAAAGACGCAGCAAATAGACACAGAGAACAGACAACTGGGGGGGGAGGGGAGAAGAAGAGAGAAATAAATAAATAGATCTTTAAAAAAAAAAAAAAACACCTGATGGTGAACTCCTGCCCAAGGGAGAGTCCCTGAACCTGCAAATGGTACACTGCTCCTGCCTAACCAGGACACAGGGTGAATGTGAAGCTTGCCAGAAGCCAGTCACCCACCCCCAAACCACGAGCAGCCTGGGCTTTCATACCACTCATCAGAAAGCACAGGACTGTCCCCAAACTGGGCATGAGCTTGGGTGCTGCCTGATGGCCCTGGCAGGCCTTGCTATGAACTCAGGAGAGATCTTCAGTGGCCCCTGAATCTGGCAAACCAGTTGCATACTGCTCAACCATCAAGGTCATCGCCAATGCCAGGTGTTCCTGACCAGGATAACAATTCACCCAGTCAGACTGAGTCTACTCTCATCTCTCCAATAACAACAGAGGCAGTATTTAGGGGAGCTGGTGGGCTGCCCTACTGCATATTCATAAGTTTGCTACAAAGCATCCATCTGGACAAGGTGAGAGGCACAGCCCCTGCCACATGGAGCAGACACCCGTGGGGAATCCATGGGAACAGCCTATGCTACCAAGGTACCACCCTCCAGATAGAGTCCAGAGGCCATTTGAAAAACCCCAGTGTATGAGATTGACAAAGTAACTCCCCTGTCTACAGAAAAACCATCCCAGTGGGGCATACCTTCATTTGTGGGTCTCCCCATGTTTGGCTAAGCCCCCAGGGCATCTGCACCTGACCTTGTGACTTCTCTCTCTATGGTAGAAGGACCAGAGCTCAGGGAATAACTAGGATGGAGTGTGGCCTCCTCCTCCACTGAAGCATGCCTGCCCCTCCAACTCTCTCTTTTCCCCAGCACAGTGGCCACTCACTGGCCCCTGACAGGCAGGACACCTGTTCACTAGGCTCACACCTCCTCATGGGCCACTCTCCCTGGTGATCCCTTACTTTTTCTCCATCTTCCCACAGGGTAAGTGCTCAGGGCCTACACCCAGGAGATGCTTAAGGTGCATGGGTTGAAGCCACCTGGACTACCATGTTTTGTCTCCCTGTGACTAAACAAAGCTCCTATGTGTGCAGACTTTATTTGGGGCAGGGATACCCATTAGCCAAGAGGCCCTGTCCTAGGACAATTAGCATCCAGTAGAGGAGTAACTCTCAGGGCACCTGAGGCAGCCCATGGAGGGGAGATCCCTGGATGGAGACCCTTGGGGAGAACAGCCTGTGGGGAGCATGCTAAGGGGAGCATCCTGGAGGACATGCAGCTTGGAGGAACTTCCTGGGGGTCAGACTGTCAACATGGAGCTCCGTAGGCAGAGTCAGCATGCTGGAGAAGCACTCTGGGTGAGGAGTGTCTTGGGAATAGCTTGTGAGGGATCATTCTAGGGGGGAGGCTTCTAGGGGAACATCTGGGGAAGAGAAGCCCAGGGAGGGTAAAGACTGGAGAAGGCAGCCCCACCCTTTGCTCTCACCCTTTGGAACTTGTTGGTGCTGGAGCCCATATTCAAGGTAAAATCCTGAAACTTCTGGTCAACCTCTCTGGGGATGTTCAAGCTCTTTAGACATTTTGTAAAGAGGGAAGGAAGTGTCTGGACAAGGACAGCAGGGAAGAAGCTAATGAGAACAGGAACCTCCAAATCTGCTTCCTCCTCAAAGGTCCCCCAGGACGCAACCCTTCAGCTACCCTCTCCTGCCTCACCTCTCTGGCCTCATTCTGGGGAGGTGTGACTAGCTGCCTCCCATAGACTCAGAGTTGCACAGGAAGAGATGCTGGCCACCTGCAGACACGAGTGAGGACCACAAGTCTAGGACCACAGTAGGGCTCCTGACCCCTAAGGGTCCACTCCTGAGCCCAGCTCTATCATGGGGTCTCCGAACCTGCCTACACACCCACACAAGCTTGGTACTCAGCTCCTTTCTGTGGAAGAGCTGCTGTACATGTGGGCAATGGATAAAATGTCAATTATACAGTCACTGCTCTCCTGGGAGCCCCTGAGGGTGTACCACGAAAGGGCAGGACCCTGAGAGAGAGGGTACCCAGATTATAGGAACCTGGGGTGAGCAGAATCCAGTGGATGGATCTCAGCCAAGGCAGGAGGCTGAGTGGGAGGGACTCAGATGATAGGAACCTGGATTTAGCAGGACCCAGAATGGGTAGGACCTGGAGTGGGGGGAACTAGCATGAGGAGATCTGAATTGGGGGATCTGAAGAGGGGGACATAGAGTGAGGGGGAACCGGAGTGAGGGGAACTGGAATTGTAGAAACTGGAGAGGGGGTCCTCAAATGAAGGGAACTGGAGTGGGCGGGGTACTCAGTGGGGTAACTGAGTGGACTGCCTGCTCAGCTCAGTCAATGGTTCCTGGGATTCTTCACCTCTGGGCAGAGCTGTTCCCTGGAGCTGAACTCCCTGTCACTCTCCAGGACTAATTCCCTGAGACAATGGCCTCCACCACCTTACCTCTCCTGTTGACTGCTGGGAGCAGCACCTACACACCTGCCACCCACCTCTCTTTTCCTCTCAGGACCCGCTCTGACTGGGAGCTACAGAATCACTCCAGCCCAGAGCACTCCCCCTTCCCTGGACACCTCAGATCCTCCCCCTTGTCATCTCCCTTCTTCCCTACAGCCACCCCCCAAGGTCCCTGGGATCCCGGCTGGAGCCTCCTCCCTAGGTCACTCCTGCCTTGTAAATGACTCTCAGATGGTTCACCCCATGCAGGGTCCCCAGTCTCATCCTGCACCCTCCTTGTTGCCTGGTTCCAGTGGGCAGCACCAGAAAGCAGCCCTCACAGCCAGTGACTGCAGCCCCCATCCCATGCCAGCCCCACTCCCTGGGCACCGCCTCTTGGTGGGCTTCCATGTATCTGCAAGCACTGGAGGGTCTAGGATCTCAGTGATGTCCGCATGCTCACCACCTGACCCCATGCCCCATTCCTCACAGCCCCCTGGCCTGAGGGAGTCCATCCCATACACACCTGACCTCTCTGCCCCGCTCCCTCATCACAACACTGACCTGTTCACACTCACTAATGTTGCCCAATCCCATTCATGACAGGCACAACCACCAATGAGTATCTAGCAAATACCATCTCAGGGGATGCCAAGCACCTAAGCTTCCTGACCCTCTGCCTCAAAGATAACCTTCACCCTCCTCCTTTCCCCTGAGTCTCTCCCCATGCCCCCCACTGTTCATTGTCACTAAGGACCATGGCACTTATTTCACAGTAATGGAAAGTAACCAAGCGAAAAGTGCTTCCCTGCCCCATACCCAGCATGCCCCAGGCTGAAAACCAGATTCCCAGGCAGACCCTGCCACTGCCTTGCCCAGGCCTCCCCCGACATCCACCCCCTTTAGCACCACCAGTCTTCCTTTTCCTGAGTCATTCCCTTAGCTAAGGTGTCTGTAGATCTCCCATCTCACATCTCCACCTATGTGGACACTCCCACCCCTCCAGCTGCCCCCATGATGCTTCTCTCCAAACACACAGCACCTCTCAGAACAATCTAGGCTACTGCTGATGACTCCATGACCCATTCTCCATCCATGCCCCACTCTTCATGGTACACTTTGACCCAACTGCCTCACCACCAGCATTGTGGTCCAGCTCAACAGCCACCACCATCCACATCCCCCCTGGACAGACCTCATCTTCTTGGCTTCCAGAACACCATGCCCTCCTGATGTCCTCTTATCTCAGCCAATATTTCTTCTCAGCCCCCTCTGCTGATACATCCTCACCCCACACCGTCTGGAAAATTCCAGGGATGAGTCCCTGAAGGTCAGAGAAGCAGTGTTAGCCCTCAATCCTCTCTCCCCCTCTCTCACCACACCAGGGTTGAACACAATCTAACAGAATAACACTGGCTAAGAGCTGACAGCTTTTGAAGCAGTATGACAGTTCCCACTGGTATTCCTTCTACATCTGTGTATACTGGATATTTCCATAAGAAAAAAGTGACGTACGAATAGCTGTCAGCTGAAGATTTAATAGTCAAGTGCCTTTTGAACAACCCTGAACAGTCTACACTCCATGTTGCACAACACACATCAAATGGAACGCCTTTCCTCCCTCTCAAAGTATTCTCCAGTTCTGGCCAGTTTGGCAAGGAGCACTGCACCAGAAGCCTCCTTCTGATCCTCCAGGAGGGGAGGGAAAACTGGTTCTGTGTTCCAAACATGGTCTATGACCTGTTTTCCCATGGGCCAAGAGAGAATACCTCTTACACTTTTTAAGGTTCTAAACCACCACACCCCCCACACACAAATTCTAAGTGGCTCCCACTGTCTACTCACTACCTGGAAAGTTACTGACTCACCTCCAGGATGCCAAGCCCCTCCCACACCCTGGTCCTGACATGGCAAGGTCCACCACCATGCCAGCCCAAGGTGACATCTTCCCTAACCAATGCCCCTCAGCCCACAACCACCCTGCTTCATGTGCCATGTGTTTGCAGCCAGAACTTGACTGACAGAACAGGTGACAATTGTCAGTCAGTGAGGGCACATGGTGGGTACTGGGGAAATGCCAGCTAAGGGGCACTTGTTGGTAAGTTTAACTGTTGCTACTGTATGTGGTTCTCCTGCCTCATTTCTGTGACTTCAGCCCCTGGGCCATGGGGAAGCCCTGTGGGATAAGTACAAACCCACACCCAGAGCCTACCTCTTCCTGGAGGAGTCATGTGGGATAATCACAACCCCATGCCCAGCTCACACCTCTCCCCGGGGGGGGGAGCATGAGGTTAGCACAAACCCATGTTCACAGCCTACCTCTTCCTGCAGCAGACCCTCTGCATGGGGGTCAGCATGGCAATACCCAGCCTCTTCCTATCCAGCTCCTAGTGGATATCATCCAGAGCTGCACCAGCTCCTGCCTGCATCCCGGTATGCAGCAACCCTGCTGAACAGAGCATGGCTTAGTCCTGGCTGCCTGGATGTTATGAGAACTGGAACCCTTGCTTCTAACCTCCAGGAAGAAAACATGCCTGAGTCAGGGGCTGAGGGTCTAGGGAGAATCCTACTTCCACCTCCTACTAGAGCCCTTGAGGGATCAAGTGGTGAAGGTGGAAAATGGCCAGTGCATCATCAGTGCCACCCACTGGCAGTATGGCCCTGTGCGAGCTGGGTCACCACACAGGGTCTCGAGACATGCTCATATCACCCCCAAGAGGGCCACATACCTTGGATCCCCTCAAACTCACCATGAGTTTGGCATAGCTCTGAACCTCACCTGCTGTGGGGGCACAAGGGAAAGAGAGAGCAAAGGATGGGCCTGTGACCACATGCCCAGGGAGAAGAGGAGCATGGCTCTGGAGGCTTGGCTACCATCTGCTTTGAAGGAACTTTATCTCACCAGCAAGGCTGGCCTCAGGCTCTGCACTCTGGGCTGAGCATGAGGAAGAACACACCGAACCTTCACCCTGGAAACACCTGCTTCCACTTACTGGACTTTTCAGATAATCAAGGATGCATGGCCTTGGCACAGGCATGCTGCCCACCATTTACTTAACTACATCAGCCACCACGATGAGCATTTCCATGGCCTGTGCTGACCTTTACCACCACAAACACAATGGTTATTGGGGCCATTTTGGTGAAGACATCAGAATTTCTTCTGGAGACACTGAGAATTCAGGGTTCTCTTCAGGACACTAGACAAGCAGCAAGGAGGCCTCAAGACTGCAGGAACCCTGCCCAGTGTGTGATAGTCAGGGCTCAGGGATCATAGCTCTCCATGTCCTTGCTGCCTGGTGACTTCAAGGACCCTTCACAGAACCTCCCCACCTGCCCCAATGGAGCTGCACTGGCTGGATCTTTCCAACTCTTTGTGTGCTGGCCCTATCTTCAGGTATCAATACAGGGGGCACCTCTTCAGAGAGGCGACCTCAGAACTCCCAAATGAACTGATGACACTGTCCTCTGCCCTCCCACCCTCTGCCCCAGGCCTACCTCCAGCAATTGGTGTGTAGCATGGTGCTGCTCCTGCCAGGCCGGCATGTGTGCACACATCAGAACCACACCCTTTGGTGTCCAGCAGGGGCAGGTGAAGCTGGCTCTCCAACAGCACCCCTACCTAAGGCTCCACCTGGGCAAGGTCATCAGGCAGGTCCTAGCACAGCCTTCTCATGGGAGTCACCAGCTCTGAGGCTGGGCACAAGAGTCCCTGCTCTCCCACAGCAGCACCAGGAAGCTCTGCATCACCTCTCGGGCCACAGGTCAACTCTGACAACACAAAGGACAGTCACCATAGTACCAGCCTCCAGCACCACACAGTGCACACAGCACCCCCATGCCCTTCCCATACTCAGGCCAGCTCCACACAGCCCATTCAAGTAAAGGCAGGGGTAGGGGCTAGATGCCCATGAGAATTTCCTCCCAATCCCCCAAAGAACACAGTCCTCAAGGAACTCCAATTGAGGGCCAAACTTCTGTCCAGGGCCATCCTGTACAGCTCATCTGTCTCTGAATCTCTCCTCTGCACCCCTGGGCCACACTGGCTCAGGCCACTGAGGGCCCCAACCTGGCCTGATCCAGCAATGAAAAAAAGTACAAAATGAAAACAAAGCCCCTTTTTAGCAGAGCCACTTCTTGACTCTGGCCAGACCATATCCTGTGAACTTTGACTCACTTCCCTTCATAGGAGCTTGTGAGGTGCTCCCTAGAGTGGCCCCACATGGCAGGTGTTGATGTCCTATTAGTTGAGGCACCTTCATAAGGTCACCTGGCAGGTGCCCCCAGCAGGCTGTTCTCCAATGTTCAAGCACCAACCCATCTATGACAAGAAGGGCACTCTGCCCCTGGGAGGCATGGGTTCTTCCTTGCGGTGGCTTGCTCGGTCGGTAGAGGTGGGGTCTGGCTGCGGACGAGGGGTCGGTCCAGCTCTGGACGAGGGGTCGGTCCCGCTCGGGACGAGGGGTCGGTCCGGCAGCAGACGAGGGATCGGTCTCACAGGGGTTGCGCGGTTCAGCTGACGGGGTCACCTGGCGAAGCCAGCGACGAAGGGGTCGCCCGGAGAAGCAGGCGACGAACTGGGGACAAGGGAGGCCAGGCCCTTGTCAGGGGCTCTCAGGACTGGAGGGCGCACGGCAGAAGAACTACCGCGGAGACAAGGTAAACACAAGTCCACTTTACTGAGGGAGAGGCAACAGTTTTATAGGGGCTGGGGAAGGCTGATTGGTCGAAGCCACGCCCTGTTCTGATTGGTTGCCAGCGAAAGGTCAGTGGGCGGTACCAGATGGGGGAGGGGTGGTGGTTAGGGATTGGCTGTCGCTGTTGCTGGGGGAAGGGGCAGGGTTTAGGGATTGGTGGCTGCTGTTGCTGGGGTGGAGGGCAGACTTGAGTTTCCCACCCACGCCTGGCTGTTGCTGCTGTCAGGGGGAGGGAAAAGGGCAGACTGGATTTTTCCACCCACACCTGGCTGTTGCTGCTGTCGGGGGAGGGGAAAAGGGTAGACTGGATTTCTCCGCCCACGCCTGGCTGTTGCTGCTGTCGGGGGAGGGGAAAAGGGCAGACTGGAATTTTCTGCCCTGCGCCTGTGCAGGGAGAAGGAAGAAGAAGGGTGCCGCCCCACAAGGCATCGGGTGGTGCCATCTGGGAGGAGGGGTGGCCGCGGAAGCATGGCTGCCGAGAAGGGGAGACCCGAGGGCTCTCTGCGCCCATGCCGAGCTTCCTTCAGGGGTGGCGGTGGGCCCGACCAACCACCCTTTTATGGGGGCAGCGGAATTAGGCCTACCGCGGCCGCTCCCCTCGCCAGGCCAGCAAACCACACTTCAGCCCGAGGGGTGACCGCACTTACTCATCTGGAACTTCCAGAGCTAAGCACTGGCTGGTGGGATTCCCGGGCTTTTTGCAGTTTTCCTTAGTTTATACATATTTCACTCTGTGCACATAACCCATTTTCACAGCAGTAACAGAAAGAAGGGACGACTGACTCTGCCACCCTGAGGCTGCCTGGTAATCTGCCTGTGGCCTTACTCATATACCTAGTCCTTCCATGTATTCCATCCAAAGAGGACTAGAGTGTACTGAAGCATTTCCATCCTAGGTAGTGCCTCCCTTTTGAAACAGAATGCCTGTGTTCCCCAACTTAACTCTTTCCTATAAGATGGACTTCTAGGAGTGAAGTTAAAGAGGAGTGGGTTATGGACATCAAAAGAGTTCATTATATGGCCAAACTGCAATCCAAAAGGGCAGCAAGCACCTACAAGACTATTGAGGGCAGATGGCAGGGCCTGTCTGTTCCACAGGCCTGATGATCTGCTCTTTCTCATTCTCTCCATTCTGGCTGACCAGATGTGGGTGTTATTGGAATTCCCAGGCTAGTTCTTGACAGTCCCAACTGCTGCTCCTCCTTCCCTCTGCACATCACCCCATCAAGGTACCTTTACTCTCTGGACCGTGCCTCCCTTATTTTAGTGGCCAACCTGTCCCCAGACCTTAACTCAGACCTTCACTATTGACCCAAGGGTAGTCCATGCTGGTTGCACACCTCACTTACTGCAGGAGGCCCTGGGCTTCAGATAAGTGGAGGAAGTTTCCATAACCCTCCTCAAAAGAGCAAGGTATCTGGAACTTCTACTGGAGGAGGGCTCCTCTCACCACTCTGTTTACTTAAGAACAGACCCTTCCCCACAACACTCTTGGGAGAGGCAGAGGATTGGGAAGGGAAGTTGTGACCTGGATTCAGGGAACCTGGAGTGAGGAGGACCTAGAGTAAGGGGAACTGGAATTGTGGTACCTGGAGTGGGGGGAACTAGAGTGGGGGGACATAGGGTCGGGGTACCCAGAGAGGGGAGACCTCGAGTGGAATGGGGGTTACTATAGTAGGAAACTCTCAGCTCAGTCAATGGTTCCTGGGATTCTCCACCTCTGGGCAGAGCTGTTCCCTGGGGATGAACTCCTTGTCACTATCCAGGACTAGTCATCTCAGGCAATGGCCTCCACCAGCTTCCCTCACCCATTGCCTGCTGGGAGTAGCATCTACACACCTAACACCCTCCTCTCTTTTCCTCACAGGACCTGCTCTGGTTGGGGGATGCAGCATCACTCCACCCAAGAGCACTCTCCCTCCCTTGGCCACATCAGCTGCTTCCCCTTGTCATCTCTCTGCTTCCCTGCAGTCAATCCCCAGGTCCCTGGGATGCAGGCTAGGGACTCCTCCTATGGTCATTCCCATTGTGGAAATGACTCTCAGATGGTTCATCCCATGCAGGGTCCCCAGTCTTTCCCTGCACCCTCATTGCCTGGCTCCATTGGGAAGGGCTGGGAAGTAGCCCTCACAGCCGGTGACAGCAACCCCCATCCCATGCCAGCCCCACACCCTGGGCACCACCTCTTCATTGGTGACCATGTGCCTGCAAGCACTGGCAGCCCTTGGATACCAGTGTTGCCACCATGCTCACTACCTGTCCCCATGCCCACTCCACACAGCCCCCTGTCCTGGGGGAGTCCATGCCCCACACACCTGAGCCCTCTGCCCTGCTCCCTCATCACAACACTGAGCTGGTCACACTCACTCATGCTACCCAATCCCCTTCATAAAAGGCACAACCACCAATGAGTCTCCAGCAAATACCATCTCAGGGAATGCCCAGCACCCAGGCCACATGTACCTCTGCCTAATGATGCCTACACCCTCCTGCTTTCCCCTCAGTCTCTCCCCCATGTCCCCACTGATCATTGTCACTAAAGACCTTGACACTAATTTCAGTGATGGAAAGTAACCAAGGAAAAAGTTCCTCCTTGCCCCACATCCAGCCTGCTTCAGGGTGAAAACAAGACTCCCAGGCAGACCCCACCACTGCCTTGCCCAGGCCTCCCCAAAAATCCACCCTTTTAGGACCATCAGTCTTCCTTTTCCTCAGTCATTCCCTTAGTTGAGGTATCTATAGATCTCCCATCTCACACATCAGTGTTTCTGGACTCCTCCACCCCTCCAGCTGCCCCTGAGATGCTTCTTCCCATACCCACAGAACCTCTCAGAATGATCTAGGCTCCTGTTGCTGACTCTGTGACCCCATTCACCCACCTTTCACGGTACACTTTGACCCACCTGTCTTGCCACCAGCATTGTGGTCCAGCTCAACAGCCACCTCCATCCACACCCCTCCTGGACAGACCTCATCTGCTTGGCTTCCAGAACATCACATCCTTCTGATGTCCTCTTATCTAACCCACCATGCCCCCTCGGCCCCCTCTGCGGACCAAAAGGCTTCATACATCTGAAGTTAGGGGACCAAAAGGGGGTAATGATGGCTTGCCACTCAAAATAAAAGAACAAGTATTAAGGTGGAAGATTTAATTCAAAAAATTTGGAGGACACATTATTTACATGAAAGCAAGGCTATCACCTCCCAAGTGTGACATAGGTGAGGACCAGGCACTTCTCCCTAGGGAGAAATGTGTGGCTTTTGGGAAGATGAGGACTATCCTGTTACAATGCATCTCAGGTATTTGGAATGAGTATTTAAAAAAAAAAAAAAAAGCCCACAATGTACAATGTCTTCAACCACATTTATAGAACTTTTGGGGATATTTGCTCCAACCTACTGCTGTCACCTTCACCATTCTGGTTTTTAAATCCTGAGTCAAGTGCCAACAACAACAACAACAACAACAACAACAACAAAAACACACAAAGCCATGCCAATCTCATCTGGTATTCTGCACAAGTTAGGTTTTGTCAAGAAAGGGTGTGACATAATTAAGTAACAGTCCACCTAGAAGCATTTTCTGTGGACAATGGAGGGGCCGTACTCATCATACTCTTGCTCGCTGATCCACATATGTTTGAAGGTGGACAGCGAGGCCAGGATGGAACCACCACACCAAACCGAGTACTTGCGCTCAGGGGGGTTGATGATCTTGATCTTCATTGTGCTGGGAATCAGCGACATGATTTCCTTCTGCATTCTTTCAGCAAAGCCAGGGTACATGGTGGTTCCACCGGACAGCACCATGCTGGTGTAGAGGTCTTTGTAGAAGTCCTTGTCACACTTCATGATGGATTTGACAGTAGATTCGTGGATGCCACAGGAATCCATGCCCAGGAAGGAGGGCTGGAAGAGGGCCTCAGGGCAGCGGAACCGCTCGTTGCCAATGGTGATGACCTGCCCATCAGGCAGCTCATAACTCTTCTCCAGGGAGGAGGAAGAAGCAGCAGTGGCCATCTCCTGCTCAAAGTCCAGGGTAATGTAGCAAAGCTTCTCCTTGATGTCACGCACAATCTCCCGCTCGGCCATGGTGGTGAAGCTGTAGCCACGCTCGCTGAGGAGCTTCATGAGGTAGTCAGTCAGGTTACTGCCAGCCAGATCCAGGCGCATGATGGCATGGGGAAGTGCATAGCCTTCATAGATGGGCACCGTGTGGGTGACGCCTTCACCAGAGTCCATGACAATGCCTGTGGTGCGGCCAGAGGCATACAGGGACAGAACGGACTGGATAGCCACGTACATGGCAGGGATGTTGAAGGTCTCAAACATGATCTGTGTCATGTTCTCACGGTTGGTCTTGGGGTTCAGGGGCGCCTCAGTCAACAGCACGGGGTGCTCTTCAGGTGCCACATGCAGCTCATTGTAGAAGGTGTGGTGCCAGATCTTCACCATGTCATCCCAGTTGGTGACAATGCCATGCTTGATGGGGTACCTGAGAGTCAGGATGCCCCTCTTGCTCTGGGCTTCATTGCCCACATAGGAGTCCTTGTGATCAATGCCCATCATGACACGCTGGTGCCAGGGGTGCCCCACGATGGACGGGAACATGGAACGGGGCATGTTTTCACCCGCAAAGCCTACCTTGCACATGCTGGACCCATTGTCGATCACGAGGGCAGTGATGTCATCAACCATGGAGACCTGTGAGCAAAGGGTGGCATGAGCCCTTGGGTCAGTCCCCCTCCCACTTCCAGCCACCACCCCCTCAGTCCACCAGGGGGCACCGGCACATAGTGGGCCTGGAACAAAGGCAGCACTGGGGCCACACAATGGCCATAAAAGACAAGCATGGGTTGGAGGCTGTGCTGCACGGCAGGAAGCCAGGCCCTGCCGTGTGATGCGGGGCCTGGGCCACACTCTCATGGGGATGTGGGTGCCAAAATAGACTTTAAATGCAAAACTATTGTGAGAGACAAAGATGGACACTACATATTAGTGAAAAGTGTAATCTTTCAAGAATAAAGAACAATCATAATCATTTATGTACCTAACTAGGGTGCCTCCAAATATGTGAGGCAAACATTGGAAAACTAAGTGGAGGAATAGATGCCTCTACAATTACAGTGGAGAATTTTAATACACCATTATCACCATTAGACAGAACATCTCAACAGAGAATCAGTAAAGAAAGAGTTTGAATAATATATTAGAGGATCTGGACCTAAAAGACATATGCAGAACATTACAGCCAAATACAGCAGGATATACATTCTTTTCAAGCACACATAGATTATTCTCCAAGATAGACAACATGATAGGGCCCAGAGAAAGACTCAATGAATTCAGAAAGACTGAAATCATACAAACTAATTTCTCTGACCACAGTGGAAAGAAGGTAGAAATCTGCAAGGACCAGAGAACCAGATTAGGCACAAAGATATGGATGGTAAGCAACACACTCTTGACCATGGGTCAAGGAAGAATTCTCAAAAGAAACAGTAACTTCCTTGACCAGTGACAATGACAACCCAACATACCAAAACTTATGAGAAGCAGCAAAAGCTGTACTGAGAGGGAAATTCCTAGCCATAAATTAATACATTCTGCATTAATCAGCCAAAGGGGTGCTGATGCAAAATACCAGAACCTGGTTGGTTTTCATGAAGGGTATTTATTTGGGGTAGGATCCTATAGGTACCAGGCCATAAAGCATAAGTTACTTCCCTCACAAAAGTCTATTTGGAGCTAGATGGCTCACAACATCTGCAAGGGTTCAGCCTTCCTGGGTTCCTATGTTCCTGGGATTTGCTTTACTCTGGCTTCAAGGTTCCTTCCTTCCTGGGCCTGGCTTCTCTTTCCCCTGTGTGCTGAATTGTCAGGGCTCCAGTTTAAGTCTTCAGCATCAAACTCAAAAATCAAAATTCCAACATTAAAAGCCCACAACTCTATCCTTTGCCATGCCTTTTATCTGTGAATCTCCACCCACAAAGGGGTGGGGACTCAAAACCCTAATGACAAGGCCAAATTAAAGCCCTAATGGTAACTCAATCAAGCCCAGGTAGAGATAAGATTACAAACATAATCCAATATATATATTTGGAATTCATAACCATTTCAAACTGCTAAACATCCTAAAAGAAGAAAGAGCTAAAATTGAAAACCTAACTGCACACTTGGAGGAATTAGTGGAAAAAAAACAAAAACAAAAACAACAAAGTAACCCTAAAGGAAGAAGAAAGAAATAACAAAGATCAGAGCAGAACTAAATGAAATAAAAAATAAGAAAGCACTAGAAAAAATAAAGAGCCGGTTCCTTGTGAAGATCAATAAAATTGACAAATCCTTAGCTGGCTAACAAAGGAAAAAAGAGAGAAGATGCAAATACACAAAATAAGAAATGAGAAAAGGGAAATCAGCACTGACACTACAGAAATAAAGACTATCATTGGAAGATACTTTGAAAAACTATACGCCAACAAGAAGGAATATTTGGAGGAAATAGACAAATTCCTAGAAACACACAAGCAGCCTACATTGATGAAAGAAGAAATTGATGATCTCAACAAACCAATCACAAGAGATAGAATCAGTCATTAAAAAAATAAAACTCCCAAAAACATCACGACCAAGTAGGATTTATTCCTGGTATGCAAGTCTGGTTCAACATAAGAAAATCAAACAACGTAATATACCACATTAACAAATTGAAGGGAAAAACCCACATGATCATCTCAATTGACACAGAAAAGACATTTGACAGAAAGTAGCATACTTTTTTGATAAAAACATTACCAACATTAGGAATAGAAGGAAAATTCCTCAATATGATAAAAGGTATATATGAAAAACCAACAGCCATCATTGTATTGAATGGGGAAAGTTTGAAAGCTTTCCCTCTAAGATGGGGAACAAGACAAGGATGCCCACTGTCACCATTTTTATTCAATGTTGTACTAGAAGTCCTAGATAGGGCAATTAGACAAGAAAAAAAATGGGATCTAAATAGCAAGAGAGGAAGTTAAAGTCTCATTTATTGTGGATGACATTACCCTGTATATAGAAATTTCTGAAGCATCCACAAAAAAGCTACTTGAACTTATAAATAAATTCAGCAAAGTGGCAGGACACAAGATCAACATACAAAACTCAGTAAAGTTTTTGTATACTTGTGCTGAACAATCTGAGGAGGAAATTGGGGGAAAATTCCATTTACAACAGCAATAAAAAGACCAAAAATCCAGATATTATTTTAACCAAAGAAGTACAGGACCTATATGCAGAAAAACAAAACAAAACAAAACAAAACAATACTAAAAGAAATTTTAAAAAGACCTAAACAAATGAAAAGATATTCTGTGTTCATGCATTCAAAGAATAAATATTGTGAAGATGTCAGTCTTACCCAAACTGATTTATAGATCCAATGCAATACCAGTCAAAATCCCAACCTAAAAGGCAATTAACAAATTCATTTGGAAGTGAAAGTGCACCTGAATAGCCAAAAGCATTCTAAAAATAAAGAGCAACATGGGAGGTATTTCACTGTCTGACCTTGAAACTTCTTACAAAGCTACAGTGGTCAAAACAGCATAGTACTGGCATAAAGAGAGACACATCAATCAGTGGGACAGAATTGAGAATCCAGAAATAAACTCTCACTTATACAGTCAAATGGATTTTGATAAACCTACCAAGTTAATCTTAATGGGACACAACAGTCTCTTCAACAAATGGTGCTGGGACAACTGAATATATATAACCAAAAGAATGAAAGAGAACCCCTATCTCACTGCCTATACCAGAATCAACAGAAAATGAATCGAAGACCTAACATAAAAGCTATGATCATAAAACTACTAGAAGAAAAATGGAAACACCTTCAAGACCTTGTAATAGGTTGTGGCTTCTTGAACTTTACACCCAAAGTACATGCAACAAAAGAAAAAAAATAGATAAATAGGGCATCTTCAAAATAAATGCTTTGACATCTCACAGGACTTTCTCAAAAGGGTAGAAAGGCAGCCAACTCAATGGTAGAAAATATTTGGAAATCACATATCAATAAGGGTATAATATCCAGGATATATAAAGAGATGTTATAACTCAACAATAGAAAGACAAGTGACCCAATTAAAAAATGGGCAAAAGACTTAAATAAACATTTGTCCAAAGAAGAAATATAAATGACAAAAAGTCTCATAATGGAATAAATGCTCAATATTGCTATTGATTAGGGAAATGCAAATCAAAACTACAATGAGATATCATTTCCTACCCTTCAGAATGGCCACTATTAAAAGAGAGCTACAAGTGTTGGAGAGGATGTAGAGACATAGGAACACTTACTCACTATAGGTGGAAATGCAGAATGATACAGCCCTTGTGGAGCACTGTTTGGCAGTTCCTAAAGAAGTTGAATATAGAATTGCCATGTGACTCTGCAGTACCACTACTGGGTATATACCCAGAAGAACTGAGAGTAGTGACATGAACAGACATCTGCACACTGATACTCATAGTGGCATTATTTACAATTGCCAAAGTTGGAAACAGCCCAGTGTTCATCAGCAAATGAATGGATAAACTGTTGTATTCACACAATGGAATATTATGCAGCTGTAAGAAGTAATGAAGATGTAAAGCCTATGATAACATGGATGAACCTGGAAGACATTATGTTGAGTGAAGCAAGCCAGACAGAAAAGGACAAATACTGTATGATTGCATTACTCTGAAATAAATATATTGTGTAACATATTGTATGGCTCAAAAACAATTTAAATGTAAATAAAATCATATTACGTAGCTACAGTGGTAAAAACAGCAAGGTAGTGGCATAAAAATAGACATATAGACAAATGTAACCTGTTTTGGGGTGTAATATATTGTATATGTGTATTAGGTTTAGTTTATCGTATTATTCAAGCCTTCTGATTATTTATTGATCCTCTGCCCAGATGTTCTATCCAATGATAAGAGTGGCATATTGTCTCCAACTTTTATTGTGGAAGCATCTAGTTCTCCCTTCAGGTTTACCAGTGTTTGCCTCACATAATTTGGGGCATCCTGGTTAGGTGCACATATATTCACAATAGTTATTTCTTCCTGGTGAATTGCCCCTTTTATTAATATATAATGCCCTTCCTTGTCTCTAATAGTTTTGTTTAACAGTCTATTTTGTCTTATATAAGTATAGCTATTCCAGCTATGTTTCTGTTTTGTTTTGTGTTTGTTACTGCTTGCATGGAATATGTTTTTCCAGATTTTCAATCTATTTGTATCCTTGGATCAAAGGTGAGTCTCTTGTACACAGTATATAGATGGCTCATATTTTCTTATCCATTCCACCAGTCTGTGACTTTTGATTGGGGATGTAATCCGTTAACTCTCAATGTTATTACTGTGAAGGCCATTCTCACTTCACCCATTTTGACTTTTCTGTTTTGTCATATCTTATTCTCAGCACTCTTTTTACACTTTTAACTACTTTTACTGATATAATCTTCATTTCTAAACTCTCTTACAAGCCTTACTCTCCTTTTCATTACAGGCTGTAGCACTCCCTTTAGTATCCTTATAACCAATCTCTTGGTTACAAACGCTCTCAGTTTCTGTTTATTTGTGAGTATTCTAAACTGATCTTCATTTCTGAAAGGGAGTCTTACCAGTTATAACATTCTTGGCTGGCAGTTTTCTTCTTGCAGTATCTTAATTTTCATATCACTGCCTTCTTGTCTCCATGGCTTCTGATGAGAAGTTCACACTTCATCTTATTAGGTATCCCTTGTATGTGATTTCAGGGGAAACCCTTGCTGCTCTCAAGTTTCTCTCTCTCCCTTTTTTCTTAGTTCCAAATTTTATTTGTGGTTTTGATTTTTTTTTTTTGAAAATGAAAAATTCGTATTGACTTAAAAACTCATAGATCACACAAAATGTTATATTAAAAAATATAAGAGGTTCCCATCTACCTCACTCCCCACCACTCCCACTCTTCCCACATCAACAACATCCTTCATCAGTGTGGCACATTCATTGCACTTGATGAATCCATTTTGGATCACTGCTAAAATGGAGCACTCAAAACTGGAGATAAATGGAAAAGCTTGTTATTTAGCAGAGGAAGTAGAAATAGAAGAAAAAAATGTCAAAAACTGCTGAGTCGTGGTCAAGTCTTACCCTGTTAGTTCATGTGAATTCCACCTAGTGTTTCCCAGGAACCAGGGAAGGGCAAGTTAATCAGAGGGGAGAGGATAGTATGGGCGAGTTGTTTTGTTTTCTTTTTCTTTTAATAGTATGTACTTTTTATTTCTTATATTTTTTATTATCTTTTAGAAATACATAGACTAAACAAAATGTTACATAAAAAAAATCAGGTTCCCATATACCTCACTCCTCACACCTCCCACTCCTCCCACATTAAAATCTTCTTTCATTAGTGTGGCACATTTATTGCATTTGATGAGTACAATTTGGAGCACTGCTACACAGATTCGATTATAGTTTACATTGTAGTTCACACTTTCCCCCAGTCCATCCAGTGGGTTTTGGCAGGACCTATGATGTCTGGGATCTGTCCTTGCAATATCAGTCAGGACAATTCCAAGTCCCCAAAATGCCCCATATCACACCCCCTCTTCTGTCTCCCTGCCCTCAGCAACTCCTGTAGGCATTGTCTTCACATCTCTCTGTCTTTGATGTTTGACATTCTGATTAGTATGTGATTTATTTGGATAGGAGTGTGTTGTGCTTCTTGGGCACAGATATCTTTGTCTTTGAATAGGGTTGGGAAATTATCTACCATTAATTCTTTAAATATTCCTTCTGCCATCTTTCCCTTCTTTTTTCCTTCTGGAATACCCAAGACACATATGTTTGCATGTCTTTAGCCGTCACTTAGTTCCCTGCAACCTGGTTCGATTTTTTCCATTCTTTCCTTTATCTGTTCTTTTGTATGTTTGCTTTCAATGGTCATGTCTTCCAGCTCACTGATCTTATATTTTTTTACTCAAATCTGCTGTTATATGCCTTCAATTTATTTTTTTTATTTCATTTATTGTTCATTTCCATGAATTCTACTATTTTTCTATGTATGCTTTCAAGTTCTTCTTTGCCCTCACCCAGTGTCTTCTTAATATCCTTAATCTGTTTAACCATTTTTGCTCAATTTATTAAGGACATTCATTTGAACATTTATGATTAATTGTCCCAACTCCTTTATGCCATCTGGAGGCTTAGCTTGTTCCTTTGACTGGGCCATGTCTTCCTGACTTGGTATGGATTGTAATTTTTTATTGGTGTCTTGGTATCTGGTTTACTAGATGTATTTATTCTGGGCACAATTTCTCTCTTTAGTCTAGGGCTTTCTATTTGATTGCCTTTATGTTATATGCCCTCTTTGGATCAATTTAATTTGGAACTTTGTAGTGGCTCATGTTTAGCATATGAAATTCTTCAGCTTATTTTTTTGTCTCTTTCTTGGCCTTTCTTCCTTGCTGGTTGTGCAAAGAAGCTGAGGTTGTAGTTGGTACTGTAAGCTGTGGAAGCTGCAACTGCCTGTTTTGCCCAAGGAACTGATGAATCTTCAACCACCTTTCTCCTCTTCCAGGGGTCGGGATGATCCACAGCCATGTGCAGTAACCCAAGCCATGCAGGCCAAGATGATCTATAGTTGCCCAGAGAGATTGATGAAGCTTTATGCCCCTTCCTCTCCTGCCTGGAGCAGGGATGGAGCCACAGATGTTGGCAGAAAACTAAGCCATTTGGGTAAAAACTGACTGCATTGCCCAGTTAGAAAATGTATCACCATCCCCATCTTCCCCTGCCAGGAGTGGGGATGGACCCTCCAGAATGCCTAGTCTTATTCATGTGGAGCAAAATTGCCTGAAGTTTTCCTGAGAGGCTGAGGCAGTACTGTTCCTTCTCCACTTTCAGGGTCAGGGATGGAGTCAAAGGCACACAGCAATCCATTATGTGTGGACCAAAAGTGGCTGCAAGCTGCCCAGAGAGGCTGAGGAAACACTGCCCTCTCCTATCCTATTGGGTGTTGGGGATGGAGCCACCAGTGTCCAACAGTCCTGTCTACAGGGGCCAAAAGTGCCTGCAGTTGCCCAGACGGTATGAGGAAGCACATCTCCATGCTTATCCTATGGGGAGGTTGGGATGGAGCTATGGGCACCCAACAATCTGGTTGTGCTGTCTGAAAGTGTCTGCAGTTGCCCAGAGAGACTGGTGTAAGTCCCGTCAGCTTCATTCCTGCTGGAGTTCAGGCTGCAACCTAGTCCATGGCTGTAATCTGATCTGGCAGGAAAGAAGCCAGATCCCACCATCACTGTGATATTCAATCATCCCCATGTCCCCTCAAGCCAGCAGCAGTGTTAAAATGGAGGATACTATTCTCTTTCTTAATTTGGACAGGTTCAAACTTTAGCTATTCCTAGGATTATACTTTATCCAACCGAATTTACTAATCAGTAGCTGAAGTTGGTACTCAACTACCTCTTCTTTCTCAGTTTTTGGGAAATGGAGCTTCTAACTCCAGTCATGGAATTGCTCCTGAGGTGGCTTGCACCACCAGCAGAGGGTGGACCACAGCCCCGATGGTGTAGAGTGCTCTACTCATGAATTTTCACTGCAGATGGGCAGGCTCCTCCTTCTGTTCTTCCAAGGATGTTGCAGGATTCCTTTGTCATCTCCTGGACCCTCAAACAGGTGCTTTAATAGCTCTGGGTCATTACTGTCTACCCTGTAGGATAAGCTGACTCTAGGAGCTCCTTACTCTATTGCCATCTTGCCCCTATCCTCACTTCTTAGATTTTCAACCAGAACTCCTACTCCTGGAAAGCACTACCTCCTACCAAAAAGGAACAGATCTGACAGCAGATTCTCGCACTGCCCAAAGAGAGGGATGGTGGTGTCCCGGAACATCAAAGGGCAGTCACTGGTTCCTTCATAGGCAACACTTCAGTTCCCAGTTATAATTATCTAGGGTATGGGGGGTATCACAAAAAGCCAGATAAAGGCATGGCAAGAAGGCATCCAAGTGAGTGCAGCCTTGTGCTCTCTCCTGTAAAGAAACTGAGTGGGAACAGAATCTTGCCTAGATGTGCTGTTTTGGGAACCCACAAAGCAGGAGGTTGTTAGACATTGATCTAGTGAGAGTATGGCAAAAGGAGTGCTTGCTCAAGGTAAAATCACGGGTTTTTGGCACTTGTGCCCAAAACTGTGGGAAGCCTAAATCATTCCCCTAGGGCTGATAGCTGCAACATTCCCTGAACACTGCCAGTTGAACAGCAGCATTCCTGAGCCCCTTGTTCCCCAAACCTATGATCCCTAAACCCATGTTCCCTGAAATCCATGTGCTTTGTATCCCGTGTTCTACAAACCTGCATTCCCCGAGCCCAAGGACCCTGAACCCACGTTTCCTGAACCAGGTGCTCCCCTAATCCCAGCATTCCCATAGCTCTTCAGTCTCAGACAAACTCTGGAGTGGGAGGGTCCTGGTGGGAGGTGCAGAGGGGCCCAAGGAGTGCAGGTTCAATTTTCTCATCCCCCCTTTTCTGAGCTTGGAGAAGTGTATCACCTGGCTTGGGTTACAGACTAGGAATAGAGAAGTGGTGAATTTGCCAAGACAGCCCGATTTATCTAAATGCCCTGGGGTAGGGAAAATAAGTCTGGGAGAATGTGGATTCAGGAAAATAACTAGTCCAGTGCAACACATCTAAGGAAGGGGACAGTAGGATGTGTTGAGTAGACTTTCAGTATCATATTCAGGGTTCCTGACAAGGCGTGGGTGCTTGCTCTCAAAGAGACCAAAAGTCATTATTTTCTACCATGAGTTGGTATGCCAGGGTCCCATTTGAATCTCAAAGGGGTGCTCTCAGATGGGCTTCCTGCTACTCCGGGAGAGAGAGAAGTGAGGGAGAAAGGGGAAGCACAGATTCCTGAGCAGTTTATTCAATTGCAAAGAGGACTCCTTGATTGAGGCTTGTCTGTATTTTTGTTTGTTTTCTTGTCTTTCCTTCCACTTTATCCTCTCATCTTCCTTTTTTCTTCTTCTTCTTCTTTTCTATTAGGTGCTACAGGCAGTGTTTCTTGTTTGCTGTACTTCCTGTCCTCAATTTCCGCTGTTTTGTGTGTACAGATTTTGGCTATAAATGCTATCCCCTTTCCTTTTACATCTTTCTATCTTCCATCTTCTGTTGTTACCATTACATTACACCTCTCTTTGTTTAGCCCCCAAATTTTCTGACTTTTTATTTCTAACACCTCTGTTCTGTTTTCTATCTTTTATTCACTCTTTGTGTTACTGTTCTTTCTTTTTTATTTCCCCTCCTGATCACACTGGCCTTTTAATTCATACTATATTCTTCTCCATATTCTGTTTCCCATTTCACTGTAGGTACTCCGCTTTTTCATTCTTATAACTCTATGCACCTTACATGAGTTTAATATTCATTCTCCTACATCTTACATGGTTCTTCTGCTAACATTTACTATCAATAGTACAGTTTTACTTTATCCTTTCTTACCTCTTTTGCTTTCCCTGGCCCCAACCATTTTCCATCAAGGGAACTTAGACAACAACAAGGAAATAGAGTAAGAAGAACAAAGTGTCAAAGAGAAGAATAAACACACACAAAAACACAGCACCTACATAAAACATGAGACAAGACTGAGAAGCTAATCAATTGAATAAACCCATCAAGATAAACTGATGACAAGACAGAAACAAAATTTACAAACCATACCAATAACCAGGAAGACATGGACCAATCCAATGAACAAACTAAAAACCGGGAAGAGGAGCAGAACATTGAGCAACTAATCAAAGCTCCCCAAACAAATATTATTGGCCAACTTAATGACATGAAGGAAGAGATTAAGGATACTAAGAAAACACTTGGAGAGAATACAGAAGAAATTGTAAATGTATGCAAAAAGATAATGGATATGATGGTAATGAATGGCACAATCCAAGAAATCAAATCTATGCTTTCAGCAAATAACAGCAGATTTGAAGAGGCAGAGATAACCTAAATGCCCTAAGTAAAATTTGGTGTATACATACAATGGATTACTTTTCAGTTATAAGAAGGAATACAGTACAAACACATGGGATAACATGGATGAATCTTGAGGATCTTATGTTGACTGAAGCAAGCCAGGCATTGAAGACAACTACTACATGACCTCTCTGATATGAAATAAGCAAGCAGCCCTAGCAGCCTAGTACTGGGATTTCCCATTGCCCCACCTCACCCCTTCCCCAGGATAACTTAGCCCAGCTGGGGCTGGCACCTTTCCAGCAAGAGATCCTAACCAGTCTCCATGGAGCCCATACTCTGAATGATCCCAGGCTTCATTTTCTTCCTCTCTCGGCAGCACCGAACTCTTTCCAATCTCCCCCAGCCTAAAACTCAGGAACATGATCCTGTGCTTACGCTATCTTTGAATCAAACATTGAGAAATTCGAACTACTTTCAAAAAAATATGGGCATTTAATTCCCCCTCCCCCCAATAACAAAAGTAACATCCCTTCAACACAAAACACCTGAGAAAATGCCAAAAGCACCAAAGGGGTTAACGAGACTCTTAAGGATCCCACCATCTAGTGGTGAGCTAGCGGGAACTTCATGGGGGCGCTGGATGGGTGCTAGGGGAGGGTCATTCGCCCACTTTTCCACGCCTATGGGGGGGGGGGTTCCTCGCCCGACCTGTGTCCCACCCAAAATCAAGTTGTGTCTGCAAACTTACCGCTGCCATGTTGCCAGGAACACAGGAAGGGTCCCAAGGTGTGGGTCCGAGAATGATTTCCACAGCCTGCCCACGTCACAGGCCAGACAGTACGTCCTTTGCTGCCCTCCTGGGTCCTGGGGGCGGCAAAGCCGAAAGAAGCGCAGTAAATGCTCCTGGCACTCTCAAAACACCCTGATCTTTTAAAGAGGCCGCTGCTGCGTGGACTGGGTGGGACTTGAGGGGCCAGGAACACCTGCAGGAACCACCAGCCAATGAGGTCCAGTCCCGCTCCAGGACTCCGCGCCCCTAAGAGGGCGTGGCCCTACCCTGATGGAGAGCACCTGGCATCCAATCACATGCAGTCAGTCTCATCAGTGATCATCCTTCTCACTGGTCTTTGCCCCTGCACTTGGGGGATTGTTGCTGCCCCATTGGGGAATTATGCAGAGCTCCACCCCTGGAACTCAGCCCTCCCTCAGTTATCATGTGTAACGCTACCTACTATAACAATAACCAACAAATATTTGAACATATTTATATATCCTGTATACAGGGATATAGGGGTGCGGGGAATATGAGACCCTCATATTTTTTAATGTAACATTTTTTGTGATCTATGTATCTTAAAAAAAAAAAAAAAAGACAATTTTAAAAAAAGAAAGAAAACTGTAGTCCGGCTTTTGGGCAGGATCCTGCTGGCAGCATGGTGCATCCGAGGGGGCGGGTTGGGGTGAGTGACTGGATGCCAGGCAATGGGCCTGTGGGGGCAGGGCTCCGGTGAGAGGACCAGAACACAGCGAAAGGCAGGCCTGGGGCCACCTCGATCCTTGGCCAGGTCGTTAATACCAGGAAGTGCTGTTCGCCGAGCTGGGTCGCTGGTGACTGGCTGGGCAGGGTGTTCCCTCCCACAGAGGGGGTGTCCCTACTGACGATGCACCCGAGGTGGCCTGGGCCAGGCGGGTGTGGGTCGCTGGAAGCATGGTTAGAGGGGAGTCTGGGCCAGAGTTAGCCCAAACCTCTTCCCGAGAGGGTCCATGATGCCTGCGCTCCTTCCTCCTTCCTCCCCAGAGTTCCCGGCAACAGATCGCAAGGATCAGGTTTGGGAATTCTAGCTCCTGGCCCTCATGGGATCAATAAGGAATACACTACTGTGATTAGTAATGGAAGAAATTATAGCATTGATGTGGAGAAAGTGGCCACGGTAGCTGCTGAGGGTACGGAGAGGAAAGAAGAGATATGATATGGGGGCATTTTCAGGACTTGGAGTTGACTTGGGTGGTACTGCAGGGACGGATGCTGGACATTGTATGTCCTGCAATGGCCCACTGGGTGGACTGGGGGAGAGTGTAAACTACAATGAAAACCACTATCCATGTGGTGCAGCAGTGCTCCAAAATGTACTCACCAAATGTAATGAATGTCTCACCATGATGAAAGAGGTTGTTGATGTAGGAGGAGGGGGTGAGGGAAGTGGGGGTATATGGGGACCTCATATTTTTTTAAAAAGAGAGAAAAAAATAAGGAGTACATTTAGGGTTGTCCAAATAAACACAGTTCTAAAATTCAGAGGGCATTTCAAAACCCTAACAAAAAACATATAATCCTTTACACAATAAAAATGAATAATGTATTTTAATATATGGCTCTTTCTTGAAGTGTTCAACTATTTTATGTAGACATTTAGGATAATAACTGGGTTCCAGTTAATTTCTCTTTCTACATAATCTGCCTCTGAGGCAAATGTATCTATTTATAATTACCTTAAGCAAAGTAAATTTTCTTTTGCATTCAGAATTATTGTGGCCTCACTTGGAACCAATGCTAAGAATCCTTTTTATAATCTCACTTATTTAAATGAGACAAAACACCACAATGTAATCTGTTCTTTTGCTTGCCTAAGAAAAGTATGAAATGACAAATTCAACCTAGCAATACATCTTATTCCCCTTCCTTAAACTCTGGATATGCAGAAATGCTTACACGAACAAAAAGAATATAGCAAATACGAGCACACAGCTACAAATAAATATTTAAAGAAACCTAATACCATGAAAAATACTATAAAATGTATCAGAAGAATATAATTATAAGAATGAAAATCTATGGATCAAACAAGATATTTTTAAAAGAAAAATTTAAAATATCACTGGAAAAACAAAGTCCTAGAAAATTTAAAATTTGTTGGGCTAAAAGCAATAGATAGATGGGCTGTCATGTCAGAATGGATACAGCTAATAAATAAAAGAAAATATCGGGTAAAGAAATCCTCTGAGAACACTGTGCAAAAAGCAAAAAGACAGGGAGAATGAAAGAAAAGTTAAAAGACATGTATTTAAAGAGCCATAAATATAACTTCTAACAGGCTGGATATAAAACAGAGGGAATGGAGAGAGGTAAAAATAATATAAATCATAGGAGGGGGAAATAACACCCCAGCGGTGAAAAAAACAGTTTTCATGTTTTCAGAAGTTTATCAAGGTTAAGCAGGATAATTCATAGACAAATCTATGCCCACCCATAGAATTCATCATCAGGTGTTGAGTCAAGTTGTTATCAGAGTGAGAATGATGCAGCTGAGGCTGGCAACAGATTGAGGTTCAAGACTCATGTGTGGCTGAGTATTTGCCAGGTGAGGCTGTGGCAACCCCTCTGTGTTTTGAGGTTAATATGCAGCAAGGGCCAGGAGTTGGGCAGGAGACAGGAACATCATGTAGCCAGAGGAATGGAGCTGGTAAACCAAGTGTAATGGTTTGGGAGTGTCCAGGATTCACATTGTGGTTTGTTGGTTAAGACTGAAGAGAGACCAAGCAATAAAGGACAGTGAATTGAAGCAGTGGTGATAACATCTTCCAGTCAGCAGATGCTTTTCCTTGCTCAGAAGACCTAACTATGCCGCGGGAAGGAGACAGTACATTAGAGCTCCTAGTCTCCTTTCCTTCTGACTCTGCTTTGCTTTCAGCAGCAAGTCAGGAAAAATGACCCTCCGTGTTCCCCCAGAAGCTTCCCAAGGACTGTGGGAACTGCTGGCCCTGGTATTAGAATTTCCTGGAGATGAGAACACTGGATCCCATGTATTATTCTCTCCATGGCTAGCATGGCTAGTCCCCTTTTCAGCTCCGGCTCTACCCTCAGGGCATGAGAGAGGGGCTTGAAGAGAGTTCAACCATGGAGGCTGAGAACAAAGACAGCTGTACCCCGGGATGGAGGGAGCCCCCATGGCTACAGGTGGGGGCTGCTTCCTTCTGACAATGAGAGGCAGACTTAGAAAGAAATGTAATGTACAGCTGTCACTGTCACCTATTAGTATTTTGTGTTTTTAAGTGCCGTTAGGTTAATTAACCTATTCTGAGTCCATTTTCTGCCCCAGATGCTGTTTCCAAGCATTTCCTCTGCCCCCCTCCTCTTCCTTTGAAGAGTTCAAAGCCACTATAATGAAGGTGCTGGTGGCCCATGTGGCTGACTGGGGCAGGGCTGGACCCAAGCCAGGCCCAAGGTCCATCCTGCCCTGCCCTTGCTGCTGTTGTGCATCTGCTCCTTCTTGCCCTTTAAATGTTCTTTCATCAGAATCTCTCATGGTTTCTCAGTTGGTTCACTTCTTTCTGAGGGGTTAGAAGAATGGAAGGACCAGGATGTTCACTTTCCTCCACCGTCATATGATTAGAACCATAATCTGTGCCACTGGAACAGCATCTTCCCACAGTTATTTTTGATGGATTTTAGTTTATTTTGCACAAGGAAATATTAACATCACTAAGGAGTAAGACAGTATAGAAAGGGTTAAAATTAAAGAAAGGAGCTGCTGCCCTTCTGCCTCACCTCCAGTGCCACCTGGCCTCAACTGTTACCACCTGCCAGGGACCAGCAAATGTGAGGGGGGATTTTTCTGGTATTACACTAGCTTTCCTGTTCTTCCAATATTGTTCTCACCAGGTTTGTAGAATTCCTTGCCTGGGGGTTCCTCCTGACTGCCCAAGTACTGGGAAACATAAGTACCCTTGGTCAATGATTGGTTCCTTGTTGCCAGTCAGTGGGTTGGCTTGAACAATGGGAATTTATTTACTTTTAGTGAAGTATGCTAGTAAGATAGGGAATCGATAGATGGATCTGAAACCTGGCAGAGAGTCCATGTGGACATCAATAACCTCCAAGATGGCTGCTAAAAGACCCTCCCCAAGATTCTGCCATTCAGAAAAAGACTTCCTCTACAAGCCAGGAGAAGCCCCAGGGGGATATACCCCAACTCTTTACCATTGGGTCCTCAGGGGAGTTTGATGGGTGAAATAAACAATCAAAATAGCAAGCAGCATAATTCCTCCCCTTCCATTAGCAAAGGTGTGGGATAATTAACAGTTCAAAAAACTGGCACAAGCCTGAGCTCACTCCCTCTCACCTCTGGACCCTGAATCTGGCTGTCTCTCCCTCACTTGGATCGCTCTGCAAGTAAACCTGGGGATTTATAATCTATAATGGGAATTTGTAGTCTGTAAATCCTCCTGATTTATAACATTTCAAACCCTTCCTCTCTACCTGTGACCACTGACCTGTTCTTTTCTCCTATTTCTCATCCCTCCCTACCTGAATAAATTACTGGCCAAACTCACCCAATAGCTCTTGAAATTCATTTCTGCAGGATAGTCAAGAACCTAGACAAAATCCAGTAACATTCGCTTTTTTTCAAGGAGAATAGCAAAATCAATTTGTCATCAGTCTGATGCTTTCTCCTAGAAACTGAGGCATTCTGGAACTAAAAGCCAGCAATCCTTGTTCCTTAGCTTTTCTGTCATATAGCAATGCACTTGGCAGCATCTCCTGGCTTCTCCATTCTATTTCAGGTTCTCCTGATTTTCACCTTTGGCTGCTACTTCTGGCTTTCTTTCTTTGTGACCTTCCCTATATGAACTTCAGTAATAGGATTAAGACCCATCCTGATTCAACTGGGCCCTGCCTTAACTGATATAACATCATCATGATAGATTACATTTAAGAACATGTTTTTCTGGTCTACCTAGTTCCAAACCACCACAGCCAGTTATCTTGCTCTTGTGCCACATTGTCCCCTGCCCTGTTCTGAAGCTCTGTCTCAGATGCTCATTGCCCATGGAACTTCAACTTGCTTCTTGATCCTGCAGAACTTTGGACATCTCACATCTCCTGCTTACCTCACACCTGACCTTACACACCTGTCTGTTCTGGGCTCATGGCTGTGTACTTGTCTTTCTCTTGGAGGGAGAAACTAGAATACATTCCTCTACTATGTTTGAGCCAGACATGATCAAATTAGCATTTAAACTGCATTTCTTTTACATGAGTGGGTTTTTATTTCCAGAAAAGAGAAGGCAGAGGAAAGTAAACAGCCATGAGATTTCTTTTGATTGGAGCATCCTGCACAACTGGTCCCTGGAGTTAGGTGATCACTATGTGGACGTGAAGGCTTGACAGGGAGGAGAGAAGGGCTGAAGGCCTGACCAGGAAGCTGTTGGTTTTTATGTGTGTCTGAGATCAGGGAACATATATATATATATATTTAAAACATTGTAGACTCAGGATAGAAAAGATCCTAGAATCTCAACTATTTCTAAATTTCTTTTCACCCAGAACTGTTAAAATCCATGGCAACTTGGGTTTACAAATGAAAGAAACTACAAAATCTGTTAGAGAGAAAGTTGAGAGGTCAAGGTAAGTTAGTCATACCTTATACCTAAGTTAGACTAGGTAAAACTTAAGGTGAAAATATTAAAAGATAAGGTAAAATGCTTAATGCAGGTGAAATGGAAAGGACAAAATGCAGATGGCATAGCCAACTGAGGAAGTAGCCAGAAAGGAAGGGCCTGGTGTCCTGAGCCACACATTTCTTATGGCTGTTGAGGATGGGGTTGGGTGCAAGGCATCTACTCTTTAGTTCCTAGGACCAGGACAACCATGAGGCCAGGAATTTTTCCTCATCACACGTGTGACAAAGCAGAATTTGAAGTAATGTGTTCCCTTGAAGCAAAGACACAGCAGAAAAGCAGGGGAGGTTTCTGGAGTGACTGGGTCTTTCTCAGAGATGTTGAAGCCATGGGAGTCAGTGAGGATGGTTCCCATGACCAGGCACACTCTACATCCATGATACAGCTGTCACTCTGCTTTCAGGTCCTGATTAGGCCTGAAGGGTCTGTGTTCCTTCCTCCTGGCAGGAGGCTGTGCAGTTTCTTTATGTGCAGGAATCATGACCCAGCTTGTATGAAGCCCTGGAGCACATCTCCAGAAGAGGGTACAGGCCCCAGCAATGGACCAGTAGCAGGGCAAGTGGGTGCCTACCTGGTGATTCAGGCCCACTGCAGCCTCTGAATTTCATCTTCTCCCCGAGCTAATCTTGGCAGACCTGGGTCTGTGGTGACTCTACCAGCCTCAGAGTTGGGGAGTGTGGGCCTGAGGGGCAAATACCTAATCCTCAGATTGGGCAGGTTGGCCCATTCCTTCTGGATTTCCAGAAGTGTGCCCAGCTGCTTCTACGTAAAAAGAAAGAATTTTCATCTCAAGAACTCTCCCCAAATTAAGAGCAGTCAGGGGCACCCCATCTTCTGGCCTGTGTTTCTGAGTTGGGCTCATGCTTAATGTTCTTCTCTTCCCTGCAATCACCCTGAGCTCCTGAAGCCTCTTTCTGGAACTTTCTTTGGACCAAATAAATTGCTCCCAGGGTTTCTAAGCAGCACAATGTCCTGATTTTACTTTCCCAGTTGTAGTTTGAAAGAGCGCTGGAGGGTCTTGCACACTCCAGGTGAAAGCCTTTTGTTGATGATGTAGGAAACAGAGCGGAGATTAACAATACTGCCAGGGCTGTGGGTCATGGCAGGAGACAGGAGGGACAGAGAGGAGAGGGGCGCCAAGGGCTGAGAGTGTCAAGGTGCTCTGCTGGGACACCTGGCCCCATCTTCTTCAATTTCCTGTTCCTTGAACATTTTATCTATTAGTCTAAGCTCAGAAGTATCTGGTATCCAGGATCCTTTGGTATTTGTGGCTTGTTTCTGCATTGTTAATATTTTCCCTTTTTTTGTCATTTCTTCTTTGAAACTTGGCTTACTGTTCTCAGAGGGGCCCAAATATGAAATATTGTTCTCTGTGGGAAATCACACAAAGAAGAGGTGAATTCCCAAATAGGAATTTGATTACTCAGAAAGAGTTATGGTCTCCTTGGAAATTGAACAAGTAAACCAATATTTAATTTCATCCTTATAGATTAAGTCCAATTATTAGAGGTGGAATATAAAAACTAGATTTTTTTTACAATTAATTTTCATTTTATTAAAATTATATTTACCTTTATAAATACTTGTTGCCATACTATCTCTTTCTTTTAATGGATTATATTAAATCTAACCTAACTTATACTCTCTTTTAAAATTGTCCATTTCTTTCCAAAAGTTTTCTCTTTTATTTCATAATTTTACAATAAAGATCTTTCCAACAGCTAAAAAGGACCATTAAATATACCCTGTGCTTAGATGATATGGTATATGAATATATCCCCCCCCAAAACTGCTTGATAAAGAAATATTTGTGGAAGATTACATCGTATAGCACCTATATACAGCAGAAGAAACAGAGAGATTGAGAGGGTAAATATTTAATTTTTGCTTGTTATTTTCCTATCTTTATTAATATTCCTATTGAAATAATGAGTTTAATAATGACTGAAGTTTTGAATGCACAACTCTTTGAATATACCAAACACCATTCTTTGTACACTTTTGATACATTGGATGTTTTAAAAATATGTATCAATAAAATAGATTTGTTTTTAAAAATAGGGGAATTCCCAGAAAAATACATGAAATCTGCAACATGGGTAATAGTTATTAGTAATATTGTGATGATGCTCTGATCTAGTTTGTAACAAATGGATCCCAATAATGCAAGGTGTTGGTGGAGATGTGAAGTATGGGAAACATGTATGGTGTTATTCCTGTTTACTTTTTATGTTTACAATTTTACTATATTTTTCAAGTCCATGTATGAAATATATCCATCAATGAAAAATATATTAAGCAAAAGAGGGTGATGAGAGTCATAATGAAGGTTTAGGATTTGCCTCTTTCTCTAGTCACATCTTCAATTTGTTGCTCTTGAGATGGAGGCTGTGATCAAGGATGCCTGGAGATGAGGGCTGTATGTTCTGTTGGAGTATTCAGTCACTGATTTTCTTTTTAAAGATTTAGTTTATTTATTTATCACCCCCCTTGCTGCTTGCTTGTTGTCTGCTTTCTGTGTCCATTCTCTGTGTGTTCTTCTGTGTCTGCTTGTCTCCCTTTTGTTGCATCAACTAGCTTTGCCAGTTCTTGGTAGGTGTGGGCTGTCAGCTCTCTGCAGGTGTGGGCCAGCTTGTCTTCACAAAGAGTCCCTGAGAAGCTAACCCAGGGCTTCCCATATGGAGTCCAATCAGTTGAGCCACATCCACTTCCCTCACCATTGATTTTTATGAACCATCCGCTTCACACCCCCTCCAGATAACTTGTGAGCCATTGAGGGAACTATATGTCCCATTCAGCCTAAGTGGCTAGGTCCTCTTGGGGTTGGGCATTGGTTTTAGCATGCCATATGAGAAATTTTGAATATGGGTGGAAGTTGGGACACAGTTTCTGGGTTTTGGGTTTTTTTTTTTTTTCATCTTTGTTGTTCTCTTTCTTTGTAAGAATGTTTCATATATTTCAATACTTCCTAAAAAAGTAAAATATGACATGACAGCAGTTATTTTTATATGTGTAACTACCTCAGAATTCCTCTATTTTCTAGAACAACTCAAAGGATATGGAGACAGATTTTCTTGAAATGAAGGCTGGAGTTCACTCTCAATCAAGTAAAGTTTCATAAAATAATTAAAGAAGACAAACTTTGAATAATTGAATAAAAATTGGGATTATTACAAATTAAGGATTCAAAAAGAAATATTTGGGGATTTCTTATTATTTTCCCACGTTAATGTAGTCAACATTATTTCTTAACTAAAAAAAGAAAAATCTGTCCAGGAATTTTTGTAAAAATCCTTTCCCTATGAAATAATATCATTTGGAGCCTCTTCTTTTTAAAGAATTTACTTTTAAGAAGATCTAACAACTTTCATTTCCTGATAGTATTGACTTTATATTTTGAGAAATTCTTTCACTCTTGGCTAATAGTTTATATAAAAATGATAATAGATATTGAACACTTACTTTAAAAGATGGCGTTTTACCTGATATTTGAAAACTGACTTTTCTGTTTTAAATACAACAAACAAGTACATGAGAGGATATCATCAAAATATTACTCCTCTCTAGAGTCCGTATCTTCCATTTGGTGTATTTTCCCCAACACACTCTATTATCATTTTTGTAAATGTATTGTCCTTACAGAAGTTGTGAACTAACAAAACAATCATGCACTCAGTCACAGTTCCTTACAATAATTTTCTGTCATCACCCATGTTGTGGTGCATCATTTCTTATAGATAATGATAAAATGTCATAGATTATTACCACTAACCATGGTCCATACAATACAAATGGCACACTTTTCCCACATTCCACCATTACCAACAAATGATAACTGTTGTGTGCATTTTGGGTGTGTCTGTGTTAACCATTGCTGTGTTTAACCTTTTCTCCATAATCATGAGTTTGACTAGTGGTTTATTAATTTTCCTTGTATATTTGAACCACCACTACACCCCCACTACAACATAGAATTAGAACTTAGTTACTTTGTTCTAGGATTCATTTATTTTCTCTTTTATTCCTTTTGCATTTTTAGATTGCCTTTTCCCCAGAAGCTTTCTTTTCTAAAGAGTCCCTCCTCCATGCAACCACTCCAGGCTTCAAGTAATTTGTCAGCAGAATTATGTGGGCAACCCTCACAGGGAACCATGCCATGCTGGAGGAAAAACAAGTGTCTGTTGCCTGTCTGTTGCTGAGCACCACCCTGTGGCCACATTTCTGTGGGCCAGCAGAGTCGAAGGTGAGTGTTATCCTGTCTGACTCCCCTGCATGAAGCCATTTTGGAACCCAGATCCAAAGATGAATTTCATGTTCCTTGAACAGATTATCCATTGCACTACATTTGGAAGTATCTCATATTGGGGAACAGTATTTAAGGTTGACAGATCATTGTGTTGTCAGTATTTTCTCATTTTTTGGTCATTTCTTACTAGAACCTTGAGTAACTGAATGCTAAGGGACCCTACTTTAAAATATTTTGGTCTTCCTAGTGACATTTGTTCTATGTCATAATTTATGCCAAATAAATGTGAAGAATTCCCAAATAGGAACTAGATTACCTGAAAGAAATATGGCCTCCCCTGAAATTGAATATCTAAAGCAATAATTTATTTCATTCTTAGAGATTAAGTCTGATAGGTAGAGGTAGAACATAAAAATTAGAATTTTGTTAAAATTAATTTCCATCATATTAGAATTATTATTTAACTTTATAAATGTTTGTTGCCATGCTATCTCATTCATATGTTTAATGTCTTTTTAAAAGATAAATAGAACACAAAAAACGTTATGTTAAAAAGCATAAGAGGTTCTCATATACCTCACCCCCCAACACCTGCTCCTCCCACATCAACATCCCCTTTCAACAGTTAGGTACATTCATTGCGTTTGGTGAATACACTCTGGACCACTGCCACACCTCATGGACCATCAGTTTACATTGTAGTTCACACTCTCCCCTACTACATCCAATGATTTATGGCAGGATATACAAAGTCCTGTATCTATCCCTGCAATATCATTCAGCTAATATTCCAGTGGATTACTACTCTAAGGATCTGTGACCTGAACCTGAGATCTTGCACTTTCAATTGCTGAAACTCCTCCACTAAGCCAAACCCTCCTTCAGGATCATACTGCTCCTCAAATACAGTCCCCTTCCAGAAGCAGGATCAACTCTGCCACTGAATAAACTGATTAGGAACTGCCCTTCTCCCTTTCTCACTTCCCTCTCTCTCAGGGCAGCTGGAAGCCTGTGTGAGAGCTCCCCTCCCAAATTCAAATGGGACCCTGGTGAACCAAATCACCATAGAAAATAATGACTCTCAGTCTGTTTGAGAGAGCACCCACACCTTGCTGGGAACTCCGTATATGCCCTTGGTAGCCTACCAAGCACTTTTCACTGTTCCGCTCCCTGAGGTTTGTTGCACAGGATTAGCTAATTGCCTTGTTCCTCCTCCCAGATGTAACCCATAGAGGTTACGTGCATCATGCTGCCTCCGCAGATTCACCTCTCCCCTCTTCCTAGTCTCCTCTAGCCTGATGTTATCCTCCCCAAACCTCAAAACAGAGTAGCCATACAATTGAACTGCACTTGTGAAACCCCTCTCCACCCTTCACCAGAACCTTCTCACTCTCGAAGTTTTTCTCCTCCAGCTGTGTGACTGGTGAGATTTGGGAAAGCTGAACCTTCTTGACCTGGGGGAAGGACAGAAACCCATTGTTTTACCTTGAGCTATCACTCTTCTTGTCATGCTCCCTGGATGGATGTCCAGCAGCCTCCTACTTTGTGGGTTCCCAAAACAGCTCACTCAGGCAGGATTTTGTTCCCATTCAGAAAATTAAAAAAAAAAAAAGATTTATTTATTTATTTCTCTCCCCTTTCCCCCCCACCCTAGTTGTCTGTTCTGTGTGTCTATTTGCTATATCTTCTTTGTCCACTTCTGTTGTTGTCAGCAGCACGGGAATCTGTGTTTCTTTTTGTTGAGTCATCTTGTGTCAGCTCTCCATGTGCTGTTACATTCCTGGGCAGACTGCACTTTCTTTCACACTGGATGGCTCTCCTTAGGGGGTGCACTCCTTGCCTGTGGGGCTCCCCTACATGGGGACAACCCTGCATAGCACTGCACTCCTTGCAGGCATCAGCACTGCACATGGGCCAGCTCCACATAGGTCAAGGAAGCCTGGGGTTTGAACCACAGACCTCCCATATGGTAGACGGACGCCCTAACCACTGGGCCAAGTCTGCTGCCTCATTCAGCCAATTTTATAGTAGCAATGATATGGGTGCTCTTACTCTGATGCCATCTTGTCCCACCTCAATCTCTTTCTTATAATGAATTATATTAATTCAAGCCTAATGTACAGCCTCTTTTAAAATTTACCATTTCATTCAATCTATTTGTGCTTTTATTTTACAATTTTACAATAAAGACCTTTTCAACAGCTAAAGCAAATGCCACTGAATATACACTTTGTCTAGATGACACATTATGTAAATATATCTCAAAAAAAAAACCAGATAAAGTAATATCTGTGGAATATTAGCTAGAATAGAACCTATGTACTACAGAGGAAACAGAGAGATGGAGAAAGGAATAATTTCCTTGTTGATGTGTTTGTCTTTTTCCAATCTTTATTGTTATTACCATGGAAATAATGAAAAATTTTAACAATGATTAAAGTGATCAATGCCCAACTCTTTTAATACATCAAACACCATTAATTGTACACTTTGGATAGGTTGAATTTTTTAAAAATATGTATCAAAATAGATTTGTTTTAAAAAATAGGAGGGATGCCAGGAAAATACAAAAAATATGAGACATGGGTTACAGTTATTAGTAATATTTCAATGATGCTCTAACCTAGTTTAAAACAAGTGGATCACGACAATGCCAGGTGTTGGTGATGAGATGTAAGGGACCTTTGTATAGTGTTATACCTGTTTATCTTTTAAGTTTACAATATTTTACTCTACATTTCAATTTTATGTATGTCCATGTGTGAGAGATATCCTTCAATAAATATTTTAATGGAAAGTGGGTGGGGAGAGTCATACATGAAAATTTTTGATTTGCCTATTGCTCTAGTTAGATCATCATTTCATTGCTCTTGAAAGTGGATGCTGTGATCATGGGTGACTAGAGATGGAGAGTTGTGTGAGAAGAGAATTGATTATCTTTCACATAAAGTTGATGTGGAATCAGGGAAATGGAAACTAAAAAACTGAAAGCTCAAAAAAGCCTCATGGTTTATTATCCCAGTCAAATTAAAAACTAACTCAAACTGGCTCTGTGGTTATTGTGGTTATAAAGATGTGGGGTAGTCTCTAATGTATGCCTAAGATTAGCTCCAACTCCTTACATAGGTAAAGGTCAGGGTCACCAAAATATGGAAATTAAGCCATTTGTAAGTTAGTTATACCTCTCACATAAGCTGTAGCCACTGACATACCCAGCAAATTGAGAAACAGGGGAGTTGACTGTTTGCTAAGTTTAGGGAATAAATTTTGCTGTATTCTGTCTTTCAGGGTACCAGTCAGCCATCATATTTGGCTGCATGCCCATTATTGCAAAATCATAAATAATTCTTTTCCCCCACACAACTGGATGAGCATTTATTCTTTCTCAGGTACAGCTTTCTGTCTAACAACTTTGGGGGCTCTGGGATTTGAAGGTTCAGAGGGGTGTGCTGGGTTGGATGAGTGGAAGGTGCACACCTCTAATTGAGCAGTCTTGTACTCTGCCACTTGGAGGCAACCTCTAACAGGTGGAAATCCCCAAGACAAGATTCTTAAATCTGCTGGTTGTGGATGAGAAAAGAGGAAGGGAAAATCCTTTATCTCATTGACCAGCCAACTCTGTGCATGGACCAAGTTAAGAAAAAGGAGTATTAAGTATAGTCTTGGTGGTCAGGAGATTCTGATTAATCTGAGGTTGGTTGTATATGAGATGTACAACATACTGTGTGAAGCAAGTGAGTGTCCAAATTGCCAGAGACAGAAGAAGTGAAGGGATCTGAGAGAAAGAAACCCAGACAAGACTCAGAATGGGGAATATGGACTGTTGACTGGCCAAGAAAGAGAAAAGGGTGTATCTGTAAGGCCCCCTGGGGACATTTTTCCAGATGGCCCATTAGAGAGGATGTTGAAATATTGGACAGATAATGATCAGACCAAGTAAAGGACAAAAAGGAAATGGCTGCCCGATGTATTTTTGCCAAGATACCGGACAGATGAAGATTGATTCTGTGTTGACCTTGCTTTCATAATTCATTCTGTGTTTGTCTGTTCAGTGTATATTTTGATAGATCTGAATGATAATATTAAATTGAGAAATGAAAATTCTTAAAAGAGTTCTACTAAAATTTGGTAAGTTTAATAGAATGTGTTCTGTGAAGGTGAAATTTGTCTTGAGATGAAATGACAACAATCTGTGGGTATGAATAATAACATGATATTGTAAGAAGTTTGCTTGGAGAGTTTTCAAAATCATTTTGGTAACTTTTGTATGTAGGGTGTATATAATGTGTTTTTATTATTAAGGAAAAAGAAAACAATTTTGTCCTAAGATAACTCATTATTAAGAAAGAGTAAAATGTGGGACAAAATCTGAATGAATGCAGAAAGTGCAGAGAGTGTGTGAAAAAGGAATTTTTGTGGATAAAGTTTAGTAAGATTTGATGGGTCTATTAAGAGATAAAAGGTTCAGTATCAAATAGTATACTGATTCAAATTTAAAATTTTGTTCTTTCTCAAAATTTCTTAAATCATCTACCTGTTTAGTAAAACATTATAAAAAGTTTTTCTCATGAATAATCAGTAAAGAAGAAAGTTTGTTTTTTTCAAAATAACTCCATGTACTTTTTTTTTCCTTTGTACTTTTTAAAATTATATATATATTTTTATTGACTTTGTAATGATATTACATTAAAAATATATATGTGAGGTCCCATTCAACCCCACCCCCCCACCCCACCTCTCCCCCCCCCAGCAACACTCCCTCCCATCATCATGACACATCCATTGGATTTGGTAAGTACATCTTTGGGCACCTCTGCACCTCATAGTCAATGGTCCACATCATGGCCCATACTCTCCTCCATTCCATCCAGTGGGCCCTGTGAGGATTTACAATGTCCGGTGATTGCCTCTGAAGCACCATCCAGGGCAGCTCCATGTCCCAAAGACGCCTCCACCTCTCATCTCTTCCTGCCTTTCCCCATACCCATCAGCCACCATGTCCACTTTTCCCAATCCAATGCCACCTCTTCTATGTGGACATTGGATTGGTTGTGTCCATTGCACCTCTATGTCAAGAGGAGGCTCAGATTCCACATGGATGCTGGATGCAATCCTCCCACTTTCAGTTGTAATCACTCTAGGCTCCATGGTGTGGTGGTTGTCCTTCTTCAACTCCATCTTAGCTGAGTGTGGTAAGTCCAATAAATCAGATTGTAGGTGCTGGAGTCTGCTGAGGCTCAGGACCTGGCTATCACATTGTCAGTCCAGAGATTCAAATCCCCTAAATATATCTTAAACCCCAACATTAACTGCACCTCCAGCACATTCGCATGAAAGTCTTATGAAGGAAGATCCCATCTGAGTCCAGATCCATCACACATAAACACCATTTCCAAAGAGGGGCCATCTGACCTGGTAGTTAACCCCATCAGCCATGACCATAACTCCCAACTCCATGTACTTTTAACCTTATCATTTCCTTGGTTATTTAAGAGAAACAAGTCTTATCACTTTTAAAAGAACATAATGTTCAAACCTGACAACTTTTAATATTTTGCTTTCTCAAAGTCAAATCCAGAAAAGTATCTTTTTTCAAATTATTGCAAAAATATTGTTCCTTCACCTGAAAAATGTAAAATGATAAAATATTTGAGTTCACTTAATATGTTATAAATTGAATAGAAAGTATTTAAAAGGGTTATTAAATTAAGGGGGATTCTTACACTATTTGTTAATTGAAAGTTGTATGAGTAAAACGTTCATATGAATACTTAAAGAGTGCATACAATTCCTGAAAATTTAATAATCCTTTGCCATAATATTAGATAAAAGTATAATGTTATTAATCATAGTTTCAATTATTTAAAAAATATTGTATCACAGAAACAACCTCTTATAAATTAAAGTAACACCTCTGTGGCATGCAGCAGTTCCAAATATTGCTAGTTTGTTGCAAAAAAAATTAATATCCAATTGCATCACTATCACTTTGTTTTAAAACATGATAAGGCTTTCTTTAGTATCTCCTGAAGCAAATCAATCCAGTCTGCATTCCCCTACCTGTAGAAAAGCCAACAATGGAAATTTGCAGTGCTTCCCCCAAACCGTCTGAATAACCAACCATCTGCCCTGGCATAGTGGCAAAGAATATGGCTTCAATTGAAGGGACCTGTGGCTATAACCTTATTGATGATATTATGTTAAATGGTAATCACTTTTTCAGAATTAAATAAAACATCAGATCCAATGGTCTCTTATTTTAAGGGCCTGGAATGGGCAAAAAATTGGGATAAGCTGCAAAGTTCCTGCTATTCTATCAAATTCTTAAATGTCATTTGGTTTGGTAAGGCAAAAGCTATACTTTCTGCTTTAAGTGATAAAGTACAATGTTTTCTCATGTTAATGGAGTTTGTAAGATTGTTGGGATACTGAAGACCCTTTATCCATCATGTCTTCAATTTGTTGCTTTTGAAATGGAGGCTAGAATCAAGGTTGCCTAGGGATGGAGAGCTGTATGCTCTGCTGGAATATTCAGACTGGATTTTTATGAACTATTCACATCACAAAACCTCCAGATATGTTATGACTAGTCAAGTATGTCCAAATCTCCTATTCAGCATCAAGTGGTTTAGTCTTCTTGGGTTTGGGCAGGGGCTTTACCATGCCATAGGAGAAATTTTGAGGATGGGCAGTAGTTGGGACACAGTGTTTTTGTGCTTTTTTGTGTGTGTCTCTGTTGTCAACTTTCTTTGTAAAAATGTTTCATTTTGTTTCAATACCTTCTAAAAAGTATAATATAACATCACAGCAGTTATTTATATATGGGTAACTAAATCAGAATTCCTCTATTTTCTGGGACAACTCAAAGAATATGGAGAAAAATCAGAAGTCCTTTCCTTGAAATGAAAGATGGAATTTGCTCTCAGTTGAGTGTAGTTCCATAAAATAATCCAAAAAGATCGACTTTGAATTATTAAACCAGAAGTGAGATTATTAAAAAATTAAGGAATCATAGAGAAATATTTGGGGATTTCTTATCATTATTCTCCCACATTATTGTAGTTGACATTGATTCATTACCAAAAAAAAAAAATAATTGTCTAGAAATTTTTGTGAAAATGCATTCCCTATGAAATAATAGCATTTGGAGCCTCTGGTTTTTAAAGAATTTACTTTTAAAAGGAGCTAACAACTTTTATTTCCTCATAGCATTTACATTATATTTTGAGAAAGGGTTTCAATCTTAGCTGTTAATGAATATGAAAATGATAACAGATAGTTAACTCTTATTTAAAGAAAGTATTTTGCTAGATATTTGAAAACTGACTTTTCTGTTTTAAATACACCAAATATGTGCATGAGAGAAAATCATCAAAATCTTTCTCATAATTAGATTCCATACATTTCATTTGGTGTATTTTCCACCAATACATGCCATTATAATTTTTGTAAATATATTTTCTATACAGGAGTTGAGAACTAACAAAACAATCATGTGCTAAATCATACTTTCCTTACAACAATCCTCCATCATCACCCATACTGTGGCATATCATTTCTTAGAGATGAGAACATATCAGACACTTACCACTAACCATGTTCCAATACATATGCTTGAGATACTTTACTTACACTCCCCCATTAACAACAAATTATTGTTGCATGTGTTTTGGGTTTATCTGTTTTGACCACTGCTGTGTTTTACTTTTTCTCTGTAATCATAATTTGATTAGTTGTTTTTCCATATTCCTTGTACATTTGAGACACCACCACATCCCCACTACCAAGCAGAACAAAAGTTTAGTTACTTTATTCTACGATGCTCTTATTTTCGCACTCTTTCTTTCTGCATATTCTGCATTGCCTTTTCTCTGGGAGCTTTCTTTTCAAGAGTCCCTCCTGCATGCCACCACTTAGGGCTCCAAGTAATTTGTCAGCAGAATTGTACAGACTTCACCCACCAGGAACCTGTCATGGAGGAGGGGAAAGCAGATGTTCCGTGCAGTTGCTGATCACCATCCAGGTAATGTTGAGGGTGAGGTTCATCGTATAATACCAGGGTCCACTGTGGGGAACCGTTTTGGAACCCAGAGCCCAAAGGTCTATTTCATGTTCCTTAAACAGATTACCCTTTGTTCTAAGCTTGGAAATTATCTGGTATTGTGGGGCCTTTTTTAAGGTTGTCTCATCATTGCGTTGTCAGTATTTTCTCATTTTTTGGTCATTTTCTCCTAGAACCATAGCTTACTGAATTGTAAGGGGCCCTATTTTATAATATTGTGGTCTTTCAAGTGATCTTGTTCTCTGTGGTAATTTATGACAATTAAATTTGAAGAATTCCAGATAGAAACTTGATTACCCCAAAGAATTATGGCCTCCATTGAAACTGAGTAAGTAAACCAATAATTTGTATTATCCTTAGAGATCATTATGTCCAATGGTTAGTGATGGAATATAAAAATTAGAATTTTGCTAAAATTAGTTTCTATTATACCAGAATTATTATTAACCTTTGCAATGTTTGTTTCCATAATATCTTTTTCTTCTAATGGATTATATTAAATTGAGTCTCTTTTTAAAATTTCTGATTCTTTCAATGTTTTTCCACTCATTTCACAATTTTACAATAAAGATTTTTTCAACAGCTAAAAAATTTCCATTCAACATCCACTTTGCCTAATAATACAGTATGTGAATATATCTCAATAAAACTGCTCGATTACATATTAATATTTATGGAAGTTTAGATAGAATAACACCTATGTACAGCAAAGAAACAGAGAGACTGAGAGGGGAATAATTTTCTTGTTGATTTGTTTTTTCCATTTTATTCCTATAATTATTATTATTCATTTGAAAATAATGAAAAAGCTATGATGATTGAAGTCATCAATGCATAACTCTTCAAATATATCAGACACCATTCATTTTACACTTTGGATAGATTCAATGTTTTTTCTAAATATAATAATAAAAGACATTTGTGTTTTTAAAAAATAGGGTGTTGCCTGGAAAAATACATGAAATATGAAACATGGACTACAGTTATTGCAATGACACTTTAGCCTGGTTTGTAAAAAATGGATCTAAACAATGCAATGTGTTGGTGCAGAGGAGAAGTATGGGACACTTGTATGGTGTTATGCCTGTTTATTTTCTAAGTTTACAATTTTTACTATACGCTTCAAGTTTAGCCATAACCATGTGTAGCAGTATGATATGGTTATGAATTCCAAAAATAGATATTGGGTTATGTTTGTAATCCGATATGTACCTAAGGGGTGGGGAAGTGCTTTTGCAATTACCAAAGTGCTGGAATGGTTTTATAAATAGATAAGGGGTATTTTTTGTAGAAATTGTGGGTTGCTTAATGGAAAAGGCCTAGAATGCTTTGAAGAGACTGTTGATAGCAATATGGATGCTAAAGAGACTTTTTTTTGATGACTTAGAAGTAGATGATGAAACTATTATTGGAAACTGGAGGAAAGGTGATCTGTGTTTTAAAGTTGTAGAGAACGTAGTAAGATTAACTCCTGGTGTTTTATGGCAGGCAAATTTGAAAATGGCAAGCATGGGCATTTAGCTGAAGAAATTTCCAAAGTAAACCTGAAGAATGCAGCTTGGCTTCTGCTTGCAGTTTATAGCAAAATGCTAGAGGAGAGATATACTGAGGACTGAACTTCTGGGCACAACAAAAAATGGAAACTGATTCTGGAAATTCCAAGCCTCTCAAAATCAAGCTCCCAGATGAAAGTGCCCCATTTGATGACTTAACTAAACTTGGAACTGGTAAGCCAAGATTGAAGATACAGTTATTTTGGAAAGACTTGTGGAAAGTCTTACTGTCTGATGGCTTGGACCCCTGCTTCCTGCATGCTAAACCAATTGACTTTTTGAGAGACGTGTATGAACAAAACCACTGTCAGCCTGGAGTAAAAGGGACATTGAACGGAGAGACTGAAGGAGAAACAGCCCTATGAAGAAAACCATGGAAGCTGAGATCTGGAATTAAGACTCCATTTTGGGCCAAGAGAAGAACTCCACTCATGTGTACAGAGAGAGTGAGTTTTCCCCAGCAGTTGAAGAGGGTGGATGTTTCTGTCCCATGTTCCAAGAGAGTTTTGCTACCACAGAGTACAGAGAAGGTGGCGCACATTCCACATGGATTAGGGCAGTTAAGGTCAATATCTCACAGGTCTAAGAGTGGTGAACATGTGCCCCCAAATGTTAAGGAAGGCTAGAGGGTCACTTATTGCTCTGAGAGGGTTGAGTCTGTATGCCAAAGGTTAGGGGAAATGTTATCTTCACATCACTGTAAAAAGGGGGAGAGGTTAAACTCTAATTCAAAGATTGGATGAGGTGTGGCAATCACCCCAACACTCTTGGAGAGAGAGTTCTGGACCTTTGTTAACATCCAAATGCTTGATGAGACTGAAACCAAGACAATGGCCATTAGGCAAGCATGTGGAAAGTGTGGTTTCCCATAAGGCACTGAAGAGAAGAAATCATCATTTTAAGAATGACTCTCAGATTGAAATCGAATGGAAGATGCCCTGCAGGTTTACTTAAATTTAGAGGACCCATGACTCATGTTTCCCTCCCAATTTCTCCTTATTGTAATGAATATGTTTATCCTATATCTGTCCATTTGTGTATTGGAAACAAATAAATAGTTTGCTAAATTACAGATGTCTATAGCAGACAGAACTTTGCCCAAGACAAACTATATTTCTTCAAATTGATTGTGATATGACTTAGTACTTACACTGTTACTGATTTAAGTTTTTTTTCAAATATTGTGATGTTTTTTTGGAATTCAGACAGTGGAGTTTAGCAGTTTGTTATGGTTATGAATTCCATAAATAGATACTGGATTATGTTTTTTATCTGATCTATGCCTATGCATGATTGAGTTATGATTATGGCAGTGAATCTCCACCCATTGTTGGGGGGGGGGACTGACAGATAAAAGGCATGGCAAAAAGCAGAGTTGAGGGTTTCTGATGTTAGAGTTTTGATGTTGGAGTTTGACACTGAAGACTTAAGCTGGAGGTCTGGGAAGTAAGCTCACAGATTAAAGAGAAGCAAGCCCCAGGAAGAAAGGAACCTTGAACCCAGAGAGAAGCAAGAACCTGGAATGGAGGATCCCAGGAACCTGAGCCATCATAGCTGTTGACAGCCATCTTGTTCCAATATGTGAAAATAGACTTTGGTGAGGGAAGTAACTTAGGCTTTATGGCCTGGTAACTGTAAGCTCCTAACCCAAATTTATAAAAACCCTTTATAAAAACCAATCTTCCATGGCCCATTGGGTGGACAGGGGAAGAGTGTGGACTACAATGTGGACCACTGTCCATGTGGTGCTGTGGTACTCCAGAATGTATTCACCAGGTGCAGTGGATGTGCCATGATGATGGAAGAGGTTGTTGATGTGGGAGGAGTGGGGTGGGTAGGGTGGGGGGTATATGGGGACCTCCTATATTTTAATGTAACATTTAAAAGAAAATAAGGGAAAAAAAACAACACATTTATGGTACTTTGCATCAGCATTCCTTTGGCTGACTAATATAATATGTATGAAAGGTATGCTTCAATAAAAAATATATTAAGAGAAAGGGGGTGGTGAGAGTCATATATAAAGGTTTTGGATTTACCTATTCTTTAGGAAGGTCTTCAATTTGTTGCTCCTGAAAGATGGAGGTTGTGATCACAGGTGCCTAGAGATGGAGGGATGTATGTCCTGCCTGGGAGATTAAGTCCTTGATATTTCTGAACCACATGCATCACACCCCTGCACAGATATATTGGGAATAATCCCATGGGTCTATGTCTCCCATTCACCCGACAAGTGTCTTTGCCCTCTTGGGATATGGCAGGGGTTTACACATGCCGAGGAGAAATGATGAGAGTGGGTGGCAGTTAGGACAGTGTTTCACTGTTTGTGTCTCTGTTTTCCACTTTCTTTGTAAGAACGTTACATTTAATATGAAACATTTTTAATAAGTAGAATATGACATTCCAGCAGTTATTTATATATGGGTATCTCCCTCAGAATTCCTCTGTTTTCTAGAACAATTCACAGAATATGGAGAGAAATCAAAATAGATTTCCTTGAACAAAAGCTGGGGCTTGCTCTCAATTGGTAAACTTTCTTAAAATATTTTTTAAAAATCAACTTTGAAGTATCAAATCAGAAGTGAGATTATTAAAAAGTTAAGGATTCTAGAAAAACACTTGGGGGTTGTTTATCTTTATCCTCCCATGTTAGTGAAGATAACATTATTTCATTAACTAAAAAAATGTAAAACTTGTCAATAAATTTTTATAAAAATGATGATTTCCCTGTGGAATAATATCATTGGAGACAATTGTTTTTATTTTTATTTTTTTCTTTATTTTCTTTTAAATGTTACATTAAAAAAATATGAGGTCCTCATATACCCCCCACCCCACCCATGCCACTCCTCTCATATCAACAAACTCTTCCATCATTGTGGCCCATCCACTGCACCTGGTGAATATATTCTGGAGAACCACTGCAGCACATGGACAGTGGTCCACATTGTAGTTCACACTCTCCCCCAGTCCATCCAGTGGGCCATGACAGGACACACAATGTCCAGTATCCATCTGTGCAGCACCACCTAGTACAACTCCAAATCCTAAAAATGCCCCCACACCATATCTCTTCTTCCCTCTCCTGACCATCAGCAGCCACCATGGCCACCCTCTCCACATCACTGCTATAATTTCCTCCCTTACTAATCACAATAGTTCCCCAGCAGAACACCAGTAAGTCCACTCTAATCCATTCTCTATTCCTCCATCTTGTGGACCTGGGATGGCTATGTCCAGTCCCCCTCTACATCAAGAGGGGGTTTAGATTCCACATGGTTGATGGATGCAATTCCCCTGCTTGCAGCTGTAGGCACTCTTGGCTCCCTGGTGTGGTGGTTGATCCTCTTCACCTCTCTGTCAGTTGGTTAGGGTAAGTCCAACAAACCAGAGGGTAGGAGCTGCAAGTCTGCTGAGGCCCAGGACCTGGCTGTCACATGGACAGTTCAGAGATTCAGGTCTCCTGAGTATACACCAACCTAAATGCCCACCACAGGTCTGGTAAAAGTGACAGAAGAGGCATGTGTAGAAAGGTTATATCTGAGTCCAACTCCATCACACTCAGGAACACAAACTCCAAAGTAGGGCCAACTGACATGGCCCTGAACTCCAGAGCCATCTGCCTTGACCATAGAACCTGTGGGTCACTTCAGCCCTCAGGAGAACCAGCACCTGGGTTTCCATCTACCTTGCCTGTCTCTGGTACCCTGCTGAGGCATGTGTAAGCATCACCCACTGATGATCTCCTGACTCTTTTTTGGAGACTCTTAGCCATATGAACTCATTTGTCCTTTTTATCCAAAGTCAAAAAGCAGTTTTTAACACCTGATATTACATGTAGGCTGAGATATTCTGCCGATCTGAGTTGACCTCTTTGTTCATCGTCTTTTTGTAGTTACATCATCAACTGGTGCTTGGTAGTAATCCCTTGGTGCCAGGGAGGCTCATCCCTGGGAGTCATGTCCCATGCTGGGGGGAAGGCAATGCATCTACATGCTGAGTTTGGTTTAGAGAGTGTCCACATTTGAGCAACATGGAGGCTCAAGAGGTATCTCTTAGGCAACCCACAGCTATAGGCCTAGTTCATGTTTCAGGCACACAGGCTCATAATCAGAGCCATCAGTATGAAGGGTTCATCATTGGATGATCCATCTTTATTGGTCTTTGCCACTGCACTTGGGGGATTGTTTTTCATTGGGAAATGTGATAGAGCTCCCCTGGTCAGGAATTCAGTACTCTCTCATCTGTCATTTCCAACTGAAACCACTATGAAAATATCCAAACCTTTTTATGTACCCTGTATACATGCCCTGGAGAATACCCTCCCAACCATGTGCATCCCACCAATGACACCCCACACAAGTGCTCCTCCCCTGTCATAGTTGAACTCTCTGTAGTCCAAAACTTCTTCAAAAAGGAAGCCCAATATATTGCCAGGTTCCTTTAATAGAGAAATGGAATATAGTGATGGATTTAAAGGTTAGATATCGAACACATAGTTTTTAAAGAATGTACTTTTTAAACATTATACTTAATTTTATTGAATAATAATGTAGAGTTACCTGACAGAAATTTTTTAAAAATAAGAGGACATGCTTAGTAATACCATCTTAACACTGCTACAGATATTTTGATATGTTTTCTCCCTAAAACATTTATTTCATATGCATTTTTATTGTATTTTTTAAAGATAAATATGTCATGCAAAACATTACATCAAAAAACATTGAGTTGCAGGGTGTCTAGGAATTACTTCCTGAGAGCTACCAAGTTGCTCAAGTGACTCTCTAGGTCAAACTTAGCATGTAAACACATTACCTTCTCCCACCATGGTATGACTCCAGGGGATGAGCCTCCCTGGCACGAGGGAATGCTACCATTCACTAACTGGTGATGCAGCTGAAAAAAGACCTTGGATAAAAGGGGGAAATGGTAAAGACAAATGAGAATATATGGTTAAGAGTCTTCAAAAAAAGAGTCAGGAGGTCATCAGAGAGGTCACACTTACGCACACCTTAGCAGGATCCCAACACAACCAAAGTAGATACAACCCCAGGTATTGGTGCTCCTGAGGGCCATGGAGACACACAGGTTCTACAGTCACAGAAGTTGGCTTTGAAGTTCAGTGCCATGTCAGGGGACCCTACTTTGGAATTTGTGTTCCTGAGTGTGATGGAGTTGGACAAAGATGTCAACTTTCTACACATGCCTCTTCTGTCACTTTTACAGAACCTGTGGTTAGCACCGGGGTTGGTGTATACCCAGGATATTTCAATCTCTGGACTGGGCATGTGCCAGCTGGGCCCTGAGTCTCAGCAGATTTGCAGCTCCTGCTCTCCAATTTGTTGGATTTGCACAGGTTGGCTAACAGGGAGGTGAAGATGGTCAACCACCACACCTGGGAACTGAAAATGCCTACAGCTCCAAGCAGGACAATATAAATCTATCAACCATGTGGGATCTAAGCCCCCTCTCAGTAGAGGTGGAGTGGACATCAACCCAGGGCCCACAGGATGGAGGAATAAAATATGGATCAGTGTGCACTTACTGATATTCTACTATAGAATAATTGTGACTATTAATGGAAGAAACGGTTGCATTGATCTGGAGAAAGTGGCCATGGTAGTTGCTGAGGCCTGGGAGAGGGAAAAAGAGATGAGGTGTGGGGGCATTTTTGGAACTTGAAGTTGTACTGAATGATATTGCAGGGACAGATGCTGGACATCATATATTCTGCCATAACCCACTGAATGGACTGGGAGAGAGTATAAACTACCACATAACTATAATCCATGTGGTGCAGCAGTGCTCCAAAATGTATTCACCAAATGCAATGAAAGTGCCACAATGAAGAAAGATGTTGTTCATGTGGGAAGAGTGGGGGGTGGGGGTTTGGCTATATGAGAGCCTCATAGTTTTTAAGGAAACTTTTATTTTTGTGGTCTATACATCTTTAAAAAACATTAAAAAATTTAAAAAAGATAACAAAATGGAAAACCAAAATGGTTACTTGCATTCCTGTGACATAGAACAGACCCCCATCCAGAGCCTATGTGCTCACATGCAGTTCATTTCCACACAACAATAGACAAAGGAGCCACATGGCACCACCAAACCCTCCCACACCTTAAAATTCACTACCCCTAGCCCACCACCCCTTAGCAATCCCTATTTGCCCTCATGTCTTACCCAAACCCCTACCCACACCCCTGACTAAGCATTTTCCCACCTGTAGATGTATTGTATAAATTCATCACTGCTTCTCCCAGAGGTGGGCTGAAGTCTCCCTTCAGACACCCACCATGCTGTTGGGGGTGCTGGAGTCTATTCTTCAGACCCTCTACATTGGGAGAACTCCCCAATAAACTTTATGCTTGCAATCATCAGTCTCTGTGACCCAGTGAACACTGTTTCTCTCTCTACCTTTTGTGCCTAAAACTAGCACAGGGGTCATGTTGAACTAAATGGTTGGAGAGGAACCTCTCCCTGTCACTCTTGAGAACCATCCAACACTGGACACTGAATCATAGCTGGGTGAGTTAAGGACTTCTCCACCAGAGCCTCCTGTTCTTTCTCTCTCACATTTTTCTGTTGTTGAGGACAACCTGCTGAAAAAAAATCCTTGTGCTAAGTCAGTGATCCTCACTGTTCCCACAGGCCACATTGGATGGGAGGCCTGCATCCTTGTGGGAAGAAATCCCCTGACTCTGAAGATGTATGACTCCAAGCATGGTTTCCTGTTTTGTTGCAGATTCCTGATTGATTTGGGTACACCTGTCTCTCTCAGAATCTCCCCTGTTCTTTCCCTTCTAAAGATCCTTATTCTTTCCCTTCTAAAGAGCCTTATTCTTTCCCAAGCCACCTAAAATCCTAAAATGGGGAATTCAATTTAAGTCCCCCAAAAAACCATGCCGCTGGGCAGTCTCCTTCATAACCTTAAAGTTCTGTACCCAGAAGGAGACATCAGACTAAAAAACCTCATTTTCTATTCAACCTCTCTGTGGCCAAAAAATGAAAGTCAATGGCCAGAACATGGCACTTTCTATTTCTAAATTCCCCAAAACTTAGAAAACTACATCCAGTGTAGCAGCAGATTGTCTGAGGTCCCTTACATTCAGGCTTTCTTTTAACTTCCTTTCTGCCTGCAAGCCCAGTGAGGGAATCACCCCTCCCTCTGCCAATCCTGTTCTTCCTACCAAATTCTTTTTTTATACCAGAACCTTCCTCAGAAATCTTCCTCCTCATCACTGTGACCCCCTAAAACTTATGAACACTCTGATTTAATCCCTCATATCACAATTCCCATACCTCCTCCATATAATCCTCTAGTGTTATCTCTAAACTCACCCTCTTCCCCTTCATCCTCCCCCCTTTGTCACCACTACCTCCAATCCCTCCCTTCTCCTTTCCTCATACTTGTTCATGAGGACTACAATCTCCTCTTCCTCCTCAACCTGTGTAAATACGAAATTTAACCTTTTCCACATATTAATTCTACACAAACATCAATGCCCTCTTTTACCACTCAGAGAAATAGTAGAAGCTGAAAAAATAGTTATGGTGCCCATTCCCTCTCAAATTTAAGTTACATGGAAAATGTGTTAGGCTTGTTTACTGAAAGCCCTGTCATGTATGTCAAAGAATTCCAACACCTTACTCACTCTTTTAATCTCACATATCAGGACATGTATGTTATCTTTACCACTTCAACTTCACCTAAGATAAAAACCACATTTGCGTGGCTGCTACCACTTTTGCAGATTCCATGCACACTCAAAACCCCAATGGAGGGAAGCAGATGTAGCTTGAGTGATTGGGCTTCTGTCTACTACATGGGAAGTCCTGGGTTCAGTTCCTGATGCCTCTTGGAGAAGGTGAGCTGGTGCAGCAGGAAGGCGCAGTGAACTGATGCAACAAGATGATGCAACAAAAGAGACTAAAAGAGGAAAGACAATGAAAGACACAAAAAAACAGGGAGCTGAGGTGGCTCGGGTGATTGACCACTTCTCTCCCACATGGGAGGTCCCAGGTTCAGTTTCTGGTTCCTCCTAAAGAGAAGATGAGAAGACACAAAGAGCACACAGCAAATGGACTCAGAGAGCAGCAGGCAGCGACCTCAAACAATGAGGGGAGTGATAAACAAATAAAACATATCTTTAAAAAAAATCAATGGACACCCAGCAAGCTTCACCAGAATTCCAACGACTAATCCAGCCTGAGACTTAGCCAGAGTCCACTGACCTTCCTCACATGGCCTACTTTTTAACATGTATAATAAAAGGCATGAAAAAGGCTGCCCTTATGGCAGGTAATTATGATAAAATTAATGTGATTTCACAAAGGATGCTATAAATCCAGCTGCTTTTATAAATAGAGTAACCAAGTCCCTCCTGAAATACAACAATTTAAATCCAGAGTCAGACTCTGGTCAGCTATACCTACACTCCAACTTTATCACAGAATCTTATCCAGACATTTTAAAAATGTAAAGAAATTAGAAGAGGACCCTCAAACTCATCTGAAAAACCCCACTAAAACAGTTTTTAAAGTATTTAGCAATAGAGAAAAGGAAGCCAAATTAGAAAAACATGAACAAGATCAGGTTAAAGCCTCCCTCCTGGCTGCTGCCCTCAAATCTGATTCTCGGAAACCTAATCCCCCTTCTTCTCTTCAGCCACCTCCAGAACCCTGTTTTCTGTGTGGAGAGGAAGGACACCAGGAATGCTCCTGTCCCAATCCCAGGACTCTAATAGGGCCTTGCCACATATGTCATTGCAAAGGTCTTGAGGTTGAACTGCCTGGAAACCCCATTTACAGAAAAGTTCCTCCAGCATACCCTACTGATCTGCAGATGGGATCCTCCTTTCCAGATCACCTCAGATTAACAACAGACAACTTATGGGCCCCTGGCTCAAGACAGCCCCACCTCTCCATCATCAAACTGAGGGTTAGTATCAAGGGTGGAATTAAGCTGATCCCCTTTTTCATTAACATTTGGGCTACATATTCAGTTCTCCTAGAATATTCAGAATCTTTATACACTTCCTCAATCTCTATTGTGGGAGTTAACAGCATCCACTTCCACTCTTCTCCTTTAATCACCAAATCAGTTATACACTTATTAGAGAATTTCTCACTTTTTCTCATTAATGATTTTCACATTTTCCCACCAGTTCCTTGTAAACCCTATTTGCCCTTCACCTTTTTTAGGCCAAGACAAATTATCCAAACTCACTCCTCTATCTCCTTTACTCTCCCATCCTTCTCCTTTTATCAACCATACTCATATCATCCCCACTTCCTTCTGACATCCCTCTCATACTGCAGACATATAAGCACATCCCCAGGTCTGAAACACTAGTTCCCCTTCAGTCATGACATACAACTCCCCTTTCAGAATAATCTTTAAAAAACCCTACTCTTTGACAAATATTCCTCAGTATACCCTTCCCATTAGTGCCCCA